>NC_070619.1:6909958-7228708 GCF_027172205.1 Podarcis raffonei | reverse complement strand
ATGGGAGCGGCTCCCGTGTAGCATTTGGTGCAGCGGTCCAGGCCCAACTGTTTACGCACTTTCTTGAAGACAAAGCTCCTGGCCAGGCGGAAATTCAGAGGGAGCTCGTCGGACCTAAAGAAATTAGAGAGACAGCGAATTACTGAAAAGAACCAATGTTCAGTCCTTGTCTGGAGCTCCAGAAAACATTTCTCAGTGAGTGTCAACAATTCATTCTGCTTGCGTGGTTGTGTCGCGCCAGTTGAGACTTTTGATCTCAGGGTTGTGGGTTCGAGTGCCACATCAGGTAAAAATATTCCTGCATTGCAGGTAGTTGGACTTCAGATGCAGGTAGTTGGACTTCAGATGTGCTGTAAATGGGACGCGGGTGGCGCTGTGGGTTAAACCACAGAGCCTAGGGCTTGCCGATCAGAAGGTCGGCGGTTCGAATCCCCGCGATGGGGTGAGCTCCCGTTGCTCGGTCCCTGCTCCTGCCAACCTAGCAGTTCGAAAGCACATCAACGTGCAAGTAGATAAATAGGTACCACTCCGGAGGGAAGGTAAACGGCGTTTCCGTGCACTGCTGTGGTTCGCCAGAAGTGGCTAATCATGATGGCCACATGACCCGGAAGCTGTAAGCAGGCTCCCTCAGCCAATAAAGCAAGATGAGCACCGCAACCCCAGAGTCGTCCACAACTGGACTTAACGGTCAGGGGTCCCTTTACCTTTTACCAATGCTACAATTCTATGAAGGGAGATCAACCGCTCCCAATATATTATTACTGTTTCATTTATTTTTTATGGGTTTTTTTGAACAACATTTCAGATTTTGCAATCCATCATTCCACCTAACACTCCCCCTCCTTCCTTCCATGGTTCCCTCAAAATTTCAATTTCTGCTGCATATTAGAGTTACGCTATACCTTCACCTAGGGATGCGGGTGGCACTGTGGGTTAAACCGCAGAGCCTAGGACTTGCCGATCAGAAGGTCGGCGGTTCGAATCCCCGTGACGGGGTGAGCTCCCGTTGCTCGGTCCCTGCTCCTGCCAAGCTAGCAGTTCGAAAGCACGTCAAAGTGCAAGTAGATAAATAGGTACCGCTCCAGCGGGAAGGTAAACGGCGTTTCCATGCGCTGCTCTGGTTCGCCAGAAGCGGCTTAGTCCTGCTGGCCACATGACCTGGAAGCTGTACGCCGGTTCCCTCGGCCAGTAAAGCGAGATGAGCGCCGCAACCCCAGAGTCGGCTGCGACTGGACCTAATGGTTAGGGGCCCCTTTACCTTTTATACCTTCACCTGATCTCACAGGAAAAACTAAGATTTCACTCCCCGCTGCTGCTCTCACTTCAAATCCGATTTGCACCCTAACGCTTTGACACTGAGTTTTTAAGTAAGGGTTGCTAAATGTTCGGAGATTCCCAAGACATAGCTGGGATTTGGCCGTCAGGGAGGAAATTGCTGAAATGATCGCTGGGGGGGAAAACCAAACCAACATCCTGCAAACATTTTCTTCTTTAAAATCTGTATTTCAATTGTTGAGTTTGCATCTTGTGCCCTTCCCTCCCAGACTAGACCAGGGCAGCAACCAGCAAGTAGTGAAATAATCAGAAGAATTTGATCGTTGCAGGTTCGATCGACAACTGCACAGTCCAGCATTGCAGGGGGTTGGAAGAGATGTTTCTCAGGGTCCCCTTTCCAACTCTATTCTATGATTCTATATTAAAAATAGTTACAGCCTTTTACAGCAGGGCTTCAAACTCCTGTCGATAAAGAGGCACAACAACAAGAACTGGTGTGTGTGTGTGTGTGCGCGCGCGCGCTTCTCAACAGTGCAGGTTTAACTGTACAAACTTAAAAAAATTATACCTGTCTTCTTCCCTCAAGCGCTGTGAGCCTCCAGTTTTAAGTCTGAATGGGGGGGGGGGAGAAAGAAAAAGAAAAGGCCCCCTCATCTTATCAGGAGTTTCACAAGTTTGTGAAGCTCTTGAGTTTTGCAGGGTCCAAGCAGAACGCTGCCATACTATAATAATAATAATAATAATCATTATCATTATCACCATTATTTATACCCCGCCCATCTGACTGGTGGCTTCCAACAAAAGATTAAAAATACATTAAAACATCAGTCATTAAAAACTTCCCTGAACAGGGCTGCCTTCAGATGTCTTCTAAACGTCAGATAGTTGTCTATTTCCTTGACATCTGATGGGAGGGCGTTCCACAGGGCAGGCGCCACCACTGAGAAGGCCCTCTGCCTGGTTCCCTGTAACCTCACTTCTTGCACGGAAGACTGGTGACTGGGAGCGGCCGCTGAGACCACCCTATCTGCATAACCTAGCAATTCTGAAATATAGAAGTGCCTGGACTACAATTGTCTATCATAAGCTTCACTCTTGTGGCTTATCACCACGACAGCTACTCACTTTGGGTTTTAGCAAAGCAAACAGACTAATTTGTCAGCGCCTAAATGATATCGAGCGTCGGAACAACTTGGCCACAATAAGGAGATTTTGATCATGGCGTGACTATTTTCCACCTTCCCATTTCGACACTCTGCCACCCTCTCTGCATAACCTAGCAATTCTAAAACAGACGCGTTTTTACTCTTGCAAGATTGAATGTATTGCCCTTGGCTGGGCTTTGAGGGACTATTCCAACAGATTCCACACGAAAAATGCTTCTGTCCCTGTGGAGATGGCAGTCCCAAATTGGTGGCGCATGCCCTTCTGGCTTGCACTCTTTGTATAGACTTGAGGAATGAGATTATCACCCCTCTTTTATTGTTGCCCAACCACTGCCGCAGTGTCCTTTCTCATGGCAGATCAAGATGAGCAGGTGACAGTAAAGGTGGCAAGGTTTTTAGCTGGGGCCATCAGAAAAAGATCCACTATTTGACTATTGATTCAAAACCCTAAAATGTATTTTATATAATTGATTTTTTATTTCTATTCTTTGTATATTGTATTGTTGTTTTATTGCTATGGCCAATGGCTGACGCGAATAAAGATTCATTCATTCATTCAGCAATGATACGTTGAGGAGGAGGAGACGACAAAGACGACGAAGAATTTGGATTGATATCCCGCCTTTCACTCCCTTTAAGGAGTCTCAAAGTAGCCAACAATCTCCTTTCCCTTCCTCCCCCACAACAAACACTCTGTGAGGTGAGTGGGGCTGAGAGACTTCAGAGAAGTGTGACTGGCCCAAGGTCTCCCAGCAGCTGCAGGTGGAGGAGCGGGGAAGCGAACCCGGTTCACCAGATTACGAGTCTACCGCTCTTAACCACTACACCACGCTATAGGTCATAATATTGAAAAGGCAGCTCAGGAGAAATTATGGATCACAGATATGAAATTTATAGCACGCCACACATTAGGTCATGGGACGCACTGTGGGTTAAACCACAGAGCCTACGACTTGCCGATCAGAAGGTTGGCGGTTCGAATCCACGTGATGGGGTGAGCTCCCGTTGCTCGGTCCCTGCTCCTGCCAACCTAGCAGTTCGAAAGCACGTCAGAGTTCAAGTAGATAAATAGGTACCACTCCGACGGGAAGGTAAATGGCGTTTCCGTGCGCTGCTCTGGTTCGCCAGAAGCGGCTTAGTCCTGCTGGCCACATGACCCGGAAGCTGTACGCCGGCTCCCTCGGCCAGTAAAGCGAGATGAGCGCTGCAACCCCAGAGTCGGCCACGACTGGACCTAGTGGTCAGGGGTCCCTTTACCTTTATACATTAGGTCCCTGCTGTTCTACCCCTAGGGGTCTGGGACCCAATACAAGGCCACCACGTTCTTCCTACCCATTCATTCGTCTCAGGTTGGTCTCCAGCCCGACGACTTTTGCCCAGGCGGCGATCCGCTTCTTCAAGGCGGAGTACTTCATCCCGGCGCCTTTCATCCTCTCCTGCATCTTCTCCCAGACGCGAGGGACCCCCAGGAACGCCGTGGGCCGCACTTCCTTGAGGGTCTCCACCAAAGTGCCCTGGCGGGACATAAAATTTCGAGAGAGGGAGTTGAAGGTCAGGTGGGAGCAAAGGGGTCCCTGGTTCATTCCCCAGGGGGAGACCTGGAGTTTAGATGAGTAAAAATGTATGTGCTGTAAACGGGACGCGGGTGGCGCTGTGGGTTAAACCACAGAGCCTAGGGCTTGCCGATCAGAAGGTCAGCGGTTCGAATCCCCGGAATGACGGGGTGAGCTCCCGTTGCTCAGTCCCAGCTCCTGCCAACCTAGCAGTTCGAAAGCACGTCAAAGTGCAAGTAGATAAATAGGTACCGCTCTGGCGGGAAGGTAAACGGCGATTCCGTGCGCTGCTCTGGTTCGCCAGAAGCAGCTTAGTCATGCTGGCCACGTGACCCGGAAGCTGTACGCTGGCTCCCTCGGCCACTAAAGCGAGATGAGTGCTGCAACCCCAGAGTTGGCCACAACTGGACCTAATGGTCAGGGGTCCCTTTACCTTTTTATGTGCTGTAAACACAGATGATAAAATGGGAAACATCAGAAAAGGGAGGGTGGGAAGTCAAGAAGAAACTGTGTGGAACTGGGTGAGTATATGAGAATTCTGGGACATAATATACAACGAACTTAAAAAGGTTTTCAAATTCTCCTTCCCCAAAAAACCCCAGAAGCCTTTCTGTTAGGTATCATGTCCCCTGAAAGGACTGGAAGAAATTTAAAGAATATTTAGCTAAATATTGTGGTATAAGATAAATAGAAAATCCTTGGAAGTATCAAATAGGCTTAGGGGTAGAATAGGAATAGGTTTTAGTAAGTATTAAGGATTAAAATAATAGTAAAGGAGAAGAGGTTAGTAAATGAAAGGAGTTAATATTATTAGAAATATGAATTTGGAGAACTGTTATAAAAGTGATATAATGAAATTCAGTTAGAGGGGATTTGAGGAAGTCACCTATTAATGTGAAGAAATTGGGTACCAGAAGAAATATTTTTTTTCTGTGTTTAGTTTATTGCTGTCTTTTCTTTGTTGAGTGTTTTTATGTTTTTATGTGTTTATGTGATGGTTTAAAGGTTGAAAATCAATAAAAATTTTGAGGGGAAAATAGGGAATATGTCCACTGAAATACAAAAAAAATATTAGAACCATCTTTATGTATGTGACTATGGTGGCTAGAATCCTAATAGCAAAAAACTGGAAAACCTGTGACTTAATTCCCACAAAGCTTGACTGCCAAGATGATGGCAGTCATCTTGCAAAAATGACTGGGAGAACAAGAGGAAATACAAATCAGAAAGTGAGTAAAGAATGGATAATATTTAAAGAATATATAAAACAATACTGTGAAAATGCAGATCTCCTGACAGGTTTAGATTGAATCTTGAATATTAAGGATTGCTAGAAATTTAATTTTTTTCGTGATATGTAATAGATATAACAGGAAGTGTGTATAGGTTAAAAGGTAAATGTAAAGGGACCCGTGACCATTAGGTCCAGTCGTGACCGACTCTGGGGTTGCGGCGCTCATCTCGCTTTACTGGCCGAGGGAGCCGGAGTACAGCTTCCGGGTCATGTGGCCAGCATGACTAACTGGTTCTGGCAAACCAGAGCAGCGCACGGAAACGCCGTTTACCTTCCCGCCAGAGTGGTACCTATTTATCTACTTGCACTTTGACGTGCTTTCGAACTGCTGGGTTGGCAGGAGCAGGGACTGAGCAACGGGAGTTCACCCCGTCCATCGCGGGGATTCAAACCACCGACCTTCTGATCGGCAAGCCCTAGGCTCTGTGGTTTAACCCACAGCGCCACCCACGTCCCTTCATGTATAGGTTAAGAATGTGTAAAAAGCACAATAAGGGGATTTGGAAGTCAAAAGTGTGTGTGAAGTCAGACGATTTGTTAGTGTGTGTCCAATTGTTACTGGTGTACTGTGTTTTTTATGTTTGTCTGTGTTTTGTGTAAATTGTTTTGCAATAAAAAATTATTTTAAAAAGAAGAAGAAACTGTGTGGGGTTTTGTAAAAAAGAAGTTGTGTAGGATGATTAATTTTTTGGGAATCTTTTTGGAGATTTAATAAAAATGACATGGGAAGTAGAAAAAAAAACACCCAAGTGCTTCTGTGTGTTTTTGCGGGGCTGTGGGTTCTGGGTTCTGGTTTTCTTTTAAATTTTCCTGAACATCACCTTCAAAGCATCCGGTTGTGCAAAGCAGGTGTGGACTCCAAACGTGATCGGCAGCCAGATGTCAATCATCTGCGCAGCCACGTGGCTGAGAGGCAGATAGCTGACCACAACCTCCTGACGCTCCGTCGCTTTGCTCAAGCCGACGTAATTGCCTCCTGCCCGGGCCGTCCAGGTGATCTGCAAAGGCACGACACTTTAGCGATAACGCAACACACACATATAATTATTATTATTATTTATTATTCATACCCCGCCCATCTGGCTGGGTTTCCCCAGGCAGTCTGGGCAGCTTCCAGCAAAATATTGTGCTGGGTAACTGTGCCCCTGAAGGACCAGGAGCGCAGCCTGGGAGTCATTTTGGACTCACAGCTGTCCATGGAGGCGCAGGTCAGTTCTGTGTCCAGGGAAGCTGTCTACCAGCTCCATCTGGTATGCAGGATGAGACCCTCCCTGTCCGCAGACTGTCTGGCCAGAGTGGTGAATGCTCTGGTTATCTCCCGCTTGGACTACTGCAATGCGCTCTACGTGGGGCTACCTTTGAAGGTGAGTCGGAAGCTACAACTAATCCAGAATGTAGCAGCTAGACAGGGGACTGGGAGTGGCCGCCAAGACCACATAACACCCGTCTTGAAAGACCTACATTGGCTCCCAGTACGTTTCCGAGCACAATTCAAAGAGTAGCTGCTGACCTTTAAAGCCCTAAATGTCCTCGGTCCAGTATACGTGAAGGAGCGTCTCCACCCCCATTGTTCAGCCCGGACACTGAGGTCCAGCGCCGAAGGCCTTCTGGCGGTTCCCTCACTGCGAGAAGCAAAGCTACAGGGAACCAGGCAGAGGGCCTTCTCAGTAGTAGCGCCCGCCCTGTGGAACACCCTCCCAGCAGATGTCAAAGAGATAAACAACTACCTGACATTTAGGAGACATCTGAAGGCAGACATGTTTAGGGATGCTTTTAATGATTGATGTTTTAATGTATTTTTAATCATGTTGGAAGCCGCCCACAGTGGCTGGGGAAACCCACCCAGATGGGCGGGGTACAAATTATTAATTATTAGTATTATTATTTTGCCCTTCCCCACCAGAGGCACCCACATGCCCCCAGTTTCAAAATGGGCTTAATTATAACTGCATTCCTCCTTTTTCACCCATGGCGATATCTTGCACAATTCAAGCGGCTGGTATCTGATATGGGAGACCAGTTTGAGAGAGATAGGATTTCATCCCCCAGGGGCTGTGACTCTCCTGAAAGTTTGCCAAAGCGGCGAATCTCACTCACGTTGTCGTGGCTCAACATGACTCCTTTGGGCTGACCCGTCGTCCCCGAGGTATAGATCAGGGTGCAACATTGGTTGGGCTTCTGGGACGCGATGATTTTGTCAAGCTGGTCATCTGAGACGCTGGCCCCAAGCGCCATGAACTCGCTCCACTGCATGAATGAAATAGACACAAGGGTAAAGGTAAAGGACTCCTGGACGGTTAAGACCAGTCCAAGGCGACTATGGAGTTGCGGCGCTCATCTCGCTTTCACGCTGAGGGAGCTGGCAATTGTCCGCACACAGCTTTTCGGGTCATGTGGCCAGCAGGACTAAACCGTTTCTGGCGCAACGGGACACCGTGATGGAAACCAGAGCGCACGGAAACGCCGTTTACATTCCCGCCGGAGTGGTACCTATTTATCTACTTGCGCTGGTGTGCTTTCGAACTGCTAGGTGGGCAGGAGCAGGGACCGAGCAACGGGAGCTCACCCCGTCGTGGGGATTCAAACCGCCGACCTGCTGATCGGCAAGCCGAAGAGGCTCGGTGGTTTAGACCACAGCACTACCCATCCCCTTTCCTTTACCAAAAGACAGAACCACAGAGGGCAAGAACTTGATTAAGAAGGGTCTACATTTCTATTTATTCTATTTATTTAAACAAGATTTAAACAAGGTGATTTGAGCATGTAACACCAATTCCAGCCCAACTGTACTGGCTGCCGGGGAATTTCTGGGTCCAGTCTGAAGTGCTGGTGTTGACCTATAAAGTCTTACATGGCTCAGGACCCCATGAGGGCTGGGTGATATATCGATATATCACCCCAAACCGGTTTGAAGTCCATATCATGATCTTGGTTTCTTAATTTTTGACCCGGCAGTATACCGTACTGGCCTGAATATAAGCCTCACTTTTATTTTTCCAAATTCCGACCGTGAAAAGTTAAAGCGCGGCTTAAATTCACGACCTGACAAAAATTGGCTTTTTTGTGATCTCTGCGCCGCAGGGGATTGGGGTCCCTTCCAACTCAAACTCAATGAAGCACTCAGGGGAGGTTTAGAGAAGGAGGAATGGAAGGAAAAGAGGAGATACTCACCGTGTACAGATTTGGCCTTTTCTCCTTGAGCTCTTCGCCATACTGGATGATTGCCTTCACAAGAGGCAACTGGCTCTTAACCTAGAGCAAGAAAGACCACAGAACTGAGAGGGGGAAACTCAGAGGTCATCCATCCCAGCCCCCTAATTCAATGCAGCAATCCCACAGCTTTGCAGTCATTTCCACGAGGAAATCCCTGTGCTCAGATGGCTTAATACACTACAGTGGTACCTTGGTTCTCAAACGCCTTGGTTCTCCAACGCCGAAAACCCAGAAGTAAGTGTTGCGGTTTTCAAACGTTTTTCGGAAGCCGAACATCTGATGCGGCTGTCGGCTATTGTTTCTGGGGCGCCTGCACCAATCAGAAGCTACGCCTTGGTTTTTGAACATTTCGGAAGTCAAACGGACTTCTGGAATGGATTACGTTTGGCGCTTTTGGTTTTGCTATTTTGCGTTTTTGAGGCTTTTTCGGTTCATTTGTCTTCGTGACTGTGTGGAATCCAGTTCATCTAATGATTGTGGAAATGGATAAAAGCCCCCCATCCAAACCATGACTGTCATCAGCTACAATACTGCCTTATTTATTTTATAATGCAGTACAGTGGTACCTCAGGTTAAGTATTTCGTTCCGGAGGTCCGTACTTAACCTGAAAGTGTTCTTAACCTGAAGCACCACTTTAGCTAATGGGGCCTCCTGCTGCTGCTGCACCGCGATTTCTGTTCTCATCCTGAAGCAAAGTTCTTAACCTGAAGCACTATTTCTGGGTTAGTGGAGTCTATAACCTGAAGCGTATGTAACCTGAGGTACCACTCTGGGTGTGTGTGTGTGTGTGTGTGTGTGTGTGTACACACACACACACACACACACACATATATATATATATATATATATATATATATATATATATATATATGAAATTATTAATAATAAAAATAATACAGTGGCACCTCAGGTTAAGTACTTAGTTGGAGGTCTGTTCTTAACCTGAAACTGTTCTTAACCTGAAGCACCACTTTAGCTAATGGGGCCTCCTGCTGCTGCTGCGCCACCGAAGCACGATTTCTGTTCTCATCCTGAAGCAGAGTTCTTCACCTGAAGCACTATTTCTGGGTTAGCGGAGTCTGTAACCTGAAGCATATGCAACCCGAGGAACCACTGTACCTTAATTATTGCTTTCATTTTATGGATCAATGGTCTCGTTAGATAGCAAAATTCATGTTAAATTGCAGTTTTAGGGGTTGTTTTCAAAAGTCTGGAACGGATCAATCTGTTTTGCATTGCTTTCTATGGGAAAGTGTGCCTTGGGGTTTGGAACGGACTTCCGGAACAGGTTAAGTTTGAGAACCGAGGTACCACTGTAAATGCAACTTAATGTTGTGATCGCAGTTTCCCTCGAGACGGCAGGGTTATAGGAGTCCGATTTCAACCTGGGTTACCGAATCTGGGTTTTGCGCTCCCTTTACGGCCCTAAAAGTATAATTCCGCAAGCTAGCGTACATCCGAACACTCAAATGCCCACAGGATTGCAGCAAGGCCAAGCGTGCCCAAGCCACAGCCCACGACCCCACGTCACCTCCAAGATTTTCTGAAGTTGCCGGTCGTTCTCCACCACAATGATATTGGCTCCGCAGTTCTCTGCGACGTACTGGCAGGCCTCCGGGGAGTTGGTTGTGTAAATGCCAACAGCAAAACCTCTGTGTGTGTGGGAAAAAAAGAGAAATCCTGTAATCCGGGTGCAACAGACATCTGAGATGTGGTTTGAACACAGAGTAACCAGGCTGCAAACTTTGCCACAGACCAAAGCCCTCGGCCCTCTTTCCCAGCCCTCCAAATGACGAGCAACAGGCGGTTTTGAACATTTTTTAAAAAGTAAAGGTACCCCTGCCCGTACGGGCCAGTCGTGTCCGACTCTAGGGTTCTGCGCCCATCTCACTTAAGAGGCCGGGGGCCAGCGCTGTCCGGAGACACTTCCGGGTCACGTGGCCAGCGTGACGAAGCTGCTCTGGCGAGCCAGCACCAGCGCAGCACACGGAAACGCCGTTTACCTTCCCGCTATAAAGCGGTACCTATTTATCTACTTGCACTTAGGGGTGCTTTGGAACTGCTAGGTGGGCAGGAGCTGGGACCGAAAGACGGGAGCTCACCCCGCCGCTGGGATTCGAACCGCCGACCATACGATCGTCAAGTCCTAGGCACTGAGGTTTTACCCACAGCGCCACCCGCGTCCCTGCTTGAACATTTTTGGGGGTGCACAATTCAAAAGCTTCCTTCTGAGGTTGTTCTGGAGTGCTGCAAGCAGTGCTGAATTTACGTATAAGCTAAACAAGCTATGTGGGATGCGGGTGGCGCTGTGGGTTAAACCACAGAACCTAGGGCTTGCTGATCAGAAGGTCAGCGGTTCGAATCCCTGTGACGGGGTGAACTCCCGTTGCTCGGTCCCTGCTCCTGCCCACCTAGCAGTTCAAAAGCACACCAGGGAAAGTAGATAAATAGGTACTGCTCCGGCAGGAAGGTAAACGGCATTTCCATGAGCTGCTCTGGTTCGCCAGAAGTGGCTTAGTCCTGCTGGCCACATGACCCGGAAGCTGTACGCCGGCTCCCTCGGCCAATAAATCGAGATGAGCGCCGCAACCCCAGAGTCGGCCACGACTGGACCTAATGGTCAGGGGTCCCTTTACCTTTACTTTAAACAAGCTATAGCTTAGGTCCCCCAAAAAATGTAAAGGGGGGAAAAACTGGATGTACATTTCCAAAATGTAAGATAAAAAACAATTATCATTTCATGTTATTGCAAGTTTCTAGACTGAGACTAGACTATGAGTCTTTGTAAATTGTTTTTCTAAAGGAACTTTTGTTATTGCCAAATGCCAATGTGTTTGCATTATTAAGTTTGTTAAGAATAAAAAAATCATTTAGAGCTTAATTATTTCACTCTTCATGTACTTAATTTTATTTCACTATTAATATACCTCTTAATTGTATTTCAGTTCAACAATTCCTTTGATTAAATACATATTCTGTTATGTGCAAATGGCTTTAGATATTATTAGGTCCATAAATTGTTGTTTCGTCATTTAGTCGTGTCCGACTCTTCGTGACCCCCTGGACCAGAGCACGCCAGGCACTCCTGTCTTCCACTGCTTCCATAAATTACCATAGAGCATATATTAAACACAAAAAACAGCGACAATTTGCTGTTGACAAAGGACAGCTGGACATATAAGGGGCCCTGTTACCTTCAGTAGCTAAAGGCCTCAACAAACCGAAATCTGCCCCTGGCTGCAAGGGTTTAAATGGAGACTTTGCGAGGATTTAAACGGAGACTCCAGCTTTTCACCCAGGTACCGGGTTCAATTACAGATGTCTCCAGGTAAGGCTGGAAAAGGCATTGATCTGGAGGCGGTTGGAGGATGGATGGTGGCTAACAGATTGAGACTGAATCCTGACAAGACAGAAGTACTGTTTCTGGGGGACAGGAGGCGGGCAGGTGTGGAGGATTCCCTGGTCCTGAATGGGGTAACTGTGCCCCTGAAGGACCAGGTGTGCAGCCTGGGAGTCATTTTGGACTCACAGCTGTCCATGGAGGCGCAGGTCAATTCTGTGTCCAGGGCAGCTGTCTCCCAGCTCCATCTGGTACGCAGGATGAGACCCTCCCTGCCTGCGGACTGTCTTGCCAGAGTGGTGTATGCTCTGGTTATCTCCCGCTTGGACTAATGCAATGCGCTCCATGTGGGGCTACCTTCGAAGGTGACCCGGAAACTGCAATTAATCCAGAATGCTAGACTGGTGACTGGGAGCGGCCGCCGAGACCATATAACACTGGTCTTGAAAGACCTACATTGGCTCCCAGTACATTTCCAAGCACAATTCAAAGTGTTGGTGCTGACCTTGAAAGCCCTAAACCGCCTCGGTCCAGTATACCTGAAGGAGCGTCTCCACCCCCATCGTTCTACCCGGACACTGAGGTCCAGCTCCGAGGGCATTCTGGCGGTTCCCTCATTGCGAGAAGCCAAGTTACAGGGAACCAGGCAGAGGGCCTTCTCGGTGGTGGCGCCCTCCCTGTGGAACGCCCCCCCACCAGATGTCAAAGAGAACAACAACTACCAGACTTTTAGCAGACATCTGAAGGCAGACCTGTTTAGGGAAGCTTTTAATGTTTGATGTATCACAGTATTTTAATATTCTTTTGGAAGCCGCCCAGAGTGGCTGGGGAAACCCAGCCAGATGGGCAGGGTATAAATAAATTATTATTATTATTATTATTATTATTATTATTATTATTATTATTATTCCTTACTCTGAAACCCCCAGAGCACTGCTGCAAGTCGGCTTAAGCAGCAATGATCGACAGGTGGACTACTGTGGTCTGGTCTCAGCGCAAAGCATGTTATTTCAGTGAACTGCCCTGAAATCTGGTCTTCCCAAAGGGAATGCTACAAATTTAGTTGGGCATCCCAAGTGGCCCATCTTAAGACAGCGGGCACCCTTCGATGGGCCAAGGGATTAGAAGCGAGTAGGTTTCTCAAGTTGATGGGACCATGCCATCAAATGGCAACAATCAGAAAGCCCAAAACTTTAATAAGGAATGGGGGGGGATTATAATCCATGAATAGGCAAACTTGGCCCTCCAGATGTTTTGGGACTACAACTCCCACCATCCCAGACCACTGGTCCTGTTAGCTAGGGATGATGGGAGTTGTAGTCCCAAAACATCTGGAGGGCCAAGTTTGCCTATGCCTGTCTTAAAAACCACCGTAAACAGCTAAAACCGTTTGTGGGATTGGAATAAGTTTAATGGTGAATTTTGGGTATCATGGAGATGTAAAAGATTTGGATTGTATTATAAAAGGTCCATATAGTTCAAGCTCTGGTTTCCCCAGTAGTGATGTATGGAAGTGAGAGCTGGACCATAAAGGCGGCTGATCACCGAAGAATGGATGCTTTTGAATTCTGGTGCTGGAGGAGACTCTTGAGAGTCCCATGGACTGCAAGAAGATCAAAACTCTCCATTCTGAAGGAAATCAGCCCTGAGTGCTCACCGGAAGGACAGATCCTGAAGCTGAGGCGCCAAGACTTTGGCCAACTCATGAGAAGAGAAGACTCCCTGGAAAAGACCCTGATGTTGGGAAAGATGGAGGGCACAAGGAGAAGGGGACGACAGAGGACGAGATGGTGGGACAGTGTTCTTGAAGTTATGAATATGAGTTTGACCTAACTGCGGGAGGCAGTGGAAGACAGGAGTGCCTGGCGTGCTCTGGTCCAGGGGGTCACGAAGAGGCGGACATGACTAAGCGACTAAAGAACAACAAAAGATGCAGGAGGAAGAGATTAACAATAGGACCCACAAAGGAGAAGAAGAATAGTTTGGATTTGATATCCCGCTTTATTACTACCCGAAGGAGTCTCAAAGCGGCTAACAATCTCCTTTTCCCTTCCTCCCCCACAACAAACACTCTGTGAGGTGAGTGGGGCTGAGAGACTTCAGAGAAGTGTGACTAGCCCAAGGTCACCCAGCAGCTGCATGTGGAGGAGCGGAGACGCGAACCCGGTTCCCCAGATTACGAGTCCACCGCTCTTAACCACTACACCACACTGGCTCTCTCCAGGGAAGAGGGAAGGCCCTGGAGATTCTATGGTACCTTGTTTTTTTATGTTGATACGTGACTTTCAAAGTTTAATTTGAAAAACCAAATCAATAAATTTACAACAAAAGAAAAGAAACAGCGAGCGGGTTCCGGTCCCGTTCGGAGTTACGCTTCCTTTTTCGGAACGGTCAAACTCACCCAGCCAGAATCGCTCCGATGTCCGCTATGAACCATTCGGCAGAATTGAATCCCAGGATACCAACGCCGTGAAAGCGTTCCAGGCCCAACTGCAACACAAAGATGAGACACTTGGGTAAGAAGGCATCTTCCAAAATGCACCCATTTTTTGGGCAAAGATGTTTAGGAAGGAAAGTAACAGTTGCTGGAGATGTAAGGAAAAGGAAGGAACATTTTGTCATATGTGGTGGTAATGCAAACGCATTAAAAAGATTGGGAAATGATATACAATGAATTGAAAAAATTGTTCAAAATGAATTTTGCTCAACATCCTGAAACCTTTTTGTTAGGTATTTAAAATCAAGAGCTAACGAAAGGAAAATGGACATTATTTATGCTACAACAGCGGCAAGAATCTTGATTGCACAATACTGGAAGACGGAAGAAATACCATCAAAGGAACAATGGGAAGAAAAACGGATGAACTATGCAGAATTGGCAAAGCTAACAGACAAACTACGAGAGAAGGACAAAATCGACTAAACAACAACAGCAGTCCAAAGGCTATTCATCAGGAAATAAGGATTTGTTTTAAGTTTTTCATGTGTACTAAAACTCAGCCTGAGGTTTTTTTGGTTTTTTAAACCACATCAAAAGTTTAACCTTTGGACTATAATGTAACTTAAATAGAAAACTATCTTTAGAAAGATTTTTCCTCCCAAAGCATTTTATTTTAAAAATCCAATTAAAATTTTAAAAAATCCAGTTAAATTTTAAAAATCCATTTTAAAAAAAAAATCATTGATTTTTATCCACCTTGCAATGAACTGGAAAAAAAAATGTTTGAGATAACTTTTGTTAAAAAAAACAGAAGGCTTTTTGTTAGGAATTGTAGGCGCAGAGATACCGAAGGAACTGAAAAGACTGTTTGCGTGGAGATTCCCACCCCCTCCCGCAGATGGAATAAATAAAGACACGTGGACACCAGAATTTAGGTTAATGGGCGAAAAATGGCCACAACTTGATTACAGGTAAGAGCGGTATTGGCTTTAGGCATTGGTCCTATCAGACTATCCAGGATAAACCCAGAAGGGGTTAAGCACCAACAGGGGGAGCCCTAGTCTCCATAGGTTTCGGACGAGGCGACGCCCCCGGGGTCCTTTAACGAACTACCCTTCATCATTTGGGGGAGGTGATGGCGTTCCTCCCCCCAACTCATTTGCATAGTAAAGGGCTACCTTTGAAGGTGACTCGGAAACTACAACTAATCCAGAATGCGGCAGCTAGACTGGTGACTGGGGGCGGCCGCCGAGACCATATAACACCGGTCTTGAAAGACCTACATTGGCTCCCAGTACGTTTCCGAGCACAATTCAAAGTGTTGGTGCTGACCTTTAAAGGCCTAAACGGCCTCGGTCCAGTATACCTGAAGGAGCGTCTCCACCCCCATCATTCTGTCCGGACGCTGAGGTCCAGCGCCGAGGGCCTTCTGGCGGTTCCCTCATTGCGAGAAGCAAAGCTACAGGGAACCATGCAGAGGGCCTTCTCGGTAGTGGCGCCCGCCCTGTGGAACGCCCTTCCAGCAGATGTCAAAGCGATAAACAACTACCTGACATTCAGAAGACATCTTAAGGGAAGTTTTTAACGTGTGATATTTTACTGTATTTTTGGTTTTTATGGAAGCCGCCCACAGTGGCTGGGGAGGCCCAGCCAGATGGGCGGGGTATAAATAATAAATTATTATTATTATTATTATTATTATTATTATTATTATTATTATACCCCTGCCAATGCCTAACCGCCACTCGAGTCAGGCTCGCCGCCAATACCTTCAGACCTGTAACCAATCCCTGATCCCCTGGAAAATGTCAGCAAGCCATATATCGTTACCAGCATCAGAGAGATGCACGCCATCCCCGCAGTAGAGGACCTCCTTGCTAAACTGGATGTCTGGGTGCTAGATCACCCGCCCGCCCACCCTACATGCTACCAAACGTTCCAGGATCCTCCTGGCTCTATTCACAGCCACAGGATTTTGGGGCTGCCCCGACCTTAAATGAACTCTACTATCAGTGATTTGTAGGAGAAAACTGGATTCGATAGGGCTCACTCTAACTGATTTTGAAATCTCTGATCCCAAAGATATATGGGAAATTATCAGGAAGACCCTCACAGAAAAAAGTGTTCTCGCCATGCTTGAGGTTGCAAAGCACAGCACCTGCTCTCCTATCCACCTAAATCTCCCTTTGTGTAGAGATTTCCAAAAGGGATACATGACAAATCTGAAGAAACATGAATCGTGTAGGCTGTTTATGTTGGCCAGATTTAACATGTTTCCCTCGGCGGTAGTGAGAGGAAGATACTTAGCTATCCCAGAATCAGAGCGTCTCTGTAAATGCAGAAAACAGGAACCCGATACTCTAGAGCATATATTCTTCTCCTGTGATTTTGGCAGCTATGCCAGAAGACAATTATTTGAGGCCCTAAAATTTAATAGACAGTTTTTTACACAACCAACTGTTCAGGACCTGCTGGCGGACAGCGATGATCAAATTACTTTAATAGCGGCTGAATTTTTAAGTGCTGTCCATGAAGAAAGAATGGGCCATGATAAAGAGACTTAGTGGTTTTTAATGGTAGGTGATGTTGCTGTGTTGTATTATATTATTTATGTACATTGATTTATTTTTTGGAGTTAAGAATAGGACTGGGATAAATTGTGTTCGCTGAGCCCGTATTTTATACAGTCTGTATATGATGTTTGTTAATGTGAGGTGTGATATGCCTAATAAAGGATTTTGAATTTAAATTAAATGAACTCTACTAAGCCCACCCCCGCCGCCAGCCGATTGGCTGGCGCAGTAAATGATGAATAATAAAGTTGCAGGATTCCCAAGTCCCGCGGGGCTGCAGGTGGGGTGTGAGCCCGCAACTGCCCCTCCTTATGTCGGGAGTGGCTTTATGTACGCTACAACAGCTTCAGGTATGCTTCTTGCCCAGAGCTGGAAAGACGACAAGATATCTACTAGAGCGGACTGGCAGATGAAATTACTGGACTACGCAGAGATGGCAAGACTAACCAGGAAAACCACAAACCAGGAGGATCAAAACTTCAATAAAGAATGGGACAAATTTGTATTATATTTGAAAGACCACTGTAAAAACTTCAACTCTTTGGCAGGTTTTAAGTAACTCTTGCAACGTTACACAGATTTCGAATACAGTGGAGGATTGTAAATTAGATGGACTTGTAATACAGTTTGTGAAAAACAGTTATTTAAAGAACCCATGGAAAGGAGAAGGGAAGAATTCAGATATGGAAGAATCTTGTGTAATTTCTATTACTTGTGAATATGAGTGTGAACGAAGTTGTAAAAGCAAATAAAAATTATATAGAGAGAAGAGAATATATGGTTTCTGCCCTCAAAAGAGGCCGCCCGTTTGTGGTGGCTTAAATATGCTATAAGAGCAATTGTATTATTTATAAAATAAATAATAATGTAATGTAATGTAATGTAATGTAATGTAATGTAATGTATATACAGTCATACCTTTTGTTACATTTGCTTCAGGTTAAATCTTTTCAGGTTGCGTCCTGCAGTGACCCGGAAGTACCGGAAAGAGTTACTTCCGGGTTTTGCTGCTCGCACATGCGCAGACGCTCAAAATGACGTCACGCGCATGTGCAGGAGTGGCGAATCGCGACCTGCGCATGCGCAGATTGCATTCTGCTCATGTTGTGAACGGGGCTCCGGAACGGATCCGGTCCGCATCCAGAGGTACTACTGTATAATATAATATATATAAGATATACAGGTGAAACTCGAAAAATTAGAATATCGTGGAAAAGTTCATTGATTTCAGGAATTCAACTTGCATGGTAAAACTAATATATGAGATCGACTCGTGACATGCAAAGCGAGATGTACTTCTACTTCTCAGAGGTCCAATCCTGCTCGATTTGCAATCCTTGTTCTGCTGATTTCCTTGAATATTCTAATTTTCTGAGATGGTTAATTTGGGATTTTCACCAGCTGTATGCCACGATCATGGCAATGATAACAAATCAAGGCTTGACGTATCTCGCTTTGCATGTCACGAGTCTGTCTCATACATTAGTTTCACCTTTCAAGCTGAATTCCTGAAATCAATGAACTTTCCCACGATACTCTACTTTTTAGAGTTTCACCTGTAGAACAAATCAAGGCTTGACATATCTCGCTTGGCATGTCACGAATCGATCTCATATATTAGTTTCACCTTTGAAGTTGAATTCCTGAAATCAAGGAACTTTCCCACGATATTCTAATTTTCACGTGAAAAATAATGGGGCTGGGTTTCCCCCAACTAAACCGAGACTGGGAAGCTCTAGGTCCCGAATTCCCAGAGAGTTGGGCAAGCCTTTGGCCATGTACCTATCTCTTAGCCTAGCCTACCGCGCAGGGTCCCTGTGAAGGTCAAGGGAAGAAGATGGGGGTCAAAAAAGAGGTGCCTTGTCCCCACGGACCCCCGAACCTTTAGAAAGCTCTTGGCGGCTCCCCGGCACTCCTGGTAGTACTCCTTGAAAGTGAGTTTGGTCCACCTGCCGTCTTTCTTGGAAGACAGGGCCGGATAGTCGCCGAATTGACTGACGGAGTTCAGAAGAAGTTCGTGGACGGTGATGGGGGTCTCGGACCCGATTCCGCTTTCATCCATCCTCAGGAGGACTTCCCCATCCCTCTTCGAGGTCCAGAGTCCTACAGAAAGTGGAGCTGGGGTGTCCATGGGAGAGAGAACAAGACGGGGGAGGAAAACAGGGGCCATAAAAAAGTCTTAAATGGGCAGCCTAAATAAGTGCTTCAAGCATTAAAACGGGCATCGTAGGAATACCGGCCAACGGATCATCAACTGTTCTCACTTGCGGATTTTTATATACAGTGGTACCTTGGTTCTCAGACTTACCGTATTTTTTGCTCTATAAGACTCTTTTCCCTCCTAAAATGTATGGGGAAATGTGTGTGTGTCTTATGGAGCGAATGCAGGCTGCGCAGCTATCCCAGAAGCCAGAACAGCAAGAGGGATCGCTGCTTTCACTGCGCAGCGATCCCTCTTCCTGTTCTGGCTTCTGAGATTCAGAATATTTTTTTTCTTGTTCTCCTCCTCCAAAAACTAGGTGCGTCTTGCGGTCTGGTGCGTCTTGTAGAGTGAAAAATACGCTAGTCCGTTCCGGAACTCCGCTCCAAAATCAAAGCCTTCCAAAACAGAGGCACACTTTCCCATAGAAAGTAATGCAAAACGGATTAATCCGTTCCAGACTTTTAAAAAGAACCCCTAAAGCAGCAATTGGACGTGAATTTTGCTATCTAACGAGACCACTGATCCCTAAAATGAAAGCAATAAACAATGTGCTGCAGCCACACAATCCATCAGTAGCTGAACTGGGTTCCACACAGTCACAAAGAGAGCCGCAAAAACAAAAATGCAAAATAAATAGCAAAAACAGACAGACCTCAGCGTAACACTCAAAACGGAGCATGTTCAGCTTCCGAAAAAAGTTTGCAAACCGGAACACTTACTTCCAGGTTTGCAGTGTTTGGGTTCCAAGTTGTTGAGTACCGAGGCGTTTGAGAACCAAGGTACCACTGTATTATTATTATCATCAATTTCATTTCTATGCCACTTTGTTTTTAAGGTGGAAAAAAAAATCTCAAAGCGGTTTGCATCCTACAGGAAGAGATCAAATGAAACATTCCGAAATAAAACATGACAGGAAGAAACCAGATATACTACGCAAAGCGACGTAACCAACAGGAAACTATCAAGGTGTTCTCTTAAAGGTTTCAAAACCAATCATTACTAAAGGAGGTCAAATACGGGACGTGCATTTTACAGGCCTAGTTCTGGAGTTGCTTCTTGTTACCTGTTTTGCTTTTTTGGAAATGTTCCCGGAGCACTGATACACAACGGTCCTCAATATTACAGGACAAATCTAAAAGACCCCACGCGCCTTCTGAAAGGGCTACAGCCACCCCCGGTTAAGTGTTGGACTCCTTCAACATCTTGTTGCTCAGGGACCTCAAGGACGCCAGTGCGAATTCCGACGGTGTGAGGATTTGCCCTTTCAGATCAGCGCTCTCTCGCTCACACATCAGTGACGTAGCGAGGGTTGCTGGTGCCCGGGGCAGGGAAAAGGTTTTGCCCCCCTGGTCAGTGGCGTAGCGTGGGGGGTGCCAGGGGTGCCGGCCGCACCGGGCGCAACATCTGGGGGGGGCGCGAGTCCAGAGGGAAGGGACAAGCAATCGAGGCTTGGTTGGGGTGGGGGGTCCTCGTCTCCGTTTGGCCGGCCCCCCTCCAGGAAGCGGGAACCTCTCCAAGGCGCAGCGCGCCGTCGGTGGAGGGAAAAGAGCCGCGCAGCAGCAGCAGCAAAGCCGGGAGGAGGAGGAGGTGGAGGCGCCGCCTGCCGCAGGATCCGATCCGAGCCTGCTAATCGCTTGCTGGGAATTAGGCGCCTCAAAGAGGCGAAGGAAGAGGTGGAGCCGCTGGCCCGGCCGGGAGGAAGCTGGAGAGAGCAGCGCGCCTGGGCGCGCGGCGAGGTTGGGTAGGTGCGCCCTGGCTGGCTACCCGCCTCCCGGGCTCAGTGCCTCCATGACCCCTCCAGCGGCGATGGGAGAGATGGGGTCTGGAGCAGCCCCGGCTGGCCTGCTCCTGCTTCTCCCCCGCCTCCTTCCCGTTGCCGGCGCCTTGATCTCATCCGGATCAGGGACGACACACGCCCATCCTTCGCTACTCCTTGTCGGGTCACTGCTTCATTTCTCCAGGGAGAGAGAGAGGAGAGGTGCCGGGGATTGCCAAGCGCGCGTGACGCAAAGGGCCTGCCCACGCGCAGGCTGAGCTCCGCGTGGCGGGGGCGGAGGGAGGCGCTCTGCACATGCTTAGGAGGCGCTCGCTCTTTCCGAAGAAGGACCCGGCTACTGGATCAAGGCCACAAGGGCCCATCTAGAGTGGCCAAGCAGACGCGTCAATGAGAAGCACTCAAAGCAGGACCGGGGCACAAGAGCGCTCTCCCCTCCTGCTGTTTCCAGGGGGTGGAAGCCTCGCTGCTTCGAGGGCTTCCGAGATACCCTGGGGTGAAGTCCCGCTTCACCTTCTTGGGAGTCCCTCTCTTATGCTTTGGGGGGGGGGTAGCAAGGGGGAAGAATAATGATTTCCTCCACCACCAGCCCCAAATTCTATAGTAAGAGAAATTGGGGGCCAAGCCAACTGGGGAAATGGTGAGTCTCTAACTATAGAGCTCAGGTATTTAGGAGCAAGCTGGCTCTGCCCATAGGGAGGAAAAGCACTCTGTGCAAGCTCAGAAAACCCACGCTACGCCACTGCGCACTCGCACTCGCAGCTCTCTGCCCCTACCTGGCTCACTCACTCTCTCTCACTGCAGTGCTGGCTGTGCGAATCCGATCCGAGCTGCCGGGTCGCCGCCCACTGTGGAGGGGGACCTGCCCTGGCCTGCTCTATAGGGGGATCTATGGGGGACCCTGCTGTAAAGGGGGATCTATGCAGTGGCGTAGCGTGGGGGGTGCAGGGGGGGCCGGGCGCAACATCTGGGGGTTAGGGCAAATCCACGGGTTAGGGGGCGCAAATTACTTGCCTTGCCCCGGGTGCTGACAACCCACGCTACGCCACTGCCCCTGGTGGACTGGGCAGC
The DNA here is from genome assembly GCF_027172205.1 of Podarcis raffonei. Lineage (NCBI taxonomy): Eukaryota > Metazoa > Chordata > Lepidosauria > Squamata > Lacertidae > Podarcis > Podarcis raffonei. The sequence goes on along the minus strand of NC_070619.1, from coordinate 7,206,805 downwards.
TGGGCTGGAGCTGCATGCTGGGGGCAGAGGCACGTAGCATGCACAACATGGTGGGTGTGGGGGACTCCCTGGTCCTGAATGGGGTCACTGTGCCCCTGAAGGACCAGGTGCGCAGCCTGGGAGTCGTTTTGGACTCTCAGCTGTCCATGGAGGCGCAGGTCAGTTCTGTGTCCAGGGCGGCTGTCTACCAGCTCCATCTAGTACGCAGGCTGAGACCCTACCTGCCCGCGGACTGTCTCGCCAGCGTGGTGCATGCTCTAGTTATCTCCCATTTGGACTGCTGCAATGCGCTCTACGTGGGGCTACCTTTGAAGGTGACCCAGAAACTGCAACTAATCCAGAATGTGGCAGCTAGACTGGGGACTGGGAGCAGCCACCGAGACCATATAACACTAGTCCCGAAAGACCTACATTGGCTCCCAGGACGTTTCCGAGCACAATTCAAAGTGTTGGTGCTGACCTTGAAAGCCCTAAACGGCCTCGGTCCTGTATACCTGAAGGAGCGTCTCCACCCCCATCGTCCAGCCTGGACACTGAGGTCCAGTGCCGAGGGCCTTCTGGCGGTTCCCTCATTGCGAGAAGTGAGGTTGCAGGGAACCAGAGGGCCTTCTCGGTAGTGGTGCCCTCGCTGTGGAACACCCTCCCTTCAGATGTGAAGGAAATAAGCAGTTATCCTATCTTTAAAAGACATCTGAAGGCAGCCCTGTTTAGGGAAGTTTTTAATATTTAATGCTGTATTGTTCTTAACATTTGATTGGGAGCCGCCCAGAGCGGCTGGGGAGACTCAGCCGGATGGGCAGGGTATAAATAATAAATTATTATTATTATTATTATTATTATTATTATTATTATTATTATTATTGGGATGATTCTTGAATGTTCCCCGGATGCCTGGATGCAGGAACTCAGCCCCGCAGCCTCGATAAGGAAGCCTGTCGTGGGGGCGCCTGGTTGTGCCCCTCTCAGAATTCTGCACCCACGTCACTGTCTCAAACGCTCCCCGATGTGCAAACAAAAACCACCAGCAACTTTTGACTACCTTTGGACCGGAACATCTCTGCCGCCGGCGAATCTGCTTCTTCCGCTGGTTCTGGGTGGTGGTTTTCAATGCTGCGGAGGGAGACAAGACAGGTCACTGCAGCAATGCGACCCAAAGCAGATTAAGTTGTTTTTCACCGCAAGCCCCGGACGGTATCCCCCCCCCCCGCAACCCCGGGGCACTCTATTTAATCTTTCGCAAAAGACGGATTTCAGGCACGGTCCTCTGTGTCGGAGGACGCCATTCTGCAAAAACAAAAAGCAAAGCAGAGAGATTTGATCTAATTCACTGATAGCGAGCAGGACCCACAACCTCCCCAACCTAGTTTCTAGAAGCAAAGCAGCCATATAAACAAGCCTGGCAAATCTTCAAAAAGGTGTGTATGTGTGTTTTTAAGTCAAAGGAACCAATAAGCTTCCTTTAATACTTTTTTTTTAAAAAAAGCCAGGCCGCATCCAGGAGGGCCACCCCCCCAAACCGCCTTCAACATTAAAATAATAATTTAGTGGTTGCCATTAATTTGGTTTAAACTGATTTTATAATGAATTGATTTTAGAATGCTGTATTATTTTACTGTTGTTAGCCGCTCTGAGCCGGGCTTCGGCTAGGGAGGACGGGATCTGAATAAAAAATATTATTATTATTGTTATTATTATTATTATTATTAATAATACCCCACCCATCTGGCTGGGTTTCCCGAGCCACTCTGGGAGACTCTCAACAAAATATTAAAAATACAATAGTCTGTTAAACATTAAAAGCTTCCCTGAACAGGGCTGCCTTCAGATGTCTTCTAAAAGTCTGGTTGTAGTTGTTCTCTTTGACATCTGGCAAGAGGGCGCTCCACAGGGCGGGTGCCACCACCAAGAAGGCCCTCTGCCTGGTTCCCTGTAACTTGGCTTCTCGCAGCGAGGGAACCGCCAGAAGGCCCTTGGTGCTGGACCTCAGTGTCCGGGCAGAACAATGGAGGTGGAGACGCTCCCCCAGGTAAATAAAAATAAAATAAAATAAAATAAAATAAAATAAAATAAAATAAAATAAAATAAAATAAAATAAAATAAAATAAAATAAAATAAAAATGTAGATTAAATAAATAATTAAAATTAAATTAAATTAAAAAATATTTTATCTGGCTAGGCCTCCCCAGCCACTCTGGGCGGCTTCCAACAGGATATTAGTAAAGGTAAAGGGACCCCTGACCATTAGGTCCACTCATGGCCGACTCTGGGGTTGCGGCGCTCATCTCGCTTTATTGGCCAAGGGAGCCGGCGTCCAGCTTCCGGGTCATGTGGCCAGCATGACTAAGCCGCTTCTGGCGAACCAGAGCAGCGCACGGAAACGCCGTTTACCTTCCCGCCGGAGCGGTACCTATTTATCTACTTGCACTTTGATGTGCTTTTGAACTGCCAGGTTGGCAGGAGCAGGGACCGAGCAACGGGAGCTCACCAAGTCGCGGGGATTCGAACCGCCGACCTTCTGATCGGCAAGTCCTAGGCTCTGTGGTTTAACCCACAGCGCCACCCGCGTCCCCTAACAGGATATTAAACACACCATAGAACATAATTAAAAACACAATAAAACATCATTTGCATACATTGCAAAGCTACATACTGGCCGCCATGCAGCTCAGCTTATGCAAAGCCACCCCTTTTGCATGACATGAGGCGCACGTGTTGCAAAAGAAAAGCATCTTGCACAGGCAACGATGTCTCAAACTGTGCAAGCAAAAGAAACCGGGGTGGGGGGAGAGAGAGAGAGAGAGACTGAGCACCCCGGTGCTTAGCCACAGACGCACCCTGCCTCCTCGCTGCTCCCGACTCTCCAAAATGGAAGCTGGGTGATGTTCTGCCTTCAATGTGGCATTCTTATTTTTTCCTCTTTCAGGCTGCGGGGAGGGAACAAGTGCCGGGGGGGGGTATTTCCTCCCTCCGTTCTGGTCCTGGCACCGGCCTTTGCAAAACTTGTCCCCTCCCCTGCCCGCTCCCCCCAGGGTGTTTCTCCGGCAGAGGTCTTCCTGCCACTGCAGGCCAAAGGGGAGACCCCCCTCATTCTAGAACGCCGCGCTTGTGATGTCGCCGCCAGAACTACAGCCTCATGCGCATCCCAGGGTTCCAGACTTCGTGGGTCCTGCGGCGAAGCCGACCTAGCGGCGTGGTCCAAAACCGCAAGGCAACGCATTCGAGAGCAGGGACCGATCGGCGAAATGGGAGCATGTGTCGCCAGAGAGAGGGTACCAACAAACGTAAAGTAGTCGTGTCCTGACATAGCTCATGTCGGTAAAGCACAAGCCTGTTATGTACTGAAGTTCTCACCCTGGGCCAGCAGGGGGATACTGTAGATAGTTATGCAAATAAGGGATCGAAAGTGACGTTCAGTGATTGGATAGTTTTAGAAAATTGCTACAGTTACGTTGTACTGGAGCTCTATATAAGCAGGCTGACTGAACCCTTCAGTTCAGTTCTGTCCTGGCCTGTGAATAAACAAGAGCTGTTTGAAGAATCGCTGTGTCGTCTGATATGTTCACCCACAACTTAACAGAGCCACCCGCTGTCAGGGGCGAGCCACGCTGTGTGAGTGTCTGGAGGGTATTGGAGGATGGATGGCGGCTAACAGATTGAGGTTGAATCCTGTCAAGACTAGGGGTCAGCAACCTTTTTCAACCACCATCCCTCAGACCCTGTGGGGGGCCAGACTATATTTTGGGGGTGGGGGAAATGAACGAATTCCTATGCCCCACAAATAACCCAGAGATGCATTTTAAATAAAATTCTACTCTTCTAAAAACGCGCTGATTCCCGGACCATCCGCTGGCCGGATTCAGAAGGCGATTGGGCTGGATCTGGCCCCCGGGCCTTAGGTTGCCTAACCCTGGTCAAGACGGAAGTCTAGTGGATGCTCGGGTTGCGAGCATGATGCACGTTCGCAACCTGCAGCGGTGCGTCTGCGCATGCACGGGTTGCAATTCGGTTCTTCTGCGCATGCGCAAAGCACGAATTAGTGCTTCTGCCGAAGCCAAAAAGAAGTAACCTGTTCCAGTACTTGCAGGTTTTGGCGGTCCGTAACCTGAAAAAACGCAACCTGAAGCATCTGTAACCCGAGGTATGACTGTACTGTTTTTGGGGGTTGGAGTGGGCAGGTGTGGGGGACTCCCTGGTCCTGAATGGGGCAACTGTGCCCCTGAAGGACCAGGTGCGCAGCCTGGGGGTAATTTTGGACTCACAGCTGTCCACGGAGGCGCAGGTCAATTCTGCGTCCAGGGCAGCTGTCTACCAGCTCCATCTGGTACGCAGGATGAGACCCTCCCTGCCTGCGGACTGTCTCGCCAGAGTGGTGCATGCTCTGGTTATCTCCCGCTTGGACTACTGCCATGCGCTCTCCGTGGGGCTGCCTTTGAAGGTGACCCAGAAACTACAACGAATCCAGAATGTGGCAGTAGTCCCAGGAAGAATGTATACAAAAACTCACGGAAAATGCAGAAATGGCAAAACATACCAGAAGAATAAGAAATCAATAAAAACTTTTTTATAGAAGAATAGAAATGGTTTTTTTGAGTATTTACAGATAAATTGTAAACAGGTGAGAACATTGGCAGGATCACTGCAATAACCTGCAGTTTCGTAAGAGTATATATTTAAAGCAGATGAATCAAGGAGCAAATTAAGTTAATCTGGATATGCAGAAGATATTGAAAATAAATTTAAGGAACCGCAGAAAGAGGGGGAAGGAAGTCAATTTTGAAATGTCAAAATGAGTGTAGAATTAGTGAAATGTGTAAACCTGAAAATTATAAATTCAAAAATTATACATGTAAAAAAAGCGCTGGAGAACCAAGTTTGGGAAAATGAGCTAGGAGGACCAATTGGCTTGACGTTCCACAAAGCAGCCCTCCTGTGTTCCGAAGTAAAACCATTATTTCCACCCACCCATTCTGTGCCTTTCCACCATCATCTGACAAATCGACCCGGTCCCACAAATAGCTCAAAGCCACAAAAATGTTGCTGAAGGTTTTCAAGTAAGACAAGATTCCTTTGTTGCCTTCATCAGCCCCTCAGATCTCAAGAGAAGGGAACATTGAGAAATTGAGCGGATTTATGGTGCGGTGAGGAGGAAAAAGGCTGACCAACTTTTCCCAAGATGGCGCAGACACCAAGAGCACGGAAGCTTCCTGGAAAATGTTGATTGAACCCTGGCGGCACAAGAACGCGGTTAAGTCTTGCTTCTTGGGATTGAAAGAATTCTCTCCTCCTAAAAAGATGAATGGACCGTGTCCCCATTAAGAAAAAGAGGTCGGAACAGGCCAATATGTCCTTGGATCAAGGGACTTTTCTTCTTTAAGTTCTCAAAGCTCTTAACCGAGGTCAAGGTTGTCCTCTGAACGAGCTAGACGTTTAACTAAGAATCGATCACCATCAGTCCATCCTTTGAAAAATAAGACTTTAGAGCTGTCTTGCCCAGAAATGGCAACTAGGCATTCCTTTTTGGCAACTGTAACCTTGGTTTGGAAGGGATGCGGGTGGCGCTGTGGGTTAAACCACAGAGCCTAGGACCTGCCGATCAGAAGGTCGGCGGTTCGAATCCCCGCAACGGGGTGAGCTCCCGTTGTTCGGTCCCTGCTCCTGCCAATCTAGCAGTTCGAAAAACCACATCAAAGAGCAAGTAGATAAATAGGTACTGATCCGGCGGGAAGGTAAACGGCATTTCCGTGCGCTGCTCTGGTTCGCCAGAAGCGGCTTAGTCCTGCTGGCCACATGACCCGGAAGCTGTACGCCGGCTCCCTCGGCCAATAAAGCGAGATGAGCGCCGCAACCCCAGAGTCGGCCACGACTGTTATAATTCATACCCCACCCATCTGGCTGGGCTTCCCCAGCCACTCTGGGTGGCTCCCAACAAAATATTAAAAATACAATACAACATCAAACATTAAAAGTTTCCCTAAACAGGGCTGCCTTCAGATGTCTTCTAAAAGTCAGATAGTTGTTTATTTCCTTGACATCTGATGGGAGGGCATTCCACAGGGAGGGCGCCACTACCGAGAAGGCCCTCTGCCTGGTTCCCTGTAACCTCACTTCTCGCAGGGAGGGAACTGCCAGAAGACCCTTGGAGCTGGACCTCAGTTTCCTTGCTAGAAAATGGGGGTGGAGATGCTCCTTCAGGTATACTGGGCCATTTAGGGCTTTCAAGGTCAGCACCAAGGCTTTGAATTGTGCTTGGAAACATACTGGGAGCCAATGAAGATTTTTCAGGACTGGTGTTATATGGTCTCGGCGACCACTCCCAGTCCCCAGTCTAGCTGCCACATTCTGGATTAGCTGCAGTTTCTGGGTCACCTTCAAAGGTAGCCCCACGTAGAGCGCATTGCAGTAGTCCAAGCGGGAGATAACCAGAGCATGGAGCACTCTGGAGAGACAGTCTGCGGGCAGGGAGGGTCTCAGCCTGCGTACCAGGTGGAGCTAACACTGGTTCCAGGGTCCATGTCTCCTTTTGGGAATGAGGCACAGTGGAGAGTGTCTTATCTTTAGTATATATGGTTTCTTGACACATATATACAACCTGAGCCTGATAGAGGGGCTCATGGCATTAGCACCCCAAGAAGGTATTGCTTCTCCCATAGCCACAGCCTGGGATTCCCACCAAAATCAGGCATGGCTCGGTTTCTCTGCTTCAACTCTGGCTTTTGTTTTTCCAAAGCACCTGCCAGCCGGGGGCTTCCAATTGTTTTCTGGCACAGAGCCAGTTCCTTTGTTACCTTAACGACCCATACTTAGGCCATTCCCAATTAAACTTGTCTGATTGCTCCAGCGATTGGATCATTGTTGTTTCCGGGAATTAAAAGGCACTCAGGCCTACAGCCTACAGGGACGCGGGTGGCGCTGTGGGTAAAAGCCTCAGCGCCTAGGGCTTGCCGATCGAAAGGTCGGCGATTCGAATCCCCGCGGCGGGGTGCGCTCCCGCTGCTCGGTCCCAGCGCCTGCCAACCTAGCAGTTCGAAAGCACCCCCGGGTGCAAGTAGATAAATAGGGACCGCTTACCAGCGGGAAGGTAAACGGCGTTCCGTGTGCTGCGCTGGCTCGCCAGATGCAGCTTGTCACGCTGGTCACGTGACCCGGAAGTGTCTTCGGACAGCGCTGGCTCCCGGCCTCTAGAGTGAGATGAGCGCACAACCCTAGAGTCTGGCAAGACTGGCCCGTACGGGCAGGGGTACCTTTACCTTTACCTTTACAGGCCTACAGCCTAACCGCAACCCCTACCCAGCAAATGTAGAAGAATATTTAAGATTGCTCATTTGGAAACCCAACTTCAGTAATCTGAGTACCGGGAGTTTGTCCTGATTGCGCCATGGCTACGGACACTCACTTAGAAGAAATGTGATTATAGAATCACAGACTTGGAGGGTCATGTAGTCCAACGCCCTGCACCGCAGGAACTCCTCAGCTAAAGCATCCATGACAGATGTCCGTCTAACCTCTGCTTAAAAATCTCCAGGGAAGGAGAGTCCACAGCCTCCCCTTCCGCTGTGGTTGTGGAGGGCATGTGTGCCAAAAATCACACAAACCTGAGCTATGTACACTTCTCAGGTCAAGGGGGAAGAAACCTCAAAAACCTCCCAACGAGAACCGAGCCTGCTGAATTGTCACAGAACGTTTATAACTAAAGCCTCTCTAGATCACCTTCAAGGGCAGCCAAACTCTGGTAACCTCAAGGTTAGATTACTGCAATGCGTTACACGCAGGGATGCCTCGGAAGACGGTTCGGAAACTTAGAGCCGGTGCAGAATTCAGCGGCTGGGTTGCTCACCGGACGGCAAGGCGGTTTCAGCATATTGCACCGATCCTGGTCACACTACACTGGCTATGAATTTGTTTCGGGGCCCAATTCAAAGTGCTGGTTCTGACCTATAAAGCCTTAAATGGATCACAATACCTCCAGGACCGCCTCGTTCCATATGAACCTACCCGGACCCCGAGATCATCTTCTGAGGCCCTTCTTCATGTGGTCCCTCCTCGAGAGGTGCGGAGGGTGGCAACATGAGAACGGGGCCTTCTCTGCAGTGGCTCCTGTCTGTGGAATGCTCTCCCCAAGGAAGTTCGCCTGACACCTTCATTATACACCTTTAGGCGCCAGGCAAAAACGTTCCATTTAAACAGGCCTTTGGTCGATCCAATTTACATCCTATGCCCTTTTAAAATGTGGTGGTTTTTTAGGATAAAAGATTCTCCAGTTTGTTGATATCAGACAGAAGCAGAATCTCATAGAATCATAGAGTTGGAAGAGACCACAAGGGCCATCGAGTCCAACCCCCTGCCAAGCAGGAAACACCATCAGAGCACTCCTGACATATGGTTGTCAAGCCTCTGCTTAAAGACCTCCAAAGAAGGAGACTCCACCACACTCCTTGGCAGCAAATTCCACTGTCAAACAGCTCTTACTGTCAGGAAGTTCTTCCTAATGTTTAGGTGGAATTTTCTTTCTTGTAGTTTGGATCCATTGCTCCGTGTCCGCTTCTCTGGAGCAGCAGAAAACAACCTTTCTCCCTCCTCTATGTGACATCCTTTTATATATTTGAACATGGCCATCATATCACCCCTTAACCTCCTCTTCTCCAGGCTAAACATGCCCAGCTCCCTTAGCCGTTCCTCATAAGGCATCGTTTCCAGGCCTTTGACCATTTTGGTTGCCCTCCTCTGGACACGTTCCAGTTTGTCAATGTCCTTCTTGAACTGTGGTGCCCAGAACTGGACACAGTACTCCAGGTGAGGTCTGACCAGAGCAGAATACAGTGGCACTATTACTTCCCTTGATCTAGATGCTATACTCCTATTGATGCAGCCCAGAATTGCATTGGCTTTTTTAGCTGCCGCGTCACACTGTTGGCTCATGTCAAGTTTGTGGTCAACCAAGACTCCTAGATCCTTTTCACATGTACTGCTCTCAAGCCAGGTGTCACCCATCTTGTATTTGTGCCTCTCATTTTTTTTGCCCAAGTGCAATACTTTACATTTCTCCCTGTTAAAATTCATCTTGTTTGTTTTGGCCCAGTTCTCTAATCTGTCAAGGTCGTTTTGAAGTGTGATCCTGTCCTCTGGGGTGTTAGCCACCCCTCCCAGTTTGGTGTCATCTGCAAATTTGATCAGGATGTCCTTGAGTCTCATTAGCGGCTGGAGAGGTGTTAAAAAACCTTGGACGGTTCCCTAGAATCCACATGGGCGCTGTGTTGCACTTTTAATTTGGAAATCCACCCTGATGGAAGTCAAGACTGCAAGGCTGCAAAACTACAAAGGGGGAGGTGAGCCTTAAATATGTCATTATATTTGTATTTCCTGTTTGATTCGGTAAATCTCCCCTGGAAAGGCTAACGTTTGATGCCACCGGTCTGGGAAAATTACTGAGCAGACGCTTAGACTTGATTTCATCAGAACTGAGTGAAGATGGCAGGTGCCAGTAGCAATAAGACCTTTGAATTGATTTGACAGAAACACCAGCGTGTGAGGAGATGCTGCAAACTTATAGAGGGGAATAATATATACCTTCGGGTATATAAAACTCAAACAAAACAAAACTTGCATGCACAGACACGCAAGGGAGAGAAAGGGTTAACCAACCTGGGGGAAGTGGCCAGAATGACATCATCGATGGACACACTGGAGGGCTGTTGGACAGGAGACTGCATGGAGACCCCAAGAGAGCCATTCGCCATCGCCACTTGAGCTGCCATCTTGCACAGCACCTCCCTGTAAGGAAAGTCGCCCATTTAGATTAAGGAGGACTCTTGTGGAACTGCAAGGGACGTGGGTGGCGCTGTGGGTTAAACCACAGAGCCTAGGACTTGCCGATCAGAAGGTCGACGGAGTGAGCTCCTGTTGCTCAGTTCCAGCTCCTGCCAACCTAGCAGTTCAAAAGCACCTCAAAGTGCAAGTAGATAAATAGGTACCACTCTGGTGGAAAGGTAAACGGCGTTTCCGTGCACTGCTCTGGTTCGCCAGAAGCGGCTCAGTCATGCTGGACACATGACCTGGAAGCTGTACGCCAGCTCCCTTGGCCAGTAAAGCGAGATGAGCGCCGCAACCCCAGAGTCGTCCGTGACTGGATCTAATGGTCAGGGGTCGCTTTACCTTTACTTGTGGAACTGCAACTGTGCCCCATCAGAGAGAGATGGAAGAAACTGGCTTCCACGTGCATTTCCTGCATTGCTGCCCTTGGCCGACCCTCCTCCATTCTCCCCCCAGCTTTTATGGATGCTGAACTGCCCCCCAGCTAATTTCATCTCCCAGCTCAGCATTCAATGGAAGCAATTTCCATTTATGCAAAGGGAGTTGCAGCACCAGAGAACCTCTTCTATCTGTTCGTGGGAAATTCAGTTGCGGCTGAGAAACTTCCCGTGCAGAACATGATGCAAAAATCCATACAAATTAAACTCTCTTTGCATTAAACTCTGAGCAAAAAGAGAGACAGACAGATCGGACATACAGTGGTACCTCGGGTTACATACGCTTCAGGTTACAGACTCCGCTAACCCAGAAATAGTGCTTCGGGTTAAGAACTTTGCTTCAGGATGAGAACAGAAATCGTGCTCCGGCGGCACGGCGGCAGCAGGAGGCCCCATTAGCTAAAGTGGTGCTTCAGGTTAAGAACAGTTTCAGGTTAAGAACGGACCTCCAGAACGAATTAAGTACTTAACCCGAGGTACCACTGTATTCAAGAAGGAACATCAGAGTTTACACAGCAGTCGCAGGAAGGCGTGCAGTTTCAACAGTCTTATTTGGTCACTTGTGCGATTACCTGGTTAAAAATTAAGGAGCGCTTCCAGAGTTTTGGCAAGAGGTGGTTTGTGAGGGAGAGAAGACCCACACCTGTCAGGACCCCAAACACACAGAAGTGCAGGGACCCAAGTCACAACACGGTTCCGTTTTAAGATTTTGCAACCCACACAAAGCCAGCGCAAGAGATTTGCCCCCCTGCCCCGTCACAGTGAACCGTAGCTTTGGAAAGAAAGGGTTCGGATTAGCAATGCTCCCTTTCGCATCAGCAGACTTTGGGAAACCCCTGAGGCTTGCGGAAGTGCAAAAAAATAACTTAAGAAGAAACAGAAACACTACGTCTGGGGAAATCCCCCTAAACAGCCCAATAAAGGGACCGCTTGTGCTTTGTGGCCACAAAATGCCACTGGTCTATTTCAGGGAACTGGAATGGAGTAACCTGGGACAGGGCACCCCGAGCGAGGATCACTCCACGCTGCAACTTGCTTGGCCCATGTTTTTGTCTCGCTTCCGTGATGAGGATAAGAGCTGGCCAGTTAATGGACTACACCGAAATGGCAGAAACTGTGGAAAGCTCAGAAATCAAGATGACAAGATTTTTTTTTTTTAAAAAAGGGAAATGTTTATTAGGTATTTGCAAAAGTATAGTTAATAACATTGGCAGGATTTTAAGAGCACTTGTAATTTTAGAAACGGCCCAGGAAACTTGAGGTTAAAAATATGAAACGATATGGAGATGAAAAAGGAAATTTAAGGGAGGGAAGTCACGGGATTTCGAATATCCCATTTTATGGATTTGACATTGGGATTTTTTGTATCCTTTGTTGTTTATTTTTGTTACTTTCGTTGAAAATGTAATTTTAAAATATTGTAAAAAAGGAGGAAACAAAGAGCTGGTCGCTTATTCGCAATTTATTAGCTTCTCAATCTTCCATTGAGAAGATTCCAGCTGGAAATGCAAAGCTCTTTCCCACATGAACTTGCAGTATATAGAGTTTCCCTCTCCTTCCTTCCTAAGCTGACACTACAAGAGAGCGGGGGGAGAACCACATTGCTCAACACAGACTTCGCTGCACCTGCTGCCTCCCAGCCACCCTACAGCTGCCAAAATCATCCAAGCCGTTTCAGCCAATGGGAGGGCTGCACAGCATCATCCCAGCTCGCCCGTCATGTGAAGTCGGGTCTCCAGACGCAGCGGCAAGCTGGGGTTACTACAGCGCATTCACCTACTAGCAGCGGTGAGCTCAACAGCCGTGACTCCCCGCCTGAGCCACAGTCAGCAGATCTGACTCCTTTTTGCACTTTGCACTGCTGTTGTTGTTGGTTTTGGTGCATGCATGCAAAACAGTACCTTCCAAAACACATACAGTGGTACCTCGGGTTGCAGACGCTTCAGGTTTCAGACTCCGCTAACCCAGAAATAGTACCTCGGGTTAAAAACTTTGCTTCAGGATGAGAACAGAAATTGTGCTCCGGCAGTGCGGCGGGAGCAGCAGGAGGCCCCATTAGCTAAAGTGGTGCTTCAGGTTAAGAGCAGTTTCAGGTTAAGAACGGACCTCCAGAATGAATTACAGTGGTACCTCGGGTTACATACGCTTCAGGTTACATACTCCTCTAACCCGGAAATAGTACCTCAGGTTAAGAACTTTGCTTCAGGATGAGAACAGAAATCGTGCTCCGGGGGCGCAGTGGCAGCAGCAGGAGGCCCCATTAGCTAAAGTGGCGCTCCAGGTTAAGAACAGTTTCAGGTTAAGAACGGACCTCCGGAACGAATTAAGTACTTCACCCGAGGTACCACTGTAAGTTCTTAACCCGAGGTACCACTATAATATATACTTGGAACAGGTGCATTCCCACATTTTAAGCCCGCATAAAAACCTCAGCACCGTCACCACTGTGGAAATAAAACGTGCGTTTGCTTCTCCACATAATGAGGACTGCAACCTGGCTTTGTCAGCCTGCTTGCATACCTGTAATTCTTGTCACCTACAGCTAGCAGGTGGGCCAGTATGGAGCACCTGAATGCTGGAAGCTTCCCGAACCCCCTTAAATGCTGAGGAGACCTGTGACCCAGATGTTGTCGATACAGACAGCTCTGTCCCAGGGTTCCAGATGCAAGTTCTGGGTTGCCCTCCACCAAGCCTGACTCTGAACAGACCCATCGATGTCGCCACCAAGGGAGCCCAGCCAACCAGTTTCAGTGGGTTTACGCGAAGTAGGACCAGCACTGGCTACGAGCCATTTTTATTATTTATTAACTTCACAGGGACGCGGGTGGCGCTGTGGGTTAAACCACAGAACCTAGGACTTGCCGACCAAAAGGTCGGCGGTTTGAATCCCCGCGACGGGGTGAGCTCCCGTTGCTCGGTCCCTGCTCCTGCCAACCTAGCAGTTCAAAAGCACACCAGTGCAAGTAGATAAATAGGTACCGCTCTGGCGGGAAGGTAAACGGCATTTCCGTGCGCTGCTCTGGTTCGCCAGAAGTGGCTTAGTCATGCTGGCCACATGACCTGGAAGCTGTACGCCGGCTCCCTCGGCCAATAAAGCGAGATGAGCACCGCAACCCCAGAGCCGGTCACGACTGGACCTAATGGTCAGGGGTCCCTTTACCTATTAACTTCACATGCCACCCTTTCATCCAGAGATCACAGGGCAGTTTACAACATAAAAACACAGAACATAATGAAGCAATAATCTTCCACTTCGTGGAATAACCAACAGAATGTTCCGTCTCCCTTTCACTGACCAACGCGGTGGCAAGGGAATTCGTTGCAACCCAGTGACACATCAGAGATGAAAGCTTTGAAATTGTACATTAAACGCATGCTACCGTGTAATGGATTTAGATTAAGCCCATGTTACCCTGGCTGCCTTTCTGCTAAATAATTAGCTGCTTTCCCCCCTTGGCCTTAAATACCTCGCAGGGCAGTGCCGAGAGGGCAAAATGGGCAGAGGAAGGCGACGGGTGATGCTTGCCTCAGAGGAATACAAAGGTGATGAACGAAAAGTCTACAGTGTCATGTAAAGGTAAAGGGACCCCTGACCATTAGGTCCAGTCGTGGCCGACTTTGGGGTTGCGGCGCTCATCTCGCTTTACTGGCCCAGGGAGCTGGCGTTTGTTTGCAGACAGCTTCCAGGTCATGTGGCCAGCATGACTAAGCCGCTTCTGGCGAACCAGAGCAGCGCACGGAAACGCCGTTTACCTTCCCGCCGGAGCGGTACCTAGTTATCTACTTGCACTTTTGACGTGCTTTCGAACTGCTAGGTTGGCAGGAGCAGGGACCGAGCAACGGGAGCTCACCCCGTCGCGGGGATTCGAACTGCCGACCTTCTGATCGGCAAGTCCTAGGCTCTGTGGTTTAACCCACAGCGCCACCCGCGTCCAGCCTACAGTGCCATAAAACACGCCAATAATATAATGCATCTCTCAGGGGAGGGAATCCAGATTGGATGCTCCTTGCGGCAGAGTAATAATAATATAATAATTTATTATTTATACTCCACCCATCTGGCTGGCTTTCCCCAGCCACTCTGGGCGGTTTCCAACAGAACACTAAAATACAATAACCTGTTAAACATTAAAAGCTTCCCTAAACAGGGCTGCCTTCAGATGTCTTCTACAATTCTAGTAGTTGTTGTTCTCTTTGACATCTGGTGGGAGGGCGTTTCACAGGGAGGGTGCCACCACCGAGAAGGCCCTCTGCCTGGTTCCCTGTAACCTCGCTTCTCGCAGGGAGGGAACCGCCAGAAGGCCCTTGGAGCTGGACCTCAGTGTCCGGGCTGGACAATGGGGGTGGAGACGCTCCTTCAAGTATACTGGTCGGAGGCCATTTAGGGCTTTCAAGGTCAGCACCAACACTTTGAATTGTTCTCAGAAACGTACAGGGAGCCAATGTAGGTCTTTCAAGACCGGTGCTATATGGTTTCAGCAGCTGTTCCCAGTTTCTAACGACTTGGGGGGGGGAGGGTGCCAATTTTTGCATCTGCCAATATAGATGCTTGACCACTGAGTGGTACCTCAGGTTACAGACGCTTCAGGTTACAGACTCCGCTAACTCAGAAACAGTGCTTCAGGTTAAGAACTTTGCTTCAGGATGAGAACAGAAATCGTGCTCCGGCGGTGTGGCAGCTGCAGGAGGCCCCATAAGCTAAAGTGGTGCTTCAAGTTAAGAACAGTTTCAGGTTAAGAACGGGCCTCCAGAACAAATTATGTTCTTAACCTGAAGTACCACTGTACTGGTTTTTTTTTTAAGAAGGGAGGTGGGGGAATTGATCCAGTTTCTGCGTTTCCGCTTCCTTATGCAAATACTCAAACAATGCCGCAATTTGTCAACAGAGATGGCTTACGCAACTGCGGTCGGTCGCTAGGGTGTTTTGGAGAGTTTTCACCTGCAGTTGGGGGGGGGGAATGTAGTGTATGGGGACACAAGAGTCCACGCTGCCCTTGCCAAACAGGTTAAAATAACAGATCTTTTGTCATGGCGCAAGACCACTGCAACCTCCCATTGTTCCAAACAGCTTGCTCAAGGCCAAGCAATCAGTGTTAGAAACTCAGAAAGATAATGGCACCTTAAACTTAGGTTATGGTCACCGCAACAGGGTGCTTGGGGGCCTTCCCTCCCCCACAAAATAAAATTTATTTTTAATCTCATTTCTATACCGCTTTATATTTTAAAGAAGAAAAATATCCAAGTGCTTTACAACACATTGAAACGTCAAAGAAATTCAAGCTTCCAGTAAAATACTTCACATCCTTCTATAAGGGATATTTTGCTTTTCCCATACTGGTCTACTCGATTTATAGAAATGCCACATAGCAGAAGGACAGGGTGGTGCAGTGGTTAGAGCTTGGGTAGACAAACTAAGGCCTGGGGGCCGGATCTGGCCCAATCGCAATCTAAATCCGGCCCATGGACGGTCCGGGAATCAGCATGTTTTTACATGAGTAGAATGTGTCCTTTTATTTAAAATGCATCTCTGGGTTATTTATGGGGCCTGCCTGATGTTTTTACACGAATAGAAAGTGTGTTTTTATTGAAAATGCATCTCTGGGTTATTTGTGGGGCGTAGAAATCAGTTCATTCCCCCCCCAAAAAATATAGTCCGCCCCCCCACAAGGTCTGAGGGACAGTGGACTGGCCCTCTGCTGAAAAAGTTTGCTGACCCCTGGGTTAGAGCATCGGACTAGGACCTGGGAGATCAGGGTTCGAATCCCTACTCCATTATGAAGCCTTTTCGCCTTCCTCACAGGGTCGTCGTAGGGATTAATTGAGGGGGGTGCTTCTTGGAGGAAAAGGCAGGAGATAAATGCAATGAATAAGCTCTTCTTATTCACCGGAAGGTCTGTATAGTAAAAGCTATGGTTTTCCCAGTAGTGATGTGCGGAAGTGAGAGCTGGACCATCAAGAAGGCTGATCGCCGAAGAATGGATGCTTTTGAATTCTGGTGCTGGAGGAGACTCTTGAGAGTCCCATGGACTGCAAGAAGATCAAACCTCTCCATTCTGAAGGAAATCAGCCCTGAGTGCTCACTGGAAGGACAGATCGTGAAGCTGAGGCTCCAAGACTTTGCGTTTGACCAAAATGCGGGAGGCAGTGGAAGACAGAAGTGCTCTGGTCCAGGGGGTCACAAAGAGTCGGACATGACTAAATGACTAAACAACAACATTCACCAGCCAGATGGAGAGGTCAGTTGCAAACCTGGCATCCAGAGATCTCCACGGGGTTTGCAATTGGAACCCGCGCCAGTGGCAAAATGTGCCTGGACATTTTGCAAAGAGCTGTCTAGAAGTCTCCGAGAGCCACTGTCAGTGCAGACTATTCTGAACTGTGTAAGTTCAGAATACAGTGGTACCTCGGGTTACAGACGCTTCAGGTTACAGACTCCGCTAAGCCAGTAGTAGTACCTCGGGTTAAGAACTTTGCTTCAGGATGTGAACAGAAATCGTGCTCTGGCGGCGCAGCAGCAGCAGGAGGCCCCATTAGCTTCCGGTTAAGAACGGACCTCCAGAACGAATTAAGTATTTAACCCAAGGTACCACTGTAACTGTATGGCGCTGTCACCTACATACCCAGTTTTTTAATGGGTCAGAACAAGTTTAAGAGGGTCTGTATGCAGATCTGGGGCATTTTCCCAAGGTGATAAAACTCCACTGGCTGATGAGATATCGAATGTTAACAGTAAGACCAACATCTCCTCTCTTGGGGAAAAATACCGCGCAAATACATCGTTACCAGAATTCTGGAGAGAACCCTAGTGAGGTCTCCAGGGCGATTTCTCTCCCTCTTCTTGGTTACATTTTTGGCCTTGCTTTGTTTACCGCTCCCGTGAACTGGGGGGAATTGCCGTAAAGCTTTTTCATGGAAATGTACGGCTGGAAGGGTCTTCAAGTCCAGACTCCCTGCAAGGCAGCATTCTCAGCTCCACAATCCCTGGCAGGTGCCAATACAATCTCGACCCCAAAAACCTCCAGTGAAGATCTCACCACCTTTCAAGGAAGCTGTCAAACAGCTCCAGCCCTTCTTCCTGATCTTCAGGGCCCCTTTCCAAGTCTACAAGCCTATGATTATACGACTCCCCTAGTTTAGCTGGAGAGTCCCATGGACTACAAGAACAAACCTCTCCATTCTGAAGGAAATCAGCCCTGAGTGCTCACTGGAAGGACAGATCCTGAAGCTGAGGCTCCAAGACTTTGGCCACCTCAGGACAAGAGAAGACTCCCTGGAAAAGACCCTGATGTTGGGAAAGATGGAGGGCACAAGGAGAAGGGGACGACAGAGGACGAGATGGTGGGACAGTGTTCTTGAAGCTACCAGCATGAGTTTGACTAAACTGCGGGAGGCAGTGGAAGACACGTGTGCCTGGCGTGCTCTGGTCCAGCGGGTCACGAAGAGACGGACACGACCAAACGACTAAACAACAACAACAAAGTTTAGCTGGAATCCCTTTTGTAACTTGAAGTAATTGGCTCGGCGGGTCCTACCCTCTGGAGCTGCAGAAAACCAGCTTGGTCCATCTTCCATGATGTTTACAGCCCTTCAAGCGGAATCATAGAATCACAGAACTGTGGAGCTGGAAGGGACCCCAGGGTAATAATAATAATAATAATAATAATAATAATAATAATAATAATTATTGTTATTATTATTATTATTAATACCTGCCCATCTGGCTGGGTTTCCCCAGCCACTCTGGGCGGCTTCCAACAAAATTTTAAAATACAGTGGTACCTCTGGTTGCAAACGGGATCCGTTCTGGAGGCCCATTAGCAACCTGAAAAAACCGCAACCCATGTCTGCGCACACGCGGGTCACGATTCGCCGCTTCTGCACGTGCACATGACGTCATTTTGTGTGTCTGCGCATGCACGAGCAGCGAAACCTAGAAGTAACCCTTTCTGGTACTTCCGGGTCGCCGCGGGACGCAACCTGAAAACGTGCAACCTGAAGCAAACGTAACATGAGGTATGAATGTACAGCAATCCATCAAAACATTAAAAGCTTCCCTAAACAGGGCTGCCTTCAGATGTCTTCTAAAAGTCTGGTAGTTGTTGTTCTCTTTGACATCTGGTGGGAGGGCGTTCCATAGGGCAGGTGCCACCACCGAGAAGGCCCTCTGCCTGGTTCCCTGCAACCTCGCTTCTTGCAGCGAGGGAACCGCCAGAAGGCCCTCGGAGCTGGACCTCAGTGTCCGGGCTGAACGATGGGGGTGGAGACGCTCCTTCAGGTATACTGGGCTGAGGCAGTCCAGTCCAACCAATGGCAACGCAGGGATCATTTCCCCAAGGTCGGGGGGGGGGGAACGAACCCCGAGAGACTGAGAGTCTCGCATGCTCTACTGACTGAACAAAAGGTACCCAACTCGCTTAACAAGGAACAGTTTCCTTAATTAATTTGCACCTGTCTGTCTTTCACATAGAAAGCTGGACTTTACCAAATCAGACCACTGGCCAACCTTACTCAATGTTGCCCACACTAAATGACACCTGCTTTCGAGAAGGTGTTTCGCTCAGCGCAAGCAGGAGACAACAAAATTTGGAACTAAGATTTTTTGTGCATGCAAAGCGGATGGCTCTGCCGTCCCACAGAAGAGGAAGGAGCTACAATGCCAAAAAGTAACTGTTTTCAGCAATTATGGCCCAATAGAGTAAAACCAGCAAAATACTGGAAAATGGGGCAATTTTAATTACCTAATCTTAAAAACAGCCAAAGCCAGAAAGTGTCTGACCAGACATCACTGCAATTCATCTTGTTTATGAGCAATAAAGCCTTACCATAAGCGATTTTTTAAAAGTTGCCTTCTTTTCATGCATGTATTGCACCTATTGCTTAAATTTAAAAGATAGAAGCTAACCAGATCTTTTTTTTGAGGGGGGGGCGAGCAGCAAAACACAGTAAGGTAAAGGTAAAGGGACCCCTGACCATTAGGTCCAATCACGGACGACTCTGGGGTTGCGACGCTCATCTCGCTTTACTGGCCGAGGGAGCTGGCGTTTGTTTGCAGACAGCTTCCGGGTCATGTGGCCAGCATGACTAAGCCGCTTCTGGTGAACCAGAGCAGCGCACGGAAATGCCGTTTACCTTCTCGCCGGAGCGGTACCTATTTATCTGCTTGCACTTTGAGGTGCTTTCGAACTGCTAGGTTGGCAGGAGCAGGGACCGAGCAACGGGAGCTCGCCCCGTCGCAGGGATTCGAACTGCTGACCTTCTGATCGGCAAGTCCTAGGCTCTGTGGTTTAACCCACAGCGCCACCCACATCCCCTTTTAGTGTTACAAAGCTGTTAACTGAAATCAGCTGCGCTGAGCAAATTAAGCTACAGGCACTGGGCACAAAAGGTGAGTTACAGCCTGGCCAACACCCACCAACCTTCAGATTAATATTTTTTTTAAAGAATATGCTGTGCATTTGGAGTTCACCTTGTTGGAGACGCACCACTGATCAAAACAATCTTTCCACAAGCATCTACTTGGCCATACAGTGGTCCCTCGGGTTACATACGCTTCAGGTTACAGACTCCGCTAACCCAGAAATAGTGCTTCAGGTTAAGAACTTTGCTTCAGGTTGAGAACAGAAATCGTGCTCTGGCGGTGCGGCAGCAGCAGGAGGCCCCGTTAGCTAAAGTGGTGCTTCAGGTTAAGAACGGCCCTCCGGAACGAATTAAGTACTTAACACGAGGTACCACTGTAGTGAGAACAGAATGCTGGACTATATGTGCTGCTGGCAAGCTTCTTATGCTAACCGACGAGTAACAAGGAACTACTAGCAGATGGGCACAGGACGTGGGTGGCGCTGTGGTCTAAACCACAGAGCCTAGGGTTTGCTGATCAGAAGGTCGGCGGTTTGAATCCCCGTGATGGGGTGAGCTCCCGTTGCTCGGTCCCTGCTGCTGCCAACATAGCAGTTTGAAAGCATGCAGTGCAAGTAGATAAATAGGTACCACTCCAGTGGGAAGGTAAACGGTGTTTCCATGCGCTGCTCTGGTTTCGCCAGAAGCAGCTTAGTCATGCCGGCCACATGACCCAGAAGCTGTCTGCGGACGAACGCCGGCTCCCTTGGCCGGTAAAGAGAGATGAGCGCCACAACCCCAGAGTCGTCCGCAACTGGACTTAACGGTCAGGGGTCCCTTTACTTTTTTACTAGCAGATGAATTGAGAAAAAGGAAGGCTTCCCTAGATCTGCATTTTTGTCTGCAAGAGATACAGTTCCCAAGAGAGGAAGAGAAAAAGCAAGTTGTATTTTTGCATCGACACCAGCGACTTCTGCTTTGGAGACTAAAGCCAGCGACAGCAGTCACAGAAGAGAGACACCCACACACTTCTCTCGGAGTTAAAAATGACAACATTTCCTGCTCTCTCGCAGCAAATGTGCTGAAGCAAAGGTAATTTTTCAAATTCCGGATGTCACACCTAAATGGCCCCTTCTTTAGCAAGTATTGCTTCAAAATGTGGTACGTCGACTCTGGGCTGCCCCTGTTCCTCTCCCCAAAACACCCCGGCTGATTCTGCTGAAGGGAGACCTCAGCCCCCAAATCTGACCCACCCCCCAAAATGGATGACATCGCAGAGGAAAGGGGCACGAAAAACGCTTTGCAAAAAGTGACCTCCTTTCTCAAAATAAGTTGGCTAGCTTGTCTCTCATAGACACATAGGCTTCCATACAAAATAAACACACAGTGGTACCTCGGGTTACATACGCTTCTAGTTACACACTCCGCTAACCCAGAAATAGTGCTTCAGGTTAAGAACTTTGCTTCAGGATGAGAACAGAAATCGTGCACCGGCAGCGCAGCGGCAGCAGCAGGAGGCCCCATTAGCTAAAGTGGTACTTCAGGTTAAGAACGGTTTCAGGTTAAGAACGGACCTCCAGAACGAATTAAGTACTTAACCCGAGGTACCACTGTACAGCAAGAGACAGTGGGTGGGGCAGGGGAGAACAGGAGCCCAGAATTTCAGTTTTCACCCTGCCTTCGCTGCATGAGGTTTTTGGGAACCTGTAGATCCTTCAAATGTGACTTAACAGCTCTCACCCCCCTTAAAATAAACGATAATGCGAACAGAGTAAAAAGGTATCTGAGATCTTCAGAGTATCTGAAGAAGTGTGCATGCACATGAAAGCTCATACCAAGAACTAACTTAGTTGGTCTTTAAGGTGCTACTGGAAGGAAAATTTTTTTTTGTTTAGAGTAAAAACGGTAAGTGTAACAGATAAAAATGCATATGAACAGGAAAAATAAATAAAACGGAGGTACAATGGGGAAGAAAACTCAGAAAAGAACCATATTCAAAGACTGTATATGAAAAGAAGGAAAGAGGGAGAGTCAATTAATTCACTTCTCAATAAAGCCCATCGTTCCTTGACGATTGATCGTGTTGGCTGCTGGGAACTGGAGTCCCATAACATGGGTGTGGAGTGGGGGGCACAGTTCTGCCATCCTACAATGCTCAGAGGATAACTAATCTCCTTCATCCGTCTCACAAGGTTATTGGGATGATAAAATTGGGAGGTTTAGCAGGGGGCGGGGTAGAGAGATGCAAGCCCACGTTGCTGAAGTCCTGCAAACCTGAACACATTTCAGGGCATTATTTAATGCCCTGCAGACGCTACAGTTCAGTTTCCAGATGTCCCCCCCCCTTTTCTTTAAGCGTTTAGGGTACAAATGTCTACCAGGGCTGAACATCTGCCCCCAGCCAGCCCCCTTCCCACCCATTTCTCTCAAAGCTTCAACTCACCCCCACCCAACCCAAAAGCCCACCCACCCAAAGTAACACTAGAACTGTGTGGACCCCTTTCCCTTTTCTCTATGGAACAGGCGCAGCCCCTCAAGCCAGTTTCCTCAATGAGGGGTTTTTCAAGCCCACCCCCCCAAATAAATCCTGGAGCTCTTGAAAAAAAAGTAGCTGTAAACCACGGTACACAGCCCCCCTCCCCACCCAGAAACCAGAGCCCCCAGGCAACCCAAGCCTCACATGCACCCCATTTAAATGCAATGTGCTCTTAATTTTTTACTACCACTCCCAGAAGCAGCTATATCATCCTATATATCATTAACTCATATACCTTCACACCTAAGGTCCAAGGGCGGGTTAATATTAAAACGCCAATATTTTAAAAACGGTTTATAATTAACCAAAAGTTGAGGGGGGGGGGACGACGACATGTTTTACAACCCTCTTTTCCCTACAATAAAACCCCAGGGCAGCTTCTTCAAATATCAAGGAATGTACAATAAAGCTGAATTGCAACCATTCATATTTATGATGATGATGATTATTTTATATATAATGTTTATTGAATGGTTTTATGTTACAAAAAACAGTACAGCCATACTACCACTAAATATAACTAGGAAATAAAACTTACATACATCAATATTTAGTTTATTTATTTACCGTCTTATTTCCTCCCAAACATTTATGATTATTAATTGAATTTGCCTGTATTTTTAACCCCTCCTCCCATAGAGGCAAATGAGGCACACAAAATTGTCCCCAGCTCCAAAAAGTACACATTCCGCTCCATAAACCTCCCCCACCCGCAAAAAATGGGGAAAAAACTGAGCTAAATCTCCCTACCTGTTACCTGCCGTGTTAAGAATAGCTTCTGCCGCAGAACAAGCGGCGTGCGCGGCCCCTTTTAAAGGCTGGAGGCGTGGCCTGTAAAACGGGGGGCGTGGCCTTCAGCTCCACATCTGTCGCTGCCTTTGCCATTGGCTGGAGGACGGGCGCGCGAGGCGGGCGGCGCCATCTTGGGAGCGGGCGCGAGGCTCAGCTGCGCTTCATTCACCAGCCGGCTGCCACGCCCTGCTTCTGCGCACGCGCGAGCGCCTCTTTATGTATCGCTGCCGAGTAACCCCCGGTCATTGACCTCCCCGGTGAGCTGAATGAATGAATGAATGAATGGGCCAGCGGCTGGCGGCGAATGAATGGGAAGCCGGCCGCCACGTGTCTGTGGATTGTGGCTCCTGGACGAGGGGGGCGGGGAATGAAGGGAGATGAAAACCGGGGGCGGGAGACCAGTTTTAAGTATAAGGCGAGTGGCCCGCGGAACTCCTGGCCTCGTGATGCGGCCGCAGTGGTTGCTGCAAGCCAATTATTATTATTATTATTTATTAATTAATACCCCGCCCATCTGGCTGGGCTTCCCCAGCCACTCCGGGCGGCTTCCAACAAAATATTAAAATACACAATGCACAAAACATTAAAAGCTTCCCTGTATGCTACAAGTTGTTTATTTTGTGAGGTCTTTCTTTAAATTGTATTTTAACCAACTGGTTTTTATTATTGGTTGTTAGCCGCCCTGAGCCCGGTCTTGGCTGGGGAGGGCGGGGTATAAATAAAAATTCATTATTATTTAGTATTATTACGAGACTCTTTAACAAAACGCCCGGAAATAACTACAAAACAAACGAAAGCAGTAGCAGCTGAAGTTTTATTTGGTTTTTTTCCAAGTGCAGCGCAGTTCCTCCCCACCCGCCCTCCGAGCTAAATGCTAAATGGTCTCATCCTTGGGCGTAGGCGGGGGGGACGACAATAGAAATACTTAATATTTAAATACAGTACTTAACTGAGCAGTCACGTCGGTTCTGCCTCCCCCCCCCCCACAAAATTCCTGGCTATGCCCATGGTTTCATTTACTATATGATATTCGTATTCAAACGATTGTTTAAGGTGGGAGGCGGCACCCGTTATGATGATTATTTTCCACAGAAATACCTGTCATCTTCCAGCGAAATGATCGTAATAGGCAACCCACACTTCCCCAAGAAAAATAATGTTATGGGCGCGGTAAGAGCCCCTGTTGTATCCTGTTGTGATTCCTGAAATGCAAGGGCAATATAATTATATGATGGGAGTTTTCTCTCGGAAACATTTATTGCCCTGTATTTAATCACATGCTGCTTTTAAAAACAAAGCCCTTACTAAATGGTTTATTATTAAAAAAAACCCAAAACCATTTTGCAATTGTTATTTAAAAATATTTAACAATGTTGCTGTTTTAAAGAGCAGAGACTTTGGCTATCATTATGAACAGGCTACTTTGTGGATTAGTTGGAGCAAAATGAGTCCCTTGTGGCTCATTGGCTTAGCCAGGCAGGCTTATGGGAATCGCCAGCAGACTGTAGAAGATGAGGAAATCTTCATTGAAGGTTGCCTGGCTGGTTCTTTTGGTCTTCGTGTCCAAACTCTTCTGTGATCCATGCGACGGTCACCTCCAGGCTTGACTACTGTAATTTGCTCTACACGGGGCTGCCCTTGAAGCTGTCCCAGAAACTCCAGCGGGTGCAGAATGATCCAGCGAGGCTCCTCACAGCGAGGTCTCTGCCATGGGAGCATATTCACCCAGTGCCTTTCCAGCTGCACTGGCTCCCGGTGGAGTACAGGGCCAGATTTAAGGTGCTGGTTTTGACCTTTAAAGCCCTTCACGGCCTAGGACCCTCGTACCTAAGGGACCGCCTCTGCCGGTATGCCCCACGGAGAACCTCAAGGTCCATAAATAGCAACACCCTAGTGGTCCCGGGCCCTAAGGAAGTTAAATTGGCTTCAACCAGAGCCAGGGCCTTTTCAACTCTGGCTCCGGCTTGGTGGAACGCTCTGCCTCATGAGACCAGGGCCCTGCAGGATCTGATTTCTATCCGCAGGGCCTGTAAGACAAGAGTTATTCCACCTGGCCTTTGGCTTGGAGCCAATTTGATTCCCTCCCTCTCTTTCTTTTTTCCTTTTCCTTTCTCCTCCTGAAATGAGGCTACATTTTAATATTTTAATGTTTCAATATTTTAATGTTGTATTTTAATTTTGTTTTTAAGTTGTATTCATTCAACTTGCTTTTATTATTGCTTGTTAGCCGCCCTGAGCCCGGCCTTGGCTGGGGAGGGCGGGGTATAAATAAAAATTATTATTATGATGGCCCAGGTCTCACAGCTGTGGTTAATTGCATCCACATTGCACATATAACCGTTTCAAAGCACATGGTTTTCGTCCCAGTATCGAGAACTGTTTACCCCTCACGGAATTACAATTCCCAGCATCTTCCGCAAACTAAAATAGCCAAGATTCTTTGGGGGGGGGGAGCCCATTGTGCTTTAAATGTGTACTAAATGAGAAAAGGTTTGAGTAGAAACACTTTGGAAGTTGAGGTGGGAAGTCAACTCATGAAACAATGTGAAGATTATAGTGAAAACATTTGAAAAATAAAAAAAAAATTACAAAAAAATAAAAATGTGTATTAAATGCATGACATTGATGATGTTTGTTTGGGGGCTGAACTGCAAGTCCCAACCAGATGGGTGGGTGGGAGATAGACTTTTGGGATTTTAGCATTTATGAGTAATATTTGGACAGCCTTTCAGGAAAGGCTAAATTTAGCCAGAACATTACCAGTTTATAAACCATTAAGACTTGCTGGAGGTTTATTTTCCACCTTCATTTTGAAACTACAAGGCAATTGTATCTCTCGATTAAAAAAAAAAAAGTTGGGAAATTTGGGATGAATATTCCCACAAACTGTTCTGCAACTTGATTTTTCTGTGTTTTCTTTATTGTGATTTTTGTGTGTGTGAACTGCCCTGAAATCTACAGGTATAGGGCTGTATACAAGTTTAAAAAAAATGAATAAAATCTGCTGCCCCCCTGAATCCTGCCACCCGAGGCAGTTGCCTCACGGGCGGGAACTCGGATGAATTTTATGCTGAAGTTTTAATGGCAGAGTCAAGTGCTGAGATGCAGTTCAAAACCAGGGCACAACTGTTAGAGGGAAGATGTGTTGAGTCACAATTATCTGTATCTTTCAGCTCTGATTGTTCATGGAGTTTGTCATGCTCTTAACTTAAAAGGCACAATATCTCTCTGTGTGTTTGTGTGTGTGTGTGTGTGTGTGTGTGTGTGTGTGTGTATACTAAAGGTAAAGGTACCCCTGCCCGTACGGGCCAGTCTTGCCAGACTCTAGGGTTGTGAGCTTATCTCACTCTATAGGCCGGGGGCCAGCGCTGTCTGGAGACACTTCCGGGTCACGTGGCCAGTGTGACAAAGCTGCATCTGGCAAGCCAGCGCAGCACACGGAACACCGTTTACCTTCCCGCTGGTAAGCGGTCCCTATTTATCTACTTGCACCCGGAGGTGCTTTCGAACTGCTAGGTTGGCAGGCGCTGGGACCAAACGACGGGAGCACACCCCGCTGCGGGGATTCGAACCGCCGACCATGCGATCGGCAAGTCCTAGGCGCTGAGGTTTTACCCACAGCGCCACCCGCGTCCCTGTATGTATACTAGATGTGTATATATATATGTATAGTAGATGTGTATATATATATATTCTCTCTGCTATGGTGGTCTTGATAGCACTCTGCTGTATCCGATTTATGAAATGGAACCTCCATATATCAAGGGAGTCTACCGCTGCATTCCATTCCGTAGAGGGTGGGCGAGAAACCATTGCTTGAGTGCCAGCTACTGTACGTTCTGCCTGGGCTCTGCTTAGGTCCCATTTCTCACACAACCAAGATGGCTGCCTTCCGTTCCAAGTTATGGGATGTTGTTAGCAGAGGCAAGAAGCACACTTCCCCCCACCCCACCCCTTTTCGGGTTTTCCATCCTCCACAATGACACAGACCTACTGGCATTTTTCCGGGGCAGCGTGTGTGTTTGTGTAGAGAGTGGGAGAGAGAAAGGATGGTGGCAGAGGTGGTTCTCAGAGGTGGCCACCTTCGTAACGTCTCTAAGAAAAATGTACTCCGATAAATTTGGAACCCACAGGAAGAGATGGGCGGGAACTTATGGGGGAAGTAGAGTCCAAAGGAAAAAGGCTTCCAGCTGAACCTCTAGGTCATGGGTAGGCAAACTAAGGCCCTGGGGCCAGATCCGGCCCAATCGCCTTCTAAATTCGGCCTGCGGACGGTCCGGGAATCAGTGTGTTTTTACATGAGTAGATTGTGTGCTTGCATCTCTGGGTTATTTGTGGGGCATAGGAATTTGTTCATTTCCCCCCCTTCAAAATACAGTGGTGCCGCGCAAGACGAACGCCTCACAAAACGAAAAACTCGCAAAACGAAAGAGTTTTCTGTTTTTGAGTCGTTCCGCAAGACGAATTTCCCTATGGGCTTGCTTCGCAAGAAGAAAGCCCATAGGGAAATCTCCGGGGACCTCTTTTAAATGCTGGCGGTGGGGAGCAAAGCCTTTCGCCCCCCTCCGGAGCCTTCAGAAGAGGTCCAGGAAGGCCGGCGGGGGCCGAAAGGCTTTGCTCCCGATGGCCAGCATTTTAAAAGCGGTCCGGGATAGCAGGGAAGCACGCTGGACCTCTTCTGAAGGCCGGCGGGGGGCAAAAGTCTTTGCTCCCCCCCGCCTGCCTTCCCGGGATAGCGGAGAAGCGCAGCGCGTTTCTCCGCTATCCTGACGGCTTTTGAAGGCAGGCGGCGGCGGGGGGGGGGGGGGGGGAGCAAAGACTTTTGCCCACCGCCGGCCTTCAGAAGAGGTCCTGGACCTCTTCTGAAGGCCGGCGGGTGGCAAAAGTCTTTGCTCCCCCCCGCCTGCCTTCCCGGGACAGCGGAGACTTCTCCGCTGTCCCGGGGCGATCTTAAAATGCTGGCGGTCGGGAGGAAAGCCTTCCTGTCCCCGGAGCTTGCGGGGTGGGAGGTGGGGAGAAGGGCTTTTCTTCCCACCGCCAGCCTTCAGAACAGCCTTCTGAAGGCTGGCGGTGGGAAGAAAAGCCCTTGTCCCCCCCCCCCCCAGCCTTCAGAAGAGGTCAGGGGACAGACTGTCCCCGGACCTGGTCTGAAGGTGGTTTCCATAGGAACGCATTGATTGATTTTCAATGCATTCCTATGGGAAACCGTGCTTCGCAAGACGAAAAACTCGCAAGAAGAAAAAACTTGCGGAACGAATTAATTTCGTCTTGCGAGGCACCACTGTATAGTCTAGCCCCCCACAAGGTCTGAGGGGCCCTGCTGAAAAAGTTTGCTGACCCCTGCTCTAGGTGGTGCTGGTGGAAATGGAGACCATCAAGAGAAACATCACAAAAAATGCCGCCGCTTGTGACTCTCTCACCTTTATTTCATGTTTTCTTTTTCCTATAAAACTCCTCCATAAATTTCACAAATTTAACAAAACAAAAAAAAAAAGGCGTAAAAGTCAGGACAAAAAAAACCCAATCCCTTAACTTATTACAAACATCCCCCCCCCCCACCCCTCCCGCCTTTCCAGGTTTCATTTCGGAATAATGGGCTAGGGTTCATTTATTACACCAGACCAAAGAAATTCCCTTCCCCGCCCGCCCCAGCCCCAAAGTACTTTTAATATCCTCTGTACATAGACCAGGTATTTAATACCTTTGCTTCCAGCAGAAGACAGCCTTAAAAAAATTACACACCAGCGAGAGGATCAAGTACTCCGTCGCTTCCTTCAAGAGTGCAAAACTCCCACCTCTTTTTTTGTTTGTTCTCAAGGCCTTTACACACTCATGACACCCCCAGCCAATTAAAATTAGATATGTGTTATGACTCTTCAAGGAGCATGGTTAGGGATATGCGTACTTTACAATAAAAAGGGAGGGGGGACTCTGAATACTGCAACCTGTATACATTATATGCAATTTATCTTAATTAATTTGCATATTCTTCTGGTATTGCTAATCATGGGGAGTGGCAAAGAGATATGAAAAGCCCCTCCCGTAACCGCAGGAAACCTTAGCTAGCCCTCACCAGACATTTCCCCACCTACTGGTAAGAATACGAACTGGAATCTTGCCGATTTTAACTTCTTTTCTGGGGAAAAAGGAAAGTCCTGAGATTCTCAGGAAGGTTAATTCCGGAACCGACAGCACCTTTCAAACTCAGTTCTGCTCTAGCACGAAATGGCAGTGGACACACAACTTTTAACACGGCGGTCAGATCTTCCGAGGATGCTTCGAAGGCCAGAAGCGCCTCTGATCGCGCCTGGGGAGCGCAGATCTGGCCATAATTAAAAACACTTTTAAAATCCTATTTCTTTCCATGGGTGGGCGCACCTCCCCTGTCGAAGTAGCAGCGGTGTTTCAAAAAACATCACCAACGTGGAAACAGACTGGAGAGCACTTTGGGCTTGCTGTTTGGACAGAACATGGGGGTGGGGGAAACTCATGGAGGGCAGAACTTTTTTTTGGAGACGGGGTCCCACTTTGAGCGATGAACTCAGACCCTCATCTCTTCCCAACAGCTGGGGGGAGAGGACAGAGCAGCTGAAATGGGTAACGGAACAGCTGCGTCTCTCTCAGCTGGTTCCAAGGTTCTTGTGGCTAAAACGCTTCCTGCAAGTCATGGGTACAGCAGATGGAAGCTCCCTAAATCTCTGCTGAGTACCAGGAATGGACACCAGGCCTGCGGGGAAACCCAAACAAATTTGGAGCACTAATCTTTCCTTCTGCCTGGCACATCGAAAAAGGGAAGTCTGGGGGGCTTTCCCCACTAGAAACGAAACATTCCTTCCATTTCTACTGTTCCTCAGCTCAAGCAGAACTTGCACTCTGGCTGAATTGCACCGTCAGTTTGTTCCTATTTTCATTTTCAGTCCTATTTGCTAAGTGGCAAAAAAGAGACCAGGTTTTTAAAAAACCCAATCTGGTAGATGAAGCCAAGCTGCGAGACCGGCCCAGCAATTTCATCAGTTAGCCTTGGGAGGCAGCCAGCTGAAATGGCACAGCTACTGGGGCCTGACATAAGGCCAGGTTGCTCCCCCCTCAAATCACAGAAGGCCGGGATCTCATCTGACATGGCAGAGAGTCTCAAAGGCCAAACTTCATCTACCTATTTTTCGCTCTATAAGGCGCACTTTTCCCCCTTCAAAAATTAAGGGGAAATGTGTGTGCGTCTTATGGAGCGAGTGCAGGCTCCTTGGCTTCAGCGATAGCAACGCGAAGCCTCCGAAGCGCAGAGGGAGAGCTCCCCCCACGCTCCGGAGGCTTCGCGTTGCTTTCGCTGAAGCCGCCTGAAGCCCCCGGAGCACAGCGGGAACTCCCGCTGCGCTCCGGGGGCTTCAGGTGGCTATCCACAAGCCTTCGGAGCGCAGCAGGAGTTCCCGCTGCGCTCTGAAGGCTTGCGGATAGCTGCCTGAAGCCCGAAGCCCCCGGAGCGCTTCCCTCTTGATCTCCAGGCTTCGCTTCGCTGAAGGGGCGCTGAGCAGAGAGGGGGAGAATTTTTCCCCCTGTTCTTCCCCTTCTATTGTCCGGTGCGTCCTATAGAGCAAAAAATACGGTATTTCCTATTATTTGAGCGCCTCCAAAGCTCCGCATGACTGTAGGGGCTGCCTCCTTTCTTTCGTGCCACACTTGTCAGAATATTATACATGTGCTCAGCGCTGCCAAGCGTATTTATTTCATAAAACTGTGTACACCACTGGATTGTAAAAACCTCAGAGTGGTTTGTGGACCCGTGAAACAAGTCTTTACGTTGCCACTCTACAGTGTTGCATTTCTGCTTTTAAAAGAGAGCCCTTTATCGCCCCAGACCTACCCGTTAAATCTTAGCAGCGCACAGATGGCTTAAGAACCTCCAGATTGTAACACTGCCACAGGGAATCATACAAGCAGCCGTTTAGATGCCTGAATCAGGTACTGTGCAGCTGTTAACACTGAAACATATCTATAATAATTATTTGAATGGAAAACGGAAAGAGCCCATGCTTATAGCTGTAGGATTTTGTGCTCCGAGATGTATAGAATCCACTCCAGACTCTCTTTAAAGTGGCAGCATTGCATATATTTTGCTTTCCCCCAAATTTCTCTTAAAAACAAAACAAACAGGGGGGGGAAATAGCTTTCAAGTCTCTAAAATTTCCACATCTACTGAAAACACTTCCTTCCCCCTCCCCGCCCATCCCACAGCTTTAAAACTCCTAACATCTCACATCTACTTAACACCATTGGGCCAAAATGAAGAGGACAAGCAGGATACGAAGATTTAGGTGGAGAGAGAGAGATCGGGTTTGCCCAACCAAAAACACCATCCATTTTAACCATTCCCCGAAATAGGCCCTTTAATACAAAAACCGAAAGACAGGTAACAGACTTAAAGCGCTGTCAGTTTCAAGGAACGAAAGAGGAAGGGGAGGAAAGAGAGAAAGATCCTAAAGAAGACACCCATTGGGAAAGACCCCCCCAATTCCTCACCACGCTTCCCTCTGGGGCGATTTTTCAGACACCAAAGATAGGTAAAACCATCCAGTCTCCCCATCTGTGTTACAGCTACCCAGGGACGCTCTCACTCAAGACACGCGCACACACAAGAACACCACAATGGACCCACAAACACAGCAGCCATTCTAAGAGAAAGAATCTACAACGGAATGGAGGAGGAGGAGGAGGGGGAGGAGGAGGAAGATGGAACACCAGTATCATAAAACCCCAAGTCTGCGCAACCGGCATTTGGGCTCCAGCCCCAGCTGTAAAGCCTCAAAGGCTTTTGGAAATAAAAAGGAGGAGGTTCGGGTGGGGGAGAAAAGGAAGGGGGGGAAATCAGATCACAAGGAAGTCCTTTGGTGACCAAAACAGCTACGAGGGGCACCAATGGGGTGAGAGGAAGTGGGGGTCGTTCTTTAAAAAACAAAACCCTATAAAATACATTTTTAATAGTGGAAGAAAACACCCTCCCCAACTTCTTACAAATGTTCATTCCGCACCCCTTGAGCGATTAATACTTAAGTTTCGGGCGAGGCTGCCCTGACCAAAGAGAGCCCCACCTCTTCTCGCTCACCCAAGAACGCAGCTGCCTGGCAGGGGGCAACATCCAGGAGGAAGCACGGAGGAGGGGAAAGGCTTCTCCGCCACCCCCCCTCGGGTGCCGTTTGTTCTCAAGGCAACTTCCAAACGCAAAGACACAACAACATCTGGAATGAATGGATACTGGCAAAAGCGGAGTGTTTGGGGAGCCGGAGAGAGCTGTGCGGGGGGTTGACAAGAAATGCCTGTTCTTGCTTTGGAAAGGAGGAGGCCTCGCAGTACCCACGGCTGGAAGCGGGCCTCATCCTGAGGCTGCACGGCATCCGTGTTGCCTGCTAACCCCAAGCACAGCAAGGCAGCGTTGCTGAGCTCCAGGGGTGCTGCAAGGTCCTTGTAACAAAACCGGGGGCACAAATGCGTGTGGGTGTATATCTATACGTATACATACACACGCTCAGACATATGTATACACACAAATTTAGAGGCGAGCCAGTTAGAGGCAAGCCCCAGATAAATTAATTCAGTTAAATTCCATCCCAATTCATTCCCTCCTCAATTCATTTAACCCCAATTCCATTTCCCCCAACAGATGCTGCTGAAGGTCAATTTGCTTCCTCAATTACGTCCCCCAGTCATTAACCACATATCATCTCTAGGTAAGGGTTACGTTTAAAGTTGTTTAGTCTCTTTCCTCCTGCCAGGTGTGGTAAGAACTGGTTCTGTGTTTTATTTAAGAGTATGTCCCTCACCTGGGTAAAGAGTGGTGTAGAAGTAAATTTTTGCCACACTGGGAACCCCTTTCAGCCCAATTCATCAGGCACCCAGAAACCCTTGGGGAACTAGGGGCTCATACCTCACGAGCCCCCTCCCTCCACTAGCAGCGCCCCCATCAAAGTGGAAGCACCTCCACAAACACAGAAAGCTCTCCTCCTATTCTCAGTTTCTTTTCTGTTGGCACAGCAGAGTCTTCTCTGGAATTCCCCAAATTCTGAGGCTCAGAACGACTGGCCAGATACAAGAAGCAGATGAGTCATTGCAACAGAGCAGCTCTGGAAGTTGGCATTTTATAAAGACAAACAAGACCACACGGACAAGAAGTTAAAAAAAGGAAAGCTCAAAATAGGATTCGGGGTCAACATGACCTAACGCAGATCAGCTTATTGCCACATAAGAGTTGTAACTTTTGCATGGGGTGGGGGAAGTGGGGAAGGAACCCAGAAGAGACTAAGACTGGCAGGTTTAAAAAACACCACCTCCGTCCCAACACAACTAGCGTGACTCAATACACAAGCAGCAAAGCCCACCCCCCGAGCACTCACTTTAGGACTCCCAAGAGAGCTCAAAGTGAAATCTTCTGGCCAATCCCACACCCCACTTGCCGCGACACAAACAGCGTCACCACCACCATCAGTAGTCCTGTAACATTTGGCAAAAGATTTAAGACTCCTGTTTGGAAGGTAAGCTCTAAAATGCTAAAACCGTGTGTGTGTGTGTGTTTGCGTATGGGGGTGGGGAGTTTCTGCATACTTCAGGGTCTTTCCCCTACCGGATACACCCCCTGCGCCAAAACTTAGCCAAGCAAGGAATATTGACAAATATTCCAATTAGTGTTGTCCAGCACCTGCCAAGGTTTGTTTTCGAAACCGTGCAGGTGTTTTGAAAGAAAAGAGGAGGAGAAAGACAAACTCTCAGAGTTAGTTCGTCTCTTCCCCACCCCTGGGCCAACTGCTTTCGCAGAAACCGGCGGGGAGGTGTGGGTGGGTGGGGAACGCTTCTCTGCAAAACGGGCAATGGCGGTAAACGCATTTTGGCAAAAGGTTATTTGAACACTGATGGCAAAGAAGGAAAAGAAGGAAGAGCAACACAGATCGGTCCCTTTTGGAGAACGGAGGGAGAAAAAAGAGAGAGATCTTCAGGATATTTGCTTGGTTTCAGTATGCAAAAAATAAAATAAAAATCTGCCCACAGGTATGTTGAAGAAACAGGTCAAGCTGTACTTTACCCCCCCCCCCATCTGCCACTGCAACTTTTAAAAAATGAAACGGAAACAGAAATGAAATATCAATGCCCCCCCCCCCACGCAAAACCCCTACACAACCCCTTTTGAGACCTTAAGACCCAATTAGGCCCTTCTTACACTTATATATATATATAAATGACATATATATATGTATACGTCATTCATATATACATATATATGAATGACAGGACAGGACAGCGTACAGTAACATAGTCCTTACAGTTAAAGCAGATCAAACAGGGGGAAAAGGAACAAGGCTCTTGTTTGGGGAACTGGATCCAGCACCACATCGAAAGCCTCAAGTGCGAGATGGCAGGCGCCGTCAGCGGGCGCAAGTACGTTTCGGAAATCGTCCCACACGCAGAGGAGCAAGTTCAGGCCGGGGCGCCGCTGCACCCGGGACACAGAACCCGCCCCACAATACTCCACTGGCCCCAACAAGGGTGGCTGTCCTCTGAGCAAGTCGTGTGATTCGGCTGCACCAACACCTGCCCTGATCTGATCGGAACGTCTCTCCATGTGACCTGGGGTGAGAGGCAGCGGGAAGAGGCAAAGGGGAGGGGGGGGGAAGCCTCGCGACGCCTGCAGGCCGGGTTGTTTTCACGTCCGTAGGTCCCGCGCAGAAACGGCAGCTGAGTTTTATCCCGAACTTAAAAAGAGGATGCCTCAAACGTGCATTCTTTTTTTAAAAAAACACACACACATAAGAGAATCTCGTTCTAAAATTTAAAAAGCCGGAATTAAAAAACCAGCAACAACCAAGGAGAGGGCGGTGTCG
This sequence comes from Podarcis raffonei, assembly GCF_027172205.1. NCBI lineage: Eukaryota > Metazoa > Chordata > Lepidosauria > Squamata > Lacertidae > Podarcis > Podarcis raffonei. The sequence continues at coordinate 7,172,036 of NC_070619.1, read as the reverse complement.
CGGCGAGGACCAGCGCAGCTTTTACTCTACCAGTTCCAAGCAAAGCTTCTGAAGCGAAGGAGGACAGGCCCGCCAAGGGCAATGCGCTCGGCTGAAGCCCAAGAGGAGGAGCGTGGCTGGTGGCGGCGGCAGCAGCAGAAGCGGTGGCGGCGGCAGCAGCAGCAACAGCGTGTTCCTAGAGCGTGGCTGATCCCTAAGGCAGTGCTTCAGGTGAATCGAGAGGATAAGGCGGCGGCCAAGGTCCACGAGTCCATTTCCTGGTACCAAAGAGACGGGGATTCTGGTTTCAAAAAAAAGCGTCCAGCTTCCGAGCCAAGGGTCACGTAGCCACGGCCTCCAGGTAGCTCTGCAGCTTGCGGACGGTCGTTTCGTCCAAGGAGAACAAGTCAAAGTCGAAGGTTGTGTTGGTGACATTGAAATGTCCGGTTTCCTCAATGAGATTTACAATCTGGGCCGGGGAGGAAAAGGATCGGAGTGAGACACAAATATTCTTTTACCCCCTTATTAAATTTTCTGTTTTACATTTTAGAATAGTCATTTAAACCACCTTAAAATATCAATGACTTCCCTTCTTCTCTTCCCACGGTTCATTTCGCACAACATAAATCCCCGCATATTTTACATAAACTAAACCATTCAGTATTCCATTGTTACATCCATCAAAACTTATTTACGCAGTTGAATTTATCTTAATGCTGCCAGCGTTTTCAAATGTGCACAATTTCCCTCCATATATCCAATAAACGTTTTCCAATCTTCTTTAAACGTATGTTCTTGTTCTCTTATTCTATATGCTAGGTCTGTGAGACACCAATATTCTGTGCCAACGCAACACAAGAGAGTTTGTTCTCTGCCCTTGTTCGCTCTCTCATTGCCTGTCCCAACATGGAAATTCAGACAGGGACCAATCGTTCACACTTTGCGCACCATTTTAAAAAGCCATGTGCACTGCTCCACCCCCCCCACTTCCTTGGTCTGACCCTCTTGTCTCCATGAAGAAGAGTTTGGATTTGATATCCCGCCTTTCACTCCCTTTAAGGAGTCTCAAAGCGGCTAACAATCTCCTTTCCCTTCCTCCCCCACAACAAACACTCTGTGAGGTGAGTGGGGCTGAGAGACTTCAGAGAAGTGTGACTGGCCCAAGGTCACCCAGCAGCTGCAGGTGGAGGAACGGGGAAGCGAACCCAGTTCACCAGATTACGAGTCCACCGCTCTTAACCACTGCACCACACTGAAAGGCTGCTTCGCGGCAGAGGACACAAACTACCTTGGCTGTACTGCAGCAGAACAAGGCAATAGCAAATTGGGAAACTTAAAGACTGGTCCCTGATGCAGGCTTGCAGATTCCTGCTGACAGAACACTTTTCCTGGCTAGAGATGTATTTAACCCAATTAGACATTACTTGTGGGCAAGGCTAATAGTACAGTGGTACCTCAGGGACGCAGGTGGTGCTGTGGGTAAAACCTCAGCGCCTAGGACTTGCCGATCGCATGGTCGGCGGTTCGAATCCCCGCGGCGGGGTGAGCTCCCGTCTCTCGGTCCCAGCTCCTGCCCACCTAGCAGTTCGAAAGCACCCTTAAAGTGCAAGTAGATAAATAGGTACCGCTTTATAGCAGGAAGGTAAACGGCGTTCCGTGTGCTGCGCTGGTGCAGGCTCACCAGAGCAGCGATGCCACACTGGCCATGTGACCCGGAAGTGTCTGCGGACGGCGCCGGCTCCCGGCCTCTAGAGTGAGATGAGCGCACAACCCTAGAGTCTGTCAAGACTGGCCTGTACGGGCAGGGGTACCTTTACCTTTACCTTACCTTGGGTTAAGTACTTAATTCGTTCCAGAGGTTCGTACTGAACCTGAAACTGTTCTTAACCTGAAGCACCACTTTAGCTAATGGGGCCTCCTGCTGCTGCCGCGCTGCCAGAGCACGAATTCATCCTGAAGCAAAGTTCTTAACCAGAGGTACTATTTCTGGGTTAGCGGAGTCTGTAACCTGAAGCGTCTGTAACCCGAGGTACCACTGTAATTCAAGCGGGACTGCTGATTTGAAAGGTGTGAAGACAGCCATGGCAAGGCAAAGGAAGACCCCACATCTGCCTGGGGGCAGGAACAAGAAGACTCACAAAAAGTCTTCCCAGTACTTGGGGGGGGGGGGAATCACAGAATCACTTCATCAGAAATCTCTCTGTCCTTCGCCTCCATGTAGTTATTGGGGGGGCGGATACATTTCAGCATTTAGCTTTCAAACTGCTAGCCTACCCAACTTTTGAGACCCGTATGTGCTCCCAGGACAGCTTCTGTTGAATTTGCAAGGCCACAAAACTAAGAACAATAACTACAGCTTACAGTTGGATATATGCATAAGGTGCCTGAACAAGATAATCTGAAAACAGCAAAAGCAGCACCACTCATTGCACTGCGGCAAAAGAGAACTTTTAACATTCCCCTCTGGCTTCAACTTGCATCCCACACCAAAAAGCCACCTAACATGTCCTTACCTGCTGAAGCACATTTCGTTCCCGTAAAGCCATCAGCCTCCGATGAAGTTCCACCAACTCATCAGTGTAGGCCTTGGAGAGGGAAGAAGGAACATTAGCAAGAGAGAACTTTGTATCTTGAGGTTTTCAGACCTCTCGCCAACAAAAAGCTGATGAATGCTCACAGACCCCCGTCCAATAGCCTGAAGGGCAAATACGCTTCTGCCAGTTCAGGTGGGCAGTGGGGAAGGTTTTTGTCCTCCTTTGCAAAAAATGGACACGGTGGGTGGGTGGGTTAGGAGTGATGGCCAGTGAATTAGAACTCCCGTATTGCACATGAGCACATTGTGGAGTTGTACAAAGGGTCGGGGGTTGGAGGGGAAACGGCAACGCAAAAACCAGCCGAAAAGAAAATGGGAAGACAAGTCTTGTATGCATACAAGCAGTGCAGGTATAATCTCTGGCATCCATTAAAGGAGGTATGGGGAACCTTTGGGTCTCCAGATGTTGCAGAACTACAGCTCCCACTGGTCCCAGCAAACATGGCTGTCAGAGAACTGCCATCGGAGCCTAGGGTGGAGGTAAGGCTCCCTGACGATGCAGGAGAAGGAACCAGCAGGGAGAGAGAGCAAACTTCCTTTGAGGAAGGAAATAGGAGGGACACCAGGAAGCGAGGGGAGACTGCGGAGAGAGGGCTCCGAGACTCTTCCACAGAGAGCAGCGGGGAGAGCCCCGGACCTCCGTTGGGCACGCCCACTCTGCGCAGGAGACTTCCGCGCAGAGAGGCTAGGCGGAGACTTGGGATCAAAGAATTTTTATGTTGGAAGAAGTTCAGAAAACGCCCACTGACGGATTCTGCCAGCGACTGACACAGCCATGGAGAAAGGGCTGTCCAGCCAGGGAAAGGTTTAGCCAGGCAACGTTGCCTAGAGCTGCAGCACCCTTTACGCACAAGCAACCCCCAATTCCCTTTACAATGGCCAATGACCAGGGATGATGGGAGTTGTTCAGCAATGTCTGGAGGCCCCCTCATGAGAAGAGAACTCCCTGGAAAAGACCCTGATGCTGGGAAAGATGGAGGGCACAAGGAGAAGGGGACGACAGAGGACGAGATGGTGGGACAGTGTTCTCGAAGCTACAAACATGAGTCTGACCGAACTGCGGGAGACAGTGGAAGACAGAAGTGCCTGGCGCGCTCTGGTCCAGGGGGTCACGAAGAGTCGGACACGACTAAACAACAACAAATGTCTGGAGGGCCGCAATTGTATTCAAGTGTCTCTGGCAGCAGAGCCTGTGTTGCTGCTAGGGCTGAGCCAGAGAGCTATTTGAAGCTTCGCTCCAGCAGCAGCAACAACAAAAGCAGCAGCAGCGCACCTACTCTGTATGAAGTTTCCTTATAAAAAAACCAGATCCTCTCCTTTGGTTTCAAAGGAGAAAAAAATAAGAAGGAACCTGATCTCCCGCACCCACCATCTAGATCAGGCACGTCCAACAGGTAGATCTAGATTGTGATCTACTGGTGGTAGATCACTGACTCCCAAAGAAGCTCAACAATGTTGACCCGAACCCCCCAAAATGGGGTAGATCACTGCCAGTTTTAAAGTCTCTGATCACAGTCTCTTGGGAGTTGGCCACACCTGATGACAGAAAGGGAATAAATGGGCCCCCTCCGAAATCAAGTAAAAAAGAATCAGTATATCCCCTTCCTTCTGCCCAGGGAGAAGCTTGGGTGTGGGAGGAGAAAGTATTGGGAGCGCTCAAATCTAGCAGGGCTAGGAAAGGCAGCCAGGGAACTGCTGCCTGCCAGAGGAGACAATATTGGGTATGAACTAATGGCCTGGCTCTGCAGGAGACAGCTTTGCACATTTCAAAAGAGGTGGCTTGAGCCTTGTTAGGGCTGGCTTGGTTTGTCCTGAGCGGCAAAGGGCTCCCTCTGCCAACAGATGGCTTCTCCTTCTTTCCCTCCCTCCCTCCCACAATTTAAATGCCCTTCTCCATGGAGGTACCTTGTCATAGGTCCCTTTCTTCAGAATCTTTTCTGGCTTGCTGCAGGACTCTGGACTCTTCCTCCCAGTTACCTGAAAGCAGTTAAAGAAGGGGAACGAGCTCACAAGCCAGTTCAGAGGGGACAAAAGGCAACCGTTGCAACAGAGCCAAGATAAGCTGCAAAGACTGCGCTCCTTCAAACTGGAAACCAGGCACAATCTAGAAAACAGGTTCTCTCCCCTTCTCGTAACAAAGGAACGAGTCAACTCTGCCCCCCATGAGGAATTTCCCCACCACCAGCCAGAGCTCCCAAAACAAGATCGATTCAGCGTGGGAGTAGGGGCAAGGAGTAGGAAACAAGGAAAGGGCCTCATTCAAATCTCTACTCGGGTATGATCTCAACAGATGCTCTCATGCTAGCCAGCAGCGTTCTTGAACCCAGTGTCCTCCATGGATGTTCAGTCCTAAGAGCTGCATCCAGAATGGCCGCTGGGCAGGGATGATGGGAGTTGCAGTCCAGTAATACCTGGAGGACACCAGTTTGGAGAAGGCGGCAAAATGGGGATAGTGGTTTCTCCTTCAGGGCTCTGTACTCTGTCTCTACTAAGAGGGGAGGTCATCAATTGTCTGGAGTCATATGCCCCTATATACAAACCCTGCCACCAAAACATAGCACTGACCTATGTGACCAAGCCTTTGGCTTGTGGGTGGCTGCAAGGAAGATATTGGGAACATCCTCTGCCTGCCTTAAAACTAACAGCAGCTTATGCCCGAACCTGAACTGCTGTTAGTTAAACGATTTGTTGAAACAAGCTAGCAACATACCCTGATTTCTGTTCCTGCCTTGTTTCAACACTCTCACACAGGCATAGGCAAACTCGGCCCTCCAGATGTTTTGGGACTACAACTCCCATCACCCCTAGCTAACAGGACCAGTGGTCAGGGGTGATGGGAACTGTAGCCCCAAAACGTTTGGAGGGCTGAGTTTGCCTATGCCTGCCTTCACAGGTGTTCTTAGCCCCCTGGAGAGGACAGGACCAAAGAGCTCCAACGCCTTCCCTGCTTCCTTCGATAAATGAACTTCTTCCAATCTTCCCTTGCTATTACTATCTGTAGCCTTTCTCTCTTTGGTCCCTTCTTCTTCTGTTTCCTCTTCTCAACTTTCTCCGCTGCTTACGAAACAAAAACAGCCGTTCCTACAACTGTGTTCCCCGCCCCTGAACCCCAGCCTTGCGCTCCTCTAGTATACCTGGGCCAAATTCCAGACAGCTGGGTGAGTAGGAAGCCAAACTGCCTTTGCTGCACAATTACCTTATTGTTAGAAGGGGGTAATTTCTGGTTGGGCGGAGGCTCCCGACTTGGAAGGCAGGAGTCCTCACTGTTGTCACTGTCGCTATCGCTGTGGCTGAGCCTGAAGAGGTAATAATAATAATAATAATAATAATAATAATAATAATAATAATAAGAATAATAATACAACAATGCCCATCTGACTGGGCTGGCAGCTCCCAACAAAATATTAAAAACACAATAACACAACAAACATCAAAAACTTCCCAATTTTCGCTAGCTTAACAGGTGTTATATACCATCTATACATCATTTTCATCACATTTTCTTTTAGGGCATTGCATGCAGTAAATTTTAAACCTTCTTTCCATAATTTTACCCAGTCACTCATCTGTATATTATACCCAAAATCTTTGGCCCAGTGAATCATAACAGACTTAACCTCCTCGTCCTTCAAATGCCATTCAAGCAAGTCAAACATAGTTCTTAATTTCCTTGACATCTAATGGGAGGCTGTTCCGGAGGGCGGGCGCCACCACCGAGAAGGTCTGGTTCCCTGTAACCTCACTTCTCACCGTGAGGGAACCGCCAGAAGACCCTCGGAGCTGGACCTCAGTGTCCGGACTGGACGAAGGGGGCAGCCTTCCAGGGCAGGTATGGGGGAACCTTTGCCCCTCCAGATGTTGCTGAGATATAATTTTCATCCTCATCCGTGGCCACTGGCTGCGCTTGCTGGGGCTGGTGGGAGTTGTAGTTCAGTAACACCTGGAGGGCTAAAGGTTTCCCACACTTGTCCTGGAAGGCTGCAGGGTTCAGCAGGAGGCTCTGATCCCACATTCTGGACAAGTCCCTCTCTGTCTCCAGTAGCTCAGTGGCTGCAGCCAATGCTTTGTAAGCAAGCAGCTTCAGGATGAATGCCTAGAATGCAGCAACCAGTCAGTGCAGAGCTGAGGTTAGTCTTTGCGGCAGCCTCCGGAAGCTACTGGACAAAAGTTGCCATCACCTCTGACCGCTGGGCCACGCTGGCTGTGGCTGATGGGAGCTGGAAGGGGCTGACGTCGTCTGGAGGGCACCACGTTGGCTAATGCCGGGTGCACGCAATCCTGAGCTTGATGGGGTGACGGCAAAAGGCTGCCTCCTCTGCTGCTTCTCTTCCATCCCCTCCGCAGGCAGCAAAGGGTTGCATCCACTGCCGGTTCTACTCAGAGCACTCCCAGATATTAATGGGCCCAATTTCATCATATTCGTTCATTTCTGAGTAGAACTAGAACTGGCTAAAACTCGACGTGCACCATGACGCACTCTTATGAAAACCCTGAACAATCTGTTCAGGTCAAATAAGTCACGAGAGCTTGACCCCACGTCTTTTGTTTGCTTTAGGCAACAGCTACAAGTTCTGAACACAAATGAAAAGCCAATTTCATCTGACTGTTGTGCTGGGAAGGGCAGTGAACTCTGGCTTCTGCAACTGGCTAAGCGAACCAAGTTGCCAGGGGGTGCTCCCCCTGCTTGCCTGGAAGACCACCCTAGCCCCAACCACCAGCCAGAAGAGGAGGAGGCTACAGGGAAGAGACTCCCCCCTTGCCAGAGAGAGTAGTGTGTGCCAACAGACAGCTACTCTGGGGCTGCAGGAGGGAGGGGGAAAGGACACCCTGACCCCATTCATCAGCCAAATGTACAACAGCCAACAACTGCTGTTCAAACAAAATCACTGGAAGGTCAGGTGGCCCCAACAGTTCTGGCCTTGAGGACTAAACTCCCTTCTCTACCTTTCCCCCCCGCCTTTCATTCTGTGTTTCTGTAAGCCGGACTGTGATTGCCTTAAACACAGGCAAAAACAGCACGTAAATAAACCTGGGCTCCTCTCACCTCGCATCCCTGCTGATGGGAGCTGCCTTGACCGCCGGCTCTTCCCCAGAAGAACTGTCATCATCGTCAGACTCTTCTGACTGCAAGTCCTCGACCATGGAGCGTAGAGGCCCTGGGGTTCAGAAGCCAGGAAAGCCAGTTTAAAAATGGGCACAGGACAGGGAAACTCAGGTTCAACGCTAAGCGGAGTTGTGCTGGGCTGCTTACCAGGCACTGTCCGTTTGGGCTCTTTTCAGTTCCCACTGGGCCAGCCTGTACACAGGGTGGCACAGTTTGAGGGCTCCCCAAGCCAAACATAGCCTGATCGCGAGACAGGGAGAGTGGCCCACCACAAGGCCTGTTTAGCTCGTTGTTCTACCTGTCTAGAACAGTAAACAGGGTGGCTGTTGAGCCACGGGACACAATTCGGAGGAAAAGGGGCATTCATACAGCACAGAGGGCCACTGGTGGTTTGGGTCTGCCCCACAGGCAAGCAGACATTTTGCGACTCTACCAAGTCCCCCTCCCATCTCTCCGGTTTGACAGCAAAATCAGTGTGTTACCATCAGACATTTCAGAACAAAAAGAAACGGGTTTAGAAACCTTCTAACGTAATCCATTCCGGAAGATCATTCAGCTTCTGAAACATTCAACGATTGAGGCGCAATGGACGGTAGGCAATTTCAATGGAAAAAATTGAGAAACGCGCTTCGGAAGCCACTTGACTTCTGAGGCGCGTTTGAAAACGGAAGCAATTACTTCCGGGTTTTCGGAAACCAAAATGTTCGGCTTCCGAGACGCTCGAAAACCAAGGTTCCACTGTAACAGCAAGTTCCCTGCCTCCAAAATACTTGTCCACAGAGTTTTAAACACCGTTGGGAAGCCTGTAATAAATAAACCTTGTTTACATCTGTGGAGGCTCTTTTACATGCGGACAGTTGCTCTGTTTGTTGCACCTGCAATGGTGGTGGTAGTTAAGTGTGATACAAGGAGCGGAGTACAGCAGGAGTGGGGAATCTTTAGCTCTCCAGACACTCAACTACAACCCCCACAAGTCCTAGCAAGAATGGCCAATGGCCAGAGATGACTGGTGAGAGCTACAGTTTAGAGACATAAAGGTAAAGGACCCCTGACCATTAGGTCCAGTCGTGGCCGACTCTGGGGTTGCGGCACTCATCTCGCTTTATTGGCCGAGGGAGCCGGCGTACAGGTCATATGGCCAGCAGGACTAAGCCACTTCTGGCGAACCAGAGCAGCGCACGGAAACGCCGTTTACCTTCCCGCTGGAGTGGTACCTATTTATCTACTTGCACTTGGACGTGCTTTCGAACTGCTAGGTTGGCAGGAGCAGGGACCGAGCAACAGGAGCTCACCCCGTCATCGCGGGGATTCGAACCGCCGACCTTCTGATCGGCAAGTCGTAGGCTCTGTGGTTTAACCCACAGCGCCACCTGCGTCCCAGTTTAGAGACATATGGAGAGCCAAAGGTCTCCCACCCAAGCAGTAGAAGCTTGAAAGACTGTCTTCAGGATTCCTGGAGGAGAGAAGGCTGCAAACATTTGACTATTTGAAACTGTCTGCTCCAAGACTGCTGATCCCACGGCTCTGCCTTCTCCCTTGGGTGCCCCCACCTGCACGCCAGTTAACCCATCCCTCAGCTTGTGTCCTGAATTCATTTTTAAGGGGGGTGGGAGAGAGAAGAAGAGGCAAGAGGCAAGCACATGTGTCAGAGAGGTGATTTGACATAGCAGTGGAGAGATGGCGCTGTGATTCAGGAAGTCCTCATTTCAAATCTTGCCTCTGCCACAGGCTTGAGGCAGAGGCAGACTTAGGCAAGACGTTTTCTCTCAGACTCAAACCCCACCCGTCAAACCACCCGGCGATCACACTGACCTACCTTTCAAGTTTGTTGTAGGGATTACAGCAAGATAATGTAAAACACTTTAGAGAAGCACTTGACGAATACTAAGTATTATTGTTTAGTACCAAAAAATGGCAGAATTAATGCTAACGATTTGTTTTTATCAGTCAGGATTATCACTTTTACAGCCTCAAAGGCTAGAAACTTATCACTTATCACCACTGCTGCTCCTGACGCAGACCCACATTTGATTCCGTTTATTGATAACCCCCCCACCCAGAAGAGCAGCCATGTTATGGCTCCCACCAGGGGTGGGGTGAACACGCAGCTATCTGCTTCCCAAGTAACCAGAGATGAACAATTTGAGGAGCTCGACACTTGCAACATCTGGCCAAAGCAGAATATTCTCTCCCCCCCCCCCCCGCCGTATTACTGCACCTAATTGTGGTGAAATTGTGCCAGGAGGAAAGGATACAGGTGAAGCGAGTCAAGCACACCATGGCTAACTCTGCAAATCAGTTCCTGCCCTAGCAGTCTTTTGCTAGCCTAACATGGCCTTTTTTGCGAAGGGAGGTGGAAAAAGCAGCAACTTTTCTAAAGATTCCCTCAGGCGAGCAGTTATTTTTGCAACTCTTCATGAAACGGTCAAATCAGCTATGATTAAATGGGCGCAGGACATAGGTCATAATATTATGTTTGCTGACTGGGAGCAGTTGTGGACCACCGGTATGAAGTTTACGGCATGTAATGCCTTAAAGGAGAATATTATGAAAATGATTTACTGGTGGTACATGACCCCAGTTAAGCTTGCAAAAATTTATCACCTGCCTGACAATAAGTGTTGGAAATGTAAAGAAGCTGAGGGAACATTCTTTCATCTTTGGTGGACGTGCCCAAGGGTTAAGGCATACTGGGAAATGATCTATAATGAACTGAAGAAGGTATTTAAATTTACCTTTCCAAAGAAACCAGAGGCCTTCCTTTTGGGCATGGTCGGCCAATTGGTGCCAAAGAAAGACAGAACATTTTTTATGTACGCAACAACAGCAGCAAGAATACTTCTCGCTAAATATTGGAAGACACAAGATTTGCCCACCGTGGAAGAATGGCAGATGCAAGTGATTGACTATATGGAGATGGCAGAAATGACAGGCAGAATCCGAGACCTGGGAGAAGAGTTGATGGAAGAGGATTGGAAAAAGTTCAAGGATTATCTACAGAAATATTGTAAAATGTTTGAATGTTAAAATGATGTGGGATGTGAAGGTAACATGGCATTTGGGATATGGTTAAAAGAACTATGAAAAAAGAATTTTAAAAGAGAAGGGGGGTATGACTAGAATAATATTATGTCAAAGCATATAAGGTGGAGTAAAGGACCAAGATAAGGGAAATTAGAGACATAATAAGTGGGAATATATAATTATAAATGAGGTTTGAAAGAGGGTTAGAATTTGCTGAATTTGATGGAATAAAGAGGAACACAAAAAAGGGAGATGTGAGGAGGTCATGAAAAAGGGATATAGAACCTTGAAACTTAAAAGTGGATTTTTCTTTTTTCTTTTTTTTTATTAAGTGTGTATTTTCTGATTTTTGGTTTCTGTTTTGATTTATGCGATTGTTTGATTTCTATGTTTTGTAAAATCCTAATAAACATTTATTATTTAAAAAAAAATAAATTTGCAACTCTTCGATGTCCGGCCATGCTGACTGAAACACCGGGAGCCCGCAGGGTTGGAGGAGGCTGGTCTCTGCTGGCAGACAACAGCTCTCTGGGGTTTTCGGGGAACTGGTGAGGCTGCCGCGTTTATGTCTAGCCAAGTGGCATGACTTTCTACAGCGGCACTATTTTAAAAAAGGAAGCTACTTAACTAAAGGCACACAAAACCTTGACAAGGGCTGATGTAAGTCAAGAGACTGAGCTGGAAAACTGGAAGCGCCCAGTTTCGTCCCCCTTAGGTGGCCTACGGCAAGTCACTCTCTCTCAGCCTCAGTTGGTGCTGAACTGCCTCGCAGGGTTGTGCTAAAAGATGGCTGATGTAGGTGGATTTAGTTCAGCACCAATTGAGACTGAGAGAGAATGACTTGCCCTGGACCACCTGTTGTTGTTTAGTCGTGTCCGCCTCTTCATGACCCCCTGGACCAGATCACGCCAGTCTTCCACTGCCTTCCGCAGTTTGGTCAAACTCATGCTGGTAGCTTCAAGAACACTGTCCAACCACCTTGTCCTCTGTCGTCCCCTTCTCCTTGTGCCCTCCATCTTTCCCAGCATCAGTGTCTTCTCCAGGGAGTCTTCTCTTCTCATGAGGTGGCCAAAGTCTTGGAGCCTCAGCTTCAGGGTCTGTCCTTCCAGTGAGCACTCAGGGCTGATTTCCTTCAGAATGGAGAGGTTTGATCTTCTTGCAGTCCATGGGGCTCTCAAGAGTCTCCTCCAGCACCAGAATTCAAAAGCATCCATTCTTCGGCGATCAGCCTTCTTTATGGTCCACTGGACCACCTAAGGGGGCCTAAACTGGGCGCTTCCAGTTTTCCAGCTCAGTCGCTTGACTTACATCAGCCCTTGTCAAGCTTTTCTGTGCCTTTAGCTAAGCGCTTTCAGCATTCAGGAAGCACAACGTTGAGTGCCGGGTTTTATGAACCGGTGGCTATTATTGGGCCAGTATGACAAACAAAAACCTCACACTTGGGAGGGAGGCATCGTAGGCTTAATTGACACCAAGACTCACGTGAGATTTCCAAACAGCAACGCACCTTGGCTGTGGTTCTGAGATGGCTCGAAATCAGAGTCGGAGCTGGAGTCGGAGCTGGAGCTGGAGTTGGAAGGGCTGGATGGGGCGGACTTCAGTCGACACAGAGAAAGGAAGAAGGAAGAGAGAGAATTAATTTCAACCCTTTGGTCCGTATAGCAGAATGGCAGAGAGAGAGATGGCAGCCCAGCCCAATTTCTTTTATTTCCCATGGAAGGTTCTTCGGTTTTGTCCTTTAGTAACCAAGAGGATTACATCACAGGCTTGGAAGTCTGGTCAAGCTTCTTCTCAGGACTTAAGAAAGACACAGCTGTGTTGGGGGGGGGACACAGCCGTAATAGGCGCTGTGGGTTAAACCACAGAGCCTAGGACTTGCCGATCAGAAGGTCGGCGGTTCAAATCCCCGCAATGGGGTGAGCTCCCGTTGCTCAGTCCCTGCTCCTGCCAACCTAGCAGTTCGAAAGCATGTCAAAGTGCAAGTAGATAAAGGGAGAACAGAGCGGTACAGTGGTACCTGGGGTTACATACGCTTCAGGTTACAGACTCCGCTAACCCAGAAATATTACCTCGGGTTAAGAACTTTGCTTCAGGATGAGAACAGAAATCGCGCGGCGGCAGCGTGGCAGCAGCAGGAGGCCCCATTAGCTAAAGTGGTGCTTCAGGTTAAGAACAGTGTCAGGTTAAGAACGGACCTCCGGAACGAATTAAGTACGTAACCAGAGGTACCACTGTAATTTAAATCAAATCCACCCTGAGCCTGAGGGTGGTGTGTGGGTGGCTTGACTGGAATCAAGGTTTCCCAGGGTGGAAGGCCAGACCTTCTTCCTTGACCCAGATCTGGAACATGTGGTAAGAATGATGGAGAGTACGGGGTGGCACTATGGACCAAGGGGCCCCTATTAACAATTACAATTTATTACCCAGCCTTCACCCTGAGGTCCCAGGGCAGGTTACAAGCTAAAGTGACCAGGGTCTAGTCCAGGGGTCGGCAACCTAAGGCCCATGGGCCACAAGCGGCCCACGGGGGTTGTTTAACCGGCCCACGAGCTGCCCCCAAACTGAGCTGCCCGCTCGGCGAGTCCCCACCCGCTGCGCTAAACCGGCACAGCGCGGCACGGGGGCTTGCTTCTGCGGTGCTGGAAACCGCATCTGAGCATGCGCAGACGCCAAAAGTTGTGTCTGCGCAGACGCCAGAAATCGTGGCCCACGGAGGGCTCTCTGCTGGAGTGAACCGGCCCAGGCGAGGTAAACCTTGCCGACCCCTGGTCTAGTCAGTGCTTGGGCTGCCTGGGACAGCCAATGCAGTGGCTGCAATCAAGTTTTTAACGTCCTAAGTTTCATTGCATTTTTAATATTTGTTGAGCGGCTGGGGCAAGCCAGTCAGATAGTCGGCACAGGATTAATAAAAATATTTATTTATTTATGCATGCATGCCCTGAGCACGTTGGAGAAAAGAGTGGCTTAACCGTTTTTGTTTTTAAATATGGTTAAAGAAAAAGTTTTGCAAAACCATTCAGCTCCCCATGAGCCCTCTCAGGCTGGAATCTGAGAGGGGGGAAACTGGCCATTTCTTAAGTATTTTAGGATGGTAGTGAGGGAAACCACCATTGTACCTCACCTCTAGGGTTTCCCTGCATTCTGAAACACGAATCCTAAGAATAAATATCAGCAGGACCTAGAGGGCAGCAGAGAAGGCAGGTGCAGGACTGAAACTCAACAAGAGCTCCAGGTCCAAACAGGTCTGTCTTCAGCATGGATTGCATTCACCGTATTTTTCGCTCTATAAGACGCACCAGACCGCAAGACGCACCTGGTTTTTGGAGGAGGAAAACAAGGAAAAAAATATGCTGAATCTCAGAAGCCAGAACAGCAAGAGGGATCGCTGTGCAGCGAAAGCAGCAATCCCTCTTGCTGTTCTGGCTTCTGGGATAGCTGCGCAGCCTGCATTCGCTCCATAAGACGCACACACATTTCCCCTTACTTTTTAGGAGGGGAAAAGTGAGTCTTATAGAGCAAAAAATACAGTAATTGCCTACACTCAGTAGACACCATACAGCGCAGCCCTGCCTGGCCTTGCAGGGAAGAGAGCAGACCCCTCACCTCTGACTTCAGAGAAGCTTCATCCTCAGAATTGGAGTCCTCTGCCACCGCCACCTCCATGGGTTTTTTGATGGCCTTCGTTTCCGTCTCCGTTTTCATCTTCTCCACTTTGGCGCTCGGCTTCTCCTTGGCTGGCTTCTTCTCGGCGTAAGACGAAGTCCGAGGGGACGTTGCCGGGACGGTCTTGGCTGCTTTGGAGCTGCTCTTCTTCGGCTTCTTAGCGCTGGGTTTTGGAGACTCCACCGCAGAGGGCCTTTTGCTGGAAGGCTTCACGTCTGGCGGTGGAGGGCCACCCTTTGGCGACGTGTTCTCCAGCTTGGGCTCCTTGAGAGCCAGCTTGGGCTCCTTGAAAGCAGCTTTCGGGAGGGTCTTCTCCTCTTTGGGCACCTTGTTCTCAGTGGGTTTCCTGGAGGAGTCCTTCACAGGTTTACCCGGCTCCCTTTCAAGGTCTCTGGAGGAGTTTTTGCTCTCCGAGTCTTTCCTGGGCCTCTCGCGATGCTCTCGGGTGACCTTGTGTGGCTTGGAAGCTTTGCTGCCATCTTTGTTGGCCTCCTAAGCACCGGTGGAGAAATGAAAAGACCAGCAAAGTTTAATCATCCCGTCCTGTAAGAAAGGATTGGGTTCTGCGGAGAAAATGGAATCTTCCTCCAAAGGGAAAGCCACCATGCAGGAAGCATTCAGATAATCAGCTACCGTATTTTTTCGCTCTATAAGACGCACCTGACCATAAGACGCACCTAGTTTTAGAGGAAAACAAGAAAAAAAATATTCTGAATCTGTGCGGCGCTTCTCCAGCAAAGCGGGAGGAGAAACGGAAGGGGCTCCATTTCTCCTCCCGCTTTGCTGAAGGGGCGCTGTGCAGCTTTCCCTCTCTGCGCAGCGCCTCTCCAGTGAAGCAAAGTGTTCCTCCCGTTGCCCTGAAGAGGCTTTGCGCGGCTGTCCCAGAAGTCAGAACAGCAAGAGGGATCGCTGCTTTCCCTGCGCAGCTCTCCCTCTTGCTGTTCTGGCTTCAGCGATAGCTGCGCAGCCTGCAATTCGCTCCATAAGACGCACGCACATTCCCCCTTACTTTTTAGGAGGGGAAAAGTGCGTCTTATACAGCGAAAAATACGGTAAGTCGTATCTCACTGTGGCCGTGTTCTTTCAAATTCAGAAGAAAGCAAAATGGTAAACAGACAGAAACTAGCAGAAAATAAAACAATGGAACAGAGGAATAAAAGGGGCTGCAACACCCATTCATCCAGGAAGGCCCTTCCTTCCTCCATAGATTTACACTGGTCCAAAACAGTACTTGCACCCCACATTTTCCTAGTTGGGCAACTCACAAGTTCTAGCGGGATCCCCCTTTTCACTACACATTCTCAGAAATCAACTCTGCGGCTTCACTGGACCACAGACCGAGAAATGTGTGTCAGAGGTGCTGTAGCCTTGATTGCATAGGACGCTAATGAAGCAAGCTGAAGTCTCACAGGCAAGGCACAGTTTTCCAACCCCTGACTTGTGCTCGGCTTGCTTCAGGACAGCCATTCCCTCAGTTATTCAAGAATAATTAATACAGGTCAGTTACCCGCCCCTTGTATATTTCCAATCAGTGCTATTAAAACAGATATTCATATTCTTTCCAATTTATACTAATGCAAAGACTGAGGATTCTGCAATAACGATTGCAAGTGCAGGATTACCTAGGCTCTCTGGCCTAGGGTATTGTCAGGGAACTGCCATCGGAGCCTAGAGTGGAGGTAAGGCTCCCTAACGATGCAGGAGAAGGGACCAGCAGGGAGAGAGAGAGAGTTTCCTTTGAGGAAGGAAATAGGAGGGACACCAGGAAGCAAGGGGGGACTGCGGAGAGAGGGCTCCAAGACTCTTCCACAGAGAGCAGCGGGGAGAGCCCAGGACCTCCGTTGGGCACGCCCACTCTGCGCAGGAGACTTCCGCGCAGAGAGGCTAGGCGGAGACTTGGGGTGAAAGAATTTTTATGCTGGAAGAAGTTCAGAAAACGCCCACTGACGGATTCTGCCAGCGACTGACACAGCCATGGAGAAAGGGCTGTCCAGCCAGGGAAAGGTTTAGCCAGGCAACGTTGCCTAGAGCTGCAGCACCCTTTACGCACGAGCAACCCCAATTTCCTTTACACGTATCAAATAATTAGAAGTCGTAAGTCCAACCAGGTACTACTGCATCCCTGACAGATGACTGCCCGGTCTTTACTTCAACACCTCCAGTGATGGGAGAGCCCACCACCTCCTAAAGCAGCCTGGCCCACTCTTGAATGGCCTTGACCAGTGGAGGTTTGCTTAAAGTTTACCTGAAACCCAATTCCCTGTTATTCCCAGCCACTAGTTCAACTCAACCATAATACAATGCTGAAGCCAAAGGGAATGCTGTATTTTTCGCTCTATAAGATGAACCAGACCACAAGGCGCACCTAGTTTTTGGAGGAGGAAAGCAAGAAAAAAAATATTCTGGATCTCAGAAGCCAGAACAGCAAGAGGGATCGCTGCGCAGTGAAAGCAGCGATCCCTCTTGCTGTTCTGGCTTCTGGGATAGCTGCGCGGCCTGCATTCGCTCCGTAAGACGCACACACATTTCCCCTTACTTTTTAGGAGGGAAAAAGTGAGTCTTATAGAGCAAAAAATACGGTATATATAGTGTGCACATAATTCTATGCCTCTTTGGAGGGCTTTAGTGTCTCTGCAGAATGGGAACGACGAAAGATTCTAGACCTCATCATTTTGGAAGGACATTCCCACACTCTTCCCAAGTGACTCACCTTTGACCCATGGGGTGGTTTGGTCTTTTTCGGATCAGAGAAGGCAGAGAGCGGTATTGTGGGTAACATGGGGTAGTCAGGACTTGGCCTGGACACTGTTTCGGCACCTTCTGGCATGACCACCACCTAAGGAGAGACAACTTGGATATTAATGCTGTTCCACACCTTTGTGCCAGCAAATTCCAGAAATCCCCTATCCGGCCATTTTCTTTTTTAAAAAAGTAATATTTTTATTAAGTACAAATTAGAAAACATACATATTCAGAACAAAAGAAAATACAAAATAAAAAGAAAATACATCTAACCAAGGAAAAAGAATTAGAGAATATTTTGTCTCTTATCATATTTACAGTTATTTATACCTCTATAAAATGCTATTCACAATAAAGCAGTGAAATGAAAGATATCAGAAAAAAGAACAAAGAAAGAATAAAGAAGTAAAAGAAAAAGATCATAAGTGAAAATTTTTAAAAGTAGATAAGTACTCACAATACATAGCCATTTCCCATCTATATTTATATTCAATTGTATAATTTCATCTTGTCCTTATCTACCTTAAATAGGGTTTTTTTTAAAAAAAGACTTCCACCGTTTACCTCACACGTTTTTAATAATCCGTTCGTCAGAACCTCTGTTCTTCATATTTTCCAGTCATTTTATCATATTATCCAGTCATTTTCTCTGCACCACACAACAAAACTCTATCACCCTCATCCTGTTTCCCAGCCTAGAAATACAGTGGTGCCTCGCAAGACGAAATTAATTCGTTCCGCGGGTTTTGTCGTCTTGCGATTTTTGTCGTCTTGAGAAGCACGGTGCCGGGAAAGTTTTGGAAAAGCTTCAAAAATCACTAAAGTCTTCAAAAACCTCAAAAAAGGCTACCACACCACGTGCTATGAGTTGCTCCTCGAAGTCAAGTCGCAACTGTATTAACGGTGTTAAGAAAAAGGAAACAAACTTGCAAGACCTTTCCGTCTTGCGAAGCAAGCCCATAGGGAAAATCGTCTTGCGAAGCAGCTCAAAAAACCAAAAACCCTTTCGTCTTGCGAGTTTTTTGTCTTGCGAGGCATTCGTCTTGCGAGGTACCACTGTAAAGAGCGTAACAGCACTTCACAAAACCCATTCTGCTATGAGCTTTTGGCTAGATCGATCCAAAGAACAGCAAACAGTCATTACACTGAGCATGCAAAGACCAGGGTGCATCTTGTCTTGGCTACTCACCCCACCAGCCCTGATTAGTTTTCGGCGGAATTCCTTGGTGGGGTTGTTGAAGGTCAACTTCTCACAGCGCAGGTGGTTGACGGGCGGATTCCCCTCCAGGTTCAAGAAAAGATCGTAGGTGAAGCAAACTTTCTTCGGTTCCTCCTGAAAGCAAAGGAGGAAAAGCCTCATGAAGGGGTTTTAACAACTATATATACGAACGCAGAGAGATGCCTTGTATTGAGTCAGGCTTTTGGCACTTCTAGCTCAGGGTTGCCTATACAGACATTCAGCAATGTCTAGGCAACAAGATGACCATGTACATACGCAACAGACCACATCTTTATAGAATTCCTTCAGACCATAACAAGTACAAAATAATCTTTAGTCTCAAAGTCTCTGAAACTCTTTAAATGATGTGAGGTACCAAACTTTGTGGGACGCAGGTGGCGCTGTGGGTTAAACCACAGAGCCTAGGCCTTGCCGATCAGAAGGTCGGCAGTTCGAATCCCTGTGACGGGGTGAGCTCCCATTGTTCGGTCCCAGCTCCTGCCAACCTAGCAGTTCAAAAGCACAAAGTGCAAGTAGATAAATAGGTACTGCTCCAGCGGGAAGGTAAACAGTGTTTCCATGTGCTGCTCTGGTTCGCCAGAAGCGGCTTAGTCATGCTGGCCACATGACCCGGAAGCTGTCTGCGGACAAGCGCCGGCTCCCTCCGCCAATAAAGCGAGATGAGCGCCGCAACCCCAGAGTCGGCCACAACTGGACCTAATGGTCAGGGGTCCCTTTACCTTTTACCAAACTTTGTACGATGAAAGACAAGCTGTGAAGCTTTGTGTATTCAGCAAATATGATGTCCAACACTGAACAGTGATTCTGGATACTGACTACTGTTTCGTAGAATTCTTTGTCACCGTGGTGGGAAGATATAGAATTGCTTCATAAACCCATCTTATTTTGAATGAATGTATGTAAATGAAAATATCAAATGCTGTGGAACAGTGCTCGTGTAATAATGTAGTCACTGCTTACTGTTGGACATCATATTTGCTGAACACACAAAGCTTCACAGCTTGTCTTTCATCGTGCAAAGTCTGGTGCCTCGCTTCATGTAAAGATTTTCAGAGACTTTGAGACTTAAGATTATTTTGCACTTGTTATGGTTTAAAGGAATTCTATAAAGATTGTCTTTGCGTATGTACATCGTCATTCTGTTGCCTAGACATTGCTGACGTTCTCTTTGCAACACAGGGGTTTGTTTGGTTACTTATTGCTATACTGACATTCAGACATGGCTCTCTTTTCGCCCCGGTCCCTGCCATGGCTTAGAACAATACTGAAACACACTTGGAAGATAGGCAACAAACGCAGAACAAAACACAGCAGACATAGAGGGCAACCCAGCCGAAACTTCAAACACAGGCAGGCTTGTATGGGAACAGCCTATCCCAAGCCCAAAAGCTTTTGGCTGCTTAGGTCAAAGTGTGCACTCTGAAGTGTACCTTCCAGGCACAGAGGTGGGCAGGGAGGATCCTGGAGGACTGGCAAGAACACAACTCCATTCCTCACATTCCAATTTGCGGCCTGACTGCAGTACTCTGAGTCGAAAGGTTTTCCAGAAGGGCATTAGGGGCAGCCCTCACGGCAATCGGGCCTGGACTTTTATCTCATCATGGATAACGGTGCAAAGATCAGGTACCAACCGAAGTCAGAGGAAGGTTACATATTCTAAGGTGCTGGTTTGGGGCCAACACAATCTATTCATTGTTCTACCTGCTTTTAAAACAGGCATCCCCAAACTCAGCCCTCCAGATGTTTTGGGACTACAATTCCCATCATCCCTGACCACTGGTCCTGTTATCTAAGTATGATGGGAGTTGTAGCCCCAAAACATCTGGAGGGCGGATAGCAGCCTGCTACCCCTATCCGCAGCTTGGAGAGCCCTGCGGGGAAGTCCTGCAGGGCTCCCCAAGCTGGGAATGTCTGGCCCGCGCGAGGGGCGCTCTGCTTAAGAGCGCCCCTCGCGCGGGGCAGCAGGCTGCTATCCGCAGCTTGGAGAGCCCTGCGGGGAAGTCCTGCAGGGCTCCCCAAGCTGGGAATGTCTGCCCCGCGCGAGGGGCGCTCTGCTTAAGAGCGCCCCTCGAGCGGGGCAGCAGGCTGCTATCCGCAGCTTGGAGAGCCCTGCGGGGAAGTCCTGCAGGGCTCCCCAAGCTGCGAATGTCTGCCCCTTGCGCCGGGCAGCAGGCTGCTATCCGCAGCCTAGGCAGCCCTGCGGGAACTCTTCTGAAGGCTGGCGGCGGGAGAAGGGCTTTTCTTCCCACCGCCAGCCTTCAGAAGGCTGTTCTGAAGGCTGGCGGTGGAGAGAAAAGTCCTTCTCCCCCCGCCAGCCTTCAGAAGAGGTCCGGGGACAGACTGTCCCCGGACCTGGTCTGAAGGCAGTCTCCATAGGAACGCATTAATTGATTTTCAACACATTCCTATGGGAAACCGTGCTTCGCAAGACGAAAAACTCGCAAGAAGAAAAAACTTGCGGAACGAATTAATTTCGTCTTGCGAGGCACCACTGTAATCTGTTGTGGGCACCGCAGAATATCTATTTAGCAGAAGAAAAACTGGCAATGCTGAGAACCAGCCCCCACAAAGTCAAAATGCCAACATTTAAGTTACACGGCACATCGCTTCAGTGGCTCTATGCTGCAAAGTGATTTGCTTAAGAAACGAAACAAACAGAAGAAACTGAACACTCCCATCAACAAAAACTAATTTAATTTAAAAAAAAAAGAATTTGGGAGGGACAGGGGGTCTTGGGAGGTGTCTGAAGCTGCTGTCACGCCCACGAGCAGCGCACTGGAGACCTCCCCACAAAGAGATGCAGAGATGTGAAAGAAAAGGAACATCAAGGGGCAGATCATCAAGGTCCTTTGCTTATCTGGAGATCCCATGATAGATCAACGCATGAAAATGTGCATGAAATGCACAGACCGCCTCATTGCTTCAAAACGAGCAGGTTAAATGATAACTGGACCTGGATAAAAACTTGGGTTGGGCCAATGCGGTTCAGCTACATTGCTGTAGGGGCTGGCTAGCCCGCTAAGTCTGCCGGGTGTTTTAAGGGGAAGCAAGAAGGGAGCCCGGGGGCGGCAAGGAGGAGAGATTGAAAGGATACCTTGTTTTTGAAGTGGACTTCAATGGGCATAATGAAGCCAGCATAGCCCGACTCCTCCACTTTATAAGGAGGTTCTTTGCAAACTGAGAAGGAAAGCAGAAATTAAGTATTAAAACTTCAGGGCTGTTGGATCGCAGAAGAAACATACAGGTTGGCTAGCTTCTACGCTATGTAGCCTCAGGCAAGCTTCTCTTTCTTTGCCAATCTGAGCATCTCCACACCTACCTAGAGAATGAGGATAGCAATACAGATAGCAATTACAGGTCTGTTGTAAGGATTACAAGATCATGTTTGTGAAACACTCCAGAGTGATACACTATTGGAAACAATAACCTATTACAGGAACATAGGAAGCTGCCTTGAACCTTAGTATCTTGTTGGACCTCTGGCCCACCTAGTTCAGTACTGTCTACACAGGCCGGCAGCAGCTCTCCAGGGTTTCAGACAGGGGTCTCTCGCAGTCCAATATGGAGATGATGATAATGCATCAAGCATAGCGTCCTTGTGTTAGGCCAGGGGCAGCAAACTTTTTCAGGAGGGGGCCGGTCCACTGCCCCTCCGACCTTGTGGGGGGCCGGACTATATTTTGAAAAAAACAAATGAACAAATTCCTATGCCCCACAAATAACCCAGAGATGCATTTTCAATAAAAGCACACATTCTGCCCTTGTAAAAATATGCTGATTCCTGGGCCGTCCGTGGGCTGGACTGAGAAGGTGATTGGGCCGGATCCAGCCCCCGGGCCTTAGGTTGCCTACCCACGTGTTAGGCCAACAATTGTTCTCACTCAAGGAGCAGGACTGCAGTGAGAAAGGAGCCATTCACTTCTGGCCTGCAGGTACTTCTGGCTCGCTGACAGTTCAGGCGTTCGTCAAAAGAAGCGAATTCTGTGGGCTGCTAAATCTAGCTAAATCCTACTCGGAGCACAGCCACTGAGATGAATGGACCCAAACAGGCCATGTACATCCTTTCAATAGACTTACTCTGAGTACGACCAGCGCTGGATCCAACCCTGCATATGTGGATGGGTGGTGCAGGGATTCTCAAGCAAGCCACGCACCCCAAAGCTCTCCCATGAACAGCCGACAACAACCCCTGTGCTGACTGGGGAAGGTCTACAGGGGGTTTCTACTCCTGTTCATCTGATGAAGAGCAGGGTACCCTTCACTGTTCTGTGGTTGAGGATTCCCCAACCACAAGAGGCATTTTGGTTGTGTTCAAGCAAACACAAGGAGAAGCCCCTGGCAGATTCCATTCAACATGGAGGTTGTCAGGGACTGAGCATATCTTGGTGTTAGCAGTGGGGTATTGGGGGGGATGAGGGCAGGGCTTGCATGTGTACTCTGTCCCCAATGGGAGCGCTTGTGTGCTTTGAAGTATGGCAGAACACACCTACAGAGAAAGCTACCATATTTTTTGCTCTATAAGACTCACTTTTCCCCTCCTAAAAAGTAAGGGGAAATGTGTGTGCGTCTTATGGAGCGAATGCAGGCTGCGCAGCTATCCCAGAAGCCAGAACAGCAAGAGGGATCGCTGCTTTCACTGTGCAGCGATCCCTCTTGCTGTTCTGACTTCTGAGATTCAGAATACTTTTTTTCTTGTTTTCCTCCTCCAAAAACTAGGTGCGTCTTGTGGTCTGGTGCGCTTACAGAGCGAAAAATACGGCACACACACACATGAACTCACCACGTTTCGGTTTAGGGAAGCTCTGGTGCAACCGGAAGACCACCCTCTCCACAAAGTGCTGGATCTCGAATTGTTCTGGGCCTCGCACAAACACCATCCAGTCATGGGTGAATCCCTCGGTAGTGGGCTTCTTCCGTAGCTGGGCGCGGTGCCCCAGCTCCAACTTCACCTGGACCGTGCACTAGGGAGGCAAAGGGAGTTACGGAATGAGGAAGGAGACAAGCAACATCTAGGAATGTCAAAGTCGACGCAGCAGCGACAAGAAGAAATACAGTACCCCTGAAACGGTATGCCTCACGGTGAAAGGTTGAATGCTGCCTCAGAGCACAGGACTACGGATGGAAGTTACAGGAGATCAGAGTTCTGTTGAACAGTGGGAGCTTCTTGATGGAAGAGTTTGACAACAGGACCATTGGCCTTAATGGAGGTCTTCCAGCGTAAGCTGCACCTTTGGGGGATGCAAGAGGCCGGACTTGGTCATGTCTGCGAAACCTTTGACCCTCTGTATGTTGCTTGAACAGCCACTTCTGTCATCCCTGACTATTGGTTAAGGCGGCTGGGGCTGACAGGCGTTATAGCTTAGCAACATCCTGAGGACCAAGGGTGTCCTACGCCTGAACTAGATGGTCTGAAAGTCACCCACCAATTCTATGATTGAATGCAGATATGGATAAGGTGCATATCCAAAGGTGGTGCATGTTTGGAACTAGCCAGTATCTCCTCTCCCCCCCAAAAAGAACGGGTCCCTTGAGCTCCCACTGCAAGTAGTCAAAAGAGCAGCATTGGACAGGGGCACATGCTGGACATGCACATAGCTGTCAACTTTCAGATTTGAAAATAAGGGATCAGCAGCCTCACCTGTCCCGGGGACAGTCTACACGATATCTAGCAATCCAGGATAGCAGCGCTGGAATAAGGGAATTTCCCGCAAAAAAAGGGAAGGTTGACAGCTACGGACATGCACCCGAAACATGTGCATCTTGCAGTGCACAGATACTTTGGGGGCATTAAGGTGGACACACATGATGGCAAAACATGAGGCACTGACATATTTATTTTACGTTCAGAAGACTTTCTCTCTCTCGTTACTGGCTTCATAGTGCAGACCTCTCACTCAACATCCTATTGTGCTTGAGTGCTGTCCTGCTTCCGCATCAGTCATGCTGAGCGTCCTCAACCGAAACACAAGCACCCAACAAGGTCTGTGGCAGAGCAGGGAAGTGAACCTGGGTCACTTCCTAGTAAGGAAATCCCAAAAAAAATATGTAAGAAGGAAGGGTAAAGGTTGGTCTTGTTGTATTGTTGAAATCCAGTACCTGAGAATGAAAGGGCTAATATTTGTGCAGGTGTCAACAAATCTGGGCTCCCCTTGGTAACCTGCTCTTGTCAAGATGCTCCCCTTAAAGGGGATAAGCGTCTTCTGGCATGATATGAGCTCAAGGGCGAGCCCAGGTGTGTGTGTGAGCCCCTTGCCTTCCTCCACAGCCGAAGATAGGAATGGAAACTAACCCCCAAGGCAGCTAAGCTTCATATATTCAGCAGGAAGCTCTCTCATGGCTCTCCCAAACATCTTCCATGTTCAACACAACACCAGGGACAGTACTTGCATTACTTCCAGCTTCCATGCTACTTAAGTTGGCCTGGCATCACAGAGAGTCCTCATGTTTCTCCAGGAACACAAGAAAGGAAGAGACTCTCCTTTCGTGCTTGTGCCAGAACAAAAAATGTATTTACCAGTGGATCCTTGTATATGTGCAGTGATGCATCCAGAACATCAGTGTGTGTTTTAGAGAGGTCACATAAATGTACATAAAGATGAACATTATTTGAAGAGTGCAAACGGGGATGTCCTGGTTGCCTTTACAGCAGTGGTTTCCAAACCTTTACTCGCCATGGACCACTTGAAAACTGCTGGGGGTCTTGGCGAATCACTTAATGTTTTTCTTTCCTACTGTAGCAATTACAATGTGCTGCATGATTTTTAACTGTATTTCTAATTGTTTCTTTTATTTCTTTTTCTTTTATGGTATTACGAGTTGAATTCTACAAAATACAAACTGTAATGCAATAGAATACAATATAAGCAATAAAACTGCAGCTAAAATCAATATGATTTATTGCAGAAATGCCACAGACCACATGAATGAAATCTGTGAGCCGCAGACCAGAGTTTGAGAACCGCTCTAGGTGACACAGACATGGTTATTGTTTGGTAACTGCAATATCCACAAGCAACTTGCATGTGTGGATGGGCTATTGCAGATAAAACATTGCAAGGAGAATTCCTCGCGTCTCCTCAAAACACAGGGCTTTGCAGTGGAGTCTATTCACCTTTCAGCTACCAGTGATTCAGGAGGCAAGAAATCAAGAATGAATCAGACCTCTATGTCTGGGAACTGCTGACACACACAGCCTTCGAGGAGATATGAAAAATGGGCCTCTGGTGTTAGAACTGTAATGACTACTTCACAGTTAAGATATCAAGTGGTGGAACAGCCATGTAGGAACCAGTTCATTGATAACCAAGAAGAGTAAGTCTGCCTCCTTATCTTACATCCAATATGCAAACTGTATCAAATATACATTTATATAAACATCATGTACCCCTTGCTACATGCTACAAAACGTTTTAGATAAATTAGATACAGGCTTACATGAACACAGAAGTATTCACATGTAGCCAGCTGTATGTGCTTGTGTGTTTATATAATGTGTATTCAATATAATGCATATTTCAGCGTGTGTGTGGAATGTGCTGCCCATGTAGCCTGTGTTTGTTGAATTGAAAATTTAAAGATATTCAAAAAACATAAAATATAACATGTGTATACAGACACACATGCCCATTCTTGCTGAATATATACATATATGATACATACAGTAGTTGCTATCTAAATAACTGCATTTCAAATACACAAAGCTGTTCTTATACCCAGGTATATACTGATACACATTAATGGTGATCCAGTATATAATCGGCTATATAGACAGGAGGTGGGTGCACATTATCAGCAAAGGCCTATAGGGTTAGGGCCAGCCATGCCTTGGGCAACCTTGAGAAGTATGAAAACAATACTAGTAGGTCTGCTGTACAAAGCTGATGCATTAATAATAATAATAATAATAATTTATTATTTATACCCTGCCCATCTGGCTGAGTTTCCCCAGCCACTGCGGCTCCCAATCCATGTTAAAAACAGTACAGCGTTACATATTAAAAACTTCCCTGAACAGGGCTGCCTTAAGATGTCTTCTGAATGTCAGGTAATTATTTATCTCTTTGACATCTGATGGGAGGGCGTTCCACAGGGCGGGCGCCACTACCGAGAAGGCCCTCTGTCTGGTTCCCTGTAGCATTGACTACAACAAGACAATACGTGCAAGCAAAGCTCTCTTTCCTCATCTTATTTTTGAGGTGTACGTGCAGATATACATGCTAGTGTATATACACGCAGAGATATGCTTACATGTACAGTGGATGCTCGGGTTGTGAATGTGATCCGTGCAGGAAGCACGTTCGCAACCTGCAACGCCACGTCTGTGCATGTGCGGGTTGCAATTCGGTCTTTCTGTGCATGTGCAAAGCGCAATTTAGCGCTTCGGCACATACGCAAGCGCCGAAACCCGGAAGTAACCCGTTCCGGTACTAACGGGTTCGGTGCGGTGCGCAACCCGAAATTGCACAACCTGAAGCGTCTGTACATGAAACGGGAGGGGTAGCTGTCTGCCCTCCTTCTCCAAGCATCCTCCACCCCCCCACTGAGAAAGGGCTGGGCTCCAAGCACTCCAAACTCCCCCAAGTCTCTTTCACTTACCCTAATTTTGAGTCGCAAGCTCCTCCCCTTCTCAGGGAGACACACCCACCTCCAAGAGTGGAAACGCCTCTTTCCCCAGCTAATAGGATGGAGGGGTGAGCAAAGAACAGAACAATGGAGGTCCACAAAACACAACTGTGCCTTTGGGCAGCAGAACCAAACTCCACTCCCTCAGATATGGGCTGGGAAGGAGGAGGAGCCACTCATCTCCCCCAAGCATTCCAGTCCGTACTCTTTTTTTTTGGGGGGGGGGCTCCCAGTCTTCGGATGGAGCAAAGCCACACCCCCTTCCTGGATCGTGGCAGCTCCTCTTTCCATACTCTGGAGGAGAGGGGCCTGTTCCCTTCCCATTTCAGTCACTGGAGGAGGGAGCTATACTGTTGGGCAAATAATAATAATAATAATAATAATAATAATAATAATAATAATAATTTATTTGTACCTCGCCCATCTAGCTGGGTTTCCCCAGCCACTCTGGGCGGCTTCCAACAAAACACTAAGATACAATAACCTATTAAACATTAAAAGCTTCCCTAAACAGGGCTGCCTTCAGATGTCTTCTAAAAGTTTGGTAGTTATTTTTCTCTTTGACATCTGTTGGGAGTGTGTTCCACAAGGAGGGTGCCACCACCAATAAGGCCCTCTGCCTGGTTCCCTGTAACCTCATTTCTCGCAGGGAGGGAACCACCAGAAGGCTCTCGGCGCTGAACCTCAGCGTCTGGGCAGAACGATGGGGGTGGAAACGCTCCTTCAGGTATACTGGGCTGATGCTGTTTATGGCTTGAAAGGTCAGCACCAACACTTTGAATTGTGCCCGGAAACGTACTGGGAGCCAATGTAGGCCTTTCAGGACTGGTGTTATATGGTCTCGGCAGCCGCTCCCGGTCACCAGTCTAGCTGCCGCATTCTGGATTAGTTGTAGTTTCCGAGTCACCTTCAAAGGTAGCCCCACGTAGAGCGCATGGTAGTAGTCCAAGCCGGAGACAACCAGAGCATGCACCACTCTGGCAAGACAGTCCACACTAATTGCGCTCAGAAACGTACGGAAATCATAATAATAATCCCTGCATCACGAGGGGGGGTCAGACTAGATGACCACGGCGGTCCCTTTCCCAACCAAGGGTGACAAGCCCCGCCCCTTTGGCAGCTGGCAGCCCGCCCACGAGGCAGAGCCCCGCCCCCTTCCGTGTGTGTGATGGGAGGGGCGTAGCCACGAGGGTGGGAAAAGGCCAGCAGCAAGCCCCGCCCACCAAGGGGAGGAGCCAGGGCTCTGCGGCACCGCCACGGCGCGCCACGCCCCCTCTCCCCCTCAGGGCCGTCAAAGCCCCGCCCCCTTTCCACCAGGCGGGGGGCGGGGCCTGCAAGGGCAGCCAATGCAGCCAAGCCACGCCCCCCTCTTGTGGAGCGGGAGGGCGGGGCGAGGGCGGCCCCTCCCCCCCTCGCCTCACCTGATTGTCCATGGCTGGGCCCGGCCTGCCCGCCCGCCTCTTTCTCTTCCCGTCCTGCTGGGCTTTCGGGCCTAGCCTGGCTTCCCCTCAGGGATGCTGTTTCTGCTGCTGCTCCGCCTCCTCCTCAGGCCGCCGCCGCCGCCTCATGGTTCGGGGCCTGCTGCGCCTCTCCCGCCGGCCTCGCCTCAGCGCTCTCGCCCTGCCCTCCCCCCCCGCCCGCCACAGTCTCCTTTTCCTTTCCCTCCTGCGCTACAACCGCCGCCGCCGCCGCCGCCACGCCGGAACCGGAAACCCCTCCCCCCGCCGCTGCTCCGGCAACGGGCAGCCGCCTCGGCCAATAGGGGCGCGGGATGGCCTGGGCCAATGGAGAGATGCCGATGGCGGGAGTGAGGGGGGAGGAGGTGCGGACCAATGGGGAGGCGAGGGGGAGGCGGGTGTCGCGTCGCCAAGGAGACCGCGCGGAGGAAGAGCGCGAGCCGTTGCCCTGTAACGGACGCTCGGGAGGGAGGCGGGCGAGGCGGGGCGCTAGTCCTCATGGAGGTGGCGCTAGAGCGACGCTTTAGGGACGTGAGGAATGGGGGGAGAAGCGGGGAAGTTGGAGTTCCTTATCCTTTATCTTCATTAATTTGTGTTATTTTATTTTCATTCATTTATTATTATTATTAATAATAATAATAATAATAATAATAATATATTTATTTTCATTCATTTATTATTATTTATATATTTATTATTTAATATATTTAATATATATTTATTATATATATATTATATTTATTATTAATAATTTATTTTAGTCATTCCTTTATTATTATTTATATATTTATTATTTAATATATTTAATATATATTTATTATATATATATTATATTTATTATTATTAATGTATTTTAGTCATTCTTTTATTATTATATATTAATTTACTATGTTATTATTATTATATGTGTGTGTGTGTGTGTGTGTGTACCTCAGGTTACATACGCTTCGGGTTACAGACTCCGCTAACCCAGAAATAGTGCTTCAGGTTAAGAACTTTGCTTCAGGATGAGGACAGAAATCGTGCTCCGGCAGCGCGGAAGCAGCAGGAGGCCCCATTAGCTAAAGTGGTGCTTCAGGTTAAGAACAGTTTCAGGTTAAGAACAGACCTCCAACTAAGTACTTAACCTGAGGTGCCACTGTATTATTTTTATTATTAATAATTTCATATATATATATATATGTGTGTGTGTGTGTGTGTGTGTGTATGTGTGTATGTATATATATATATACATACACACACACACACAGAGTGGTACCTCAGGTTACATACGCTTCAGGTTACAGACTCCACTAACCCAGAAATAGTGCTTCAGGTTAAGAACTTTGCTTCAGGATGAGAACAGAAATCGTGCTCCGGCGGCGCAGTGGCAGCGGGAGGCCCCATTAGCTAAAGTGGTGCTTCAGGTTAAGAACAGTTTCAGGTTAAGAACGGACCTCCGGAACGAATTAAGTACTTAACCCGAGGTACCACTGTGTGTGTGTGTGTGTATGTATGTGTGTGTGTGTGTGTGTGTGTGTGTGTATATATATATATCGATTGAGTATTGAAAACAAACCTTCAAAGCGGTATATGAAAAGACCACATAATAATAACAATAACTGCAGCCATACTTTAATAAGAAAAGTCAAAACGCTATAAAACAGATTAAAACCACCTCAACTTTCTAGAGCTGTCTAAGCAGGAGGTTTTTTTTTTAAGCAAGCGTACAGAGAAAGCATCTGCCTGCAATGATACATACCAGCCGACATTTCAATTTTATTATTTATGCCCCGCCCATTGGATTGGGTTGCCCCAGCCACTCTGAGCAGCTTCCAACATATATGCAATCAAACCTCGGTTGCTGAACTTAATCCGTTCTGGAAACCTGTTTGGCTTCTGAAATGTTTGACAACCGAGGTGCGGCTTCCAATGGCTGCAGGAGCTTTCTGCACTCAATCGGAAGCCGTGTTGGACGTTTGGCTTCCGAAAAACATTCACAAACTGGAACACTTCTGAGTTTTCGGTATCTGGTAGCTGAAACATATGGTAACGGAGGCATTCGGGAGCCGAGGTTTGACTTTAAAAGTGATAATGAAACATTAAACATTTAAAAACTTCCCTACCCAGGGCTGCCTTCAGGTATCTCCCAAAGGTTTTATAGCAAGCATGTCCAAAGTTCGTTTTGGGGGCATAATCCGGTTTTATTCAGCCCCTGTGGCAGTTTATTTCTTGGGGTCAAATCCTATAAAAAGCTCAACAACTTCAATCCTAAAAAGACTCCAGAACTTTGGGATAAAATCATTAAAAAAGCTCAACAACTTTGGTCGGCCCTCACGTATGTTCACTTCATCAAATCTGGTTCTCTTTGGAAAAAGTTTGGGCACTCCTGTTTATAGTGACTTATCTCCTTGGCTTGGGGGTCAGATAACTCCATCCCCTCCAACATTTCTGTCATGAAAATAGAGGCGTCCTAAGAAAAAGCAAGGCCTCCTAGGATTAAATCAGAAACCAGGATGGCTTCTGTAAATCCAGGGCTGTCCCTGGAAAATAAGGACACTTGGAAGGTCTAAATAATACTATGCTGCAATAATATTATTTCTGTTACCCACATTTTCCTCTGAGCTGCTCAAGATGGGCATATTTATCCTTCCCATTTTATCCACAACAACCACCCTGTGAGGTAGGTTCAGCAGACAGAGGCAGCAACTGGCCCCCAAGAGTTTTATAACTTAAGGGGTTAATCATTCTCCACCTAAGGGAGTGGGGGGTGTTGATAGTGGCACGATACTGAGGTTGAACCTGCTCTAATTGGCTGTGGGATTCTGTGGGAGTTTTCCTCCTGTATGTTTCGCTGAACGTCTTCCTGCAATGCATAAGTCAGGGCAAAACCTCTCTGTCCCTTTCCCCAGTTGAAACCATTGTTAAGACTTTCCCCTCTGGACTCCATATGTGCTATTTAACAGCTAACCGCTCCCCTTCGCCTTGGATCAGACAATGAAATGCATGTATACTGGATCGGTGCCGTCTTGAAATGTCCAGGAGAGGTTGTCGGGGGAAATCATCCTTGAGGCAGACTCCACACAGCAGCCAAATCAAAAATAGAACTTTTTTTTATTATTATTCAAAACCAAGAGATATGCAAGATGTGCATTGGAGACAGCGCTTCCCCCTATCTTGCCCCAACGACGACCGTCCTCCTACTTGTAAGAATTTGCCTTGTGTTTTGGAAGGAAAGTGAAGCTGGCAGGAACAGGACCCAAAAGCATCTCACTGCAAGGAGAAATTGAGAAAACTGCAGACACGTCTCTAGATTCTTCCAACAGCACACACACCTGCGATTATACTTTGTGCACGACAGGCTAAAAAGGTAAAGGGACCCCTGACCATTAGGTCCAGTCGTGGCCGATTCTGGGGTTGCAGTGCTCATCTCGCTTTACTGGCCGAGGGAGCCGGTGTACAGCTTCCAGGTCATGTGGCCAGCATGACTAAGCCGCTTCTGGCGAACCAGAGCAGCGCACGGAAATGCCGTTTACCTTCCCGCCGGAGCGGTACCTATTTATCTACTTGCACTTTGACGTGCTTTCGAACTGCTAGGTTGGCAGGAGCAGGGACCGAGAAACAGGAGCTCACCCCGTCATTGCGGGGATTCGAACCGCCAACCTTCTGATCGGCAAGTCCTAGGCTCTGTGGTTTAACCCACAGTAGCGACAGGCTACTGAACTTTTATTATGAGATGAAAACCCCATAGGGTGCAAAAATGCCATGACAGAAATCTCAGAGGTGCACTTTTTAGACCGCTGCATGCCACTCCCCCAATTTCTATAAGGAACTATGGAAAGAATGACAGAGAGGAAGGCAATTCAGCTGGGATGTTGGGAGAGAATCTGCATTGCCCTTTTCGTACTTCTCCTTGTTCCTCGGAAGAGCTCAGAGTGAGATTTGCGCCACACAACAAGCTCGTGAGGTAAGTTAGGCTGGGAGATCATCTGAGCGAGATTCGCAGCCGAGTGATCTGAGCTGCTCTTCCCACACAGCTGGGCTAGAAGAGTTTTGTCCTGGTTTGGGACAGAGAAGTTGTTCCCGCTGGGTGTCTTATGGATTTGGGAGATAGGAAGCCCATGGTTTGTGTTGCATCAGATGCAATAGGGTCCACTTCTAGCTTTAACTAGTCACTCCCTTCAAGGGCCAAAACCCACATTTCTGCCTTCGTAGCAGCTGAAATAATCTTTTCTCCCCCTCTCTTCCTCCTCACTTCTACATAGCTAATGTAGTTGTGTGCTTAAC
This sequence comes from Podarcis raffonei, assembly GCF_027172205.1. Classification (NCBI taxonomy): domain Eukaryota; kingdom Metazoa; phylum Chordata; class Lepidosauria; order Squamata; family Lacertidae; genus Podarcis; species Podarcis raffonei. The sequence goes on along the minus strand of NC_070619.1, from coordinate 7,139,346 downwards.
ATGCACAGAAAACTGTCAACTGTTTGGCAGAAGTTCAAACCATTTTTACCTGATCTTAATCCAGTCACCCACGTTCTGGCTTGCCATTAAGGTCTCCAAATAGTCCCGGCCCATGTAGTAAGGGGGTCTTTCGTTAATCCTCTGAGGCAGGCGCTCCAGTAAGCCGGCTGGAATGTACCTGCCAAAGTAAAAAAAGTAAAGGTAAAGGACCCCTGGACGGTTAAGTCCAGTCAAAGGCGACTATGGGGTTGCGGTGCTCATTTCGCTTTCAGGGTCGTGGCCAGCAGGACTCAACCACTTCTGGCACAACAGGACACCGTGACGGAAACCACAGCGCACGGAAATGCCATTTACCTTCCCGCCGCAGCGGTACCTATTTATCTACTTGCACTGGCGTGCTTTCGAACTGCTAGGTTGGCAGGAGCTGGGACAGAGCAACAGGAGCTCACCCTGTTGTGCGGATTCGAACTGCCGACCTTCTGATCGGCAAGCCCAAGGGGCTCAGTGGTTTAGACCACAGCGCCACCCGCATTCCAGCCTGCCAAAGTGCCAAAGAAGGAAGAAAGGAAGACTCATTTTCCATGACAGTAGGAGAACAGCCTCATCTTGGTTGCTCCTCTCACTCACCCCAGAAGTTAGGCTTATTCAAAATCTAGCTGCAGCTATAAGAATGGGAGATACAGGGCAGAGTCAAAACAAGGCTGTTGCGAAGCCCTTCCTTTTTGAGTAAGTAGGAGGAGAAAACACCACTGAGGAATAAAGGAAGAAGTGGCAGCTATCTCTCTTGATGCTGCCCCAATTTTAATTGCAGTGATATTATGAACTCACACTTAGCAGGCATATAGTAAAGGTAAAGGACCCATGACCATTAGGTCCAGTCGTGACCGACTCTGGGGTTGCGGTGCTCATCTCGCTTTACTGGCCGAGGGAGCCGGCGTACAGCTTCTGGGTCATGTGCCCAGCAGGACTAAGCTGCTTCTGGCAAACCAGAGCAGCGCACGGAAACGCCGTTTACCTTCCCGCTGCAGCGGTACCTATTTATCTACTTGCACTTTGAGGTGCTTTCGAACGGCTAGGTTGGCAGGAGCAGGGACCGAGCAACGGGAGGTCACCCCGTCACGGGGATTTGAACCGCCGACCTTCTGATTGGCAAGTCCTAGGCTCTGTGGTTTAACCCACAGCGCCACCCGCATCCCTATATAAGCAGGCATATATATAGTGCTTTAAAAAACACCCACTGTATCTGGTCGTCGTTAGTAGCAAGCTTCTAACTTTCCCCAGTGTCAAGCTAGGCTTTTAAAGTACATGGACTTGTTTCTCAAAATCTCCAAAGCCTGAGAAGCAGCTGATGAGTAGAATGTCCCTGCAGCGTGTCACAGACAGCAGAAACTTAGTGGTGCGATAAGGTGTTTTGAATTCTGGTGCTGGAGGAGACTCTTGAGAGTCCCATGGACTGCAAGATCAAACCTCTCCATTCTGAAGGAAATCAGCCAGAGTGCTCACTGGAAGGACAGATCCCGAAGCTGAGGCTCCAAGACTTTGGCCACCTCATGAGACGAGAAGACTCCCTGGAAAAGACCCTGATGTTGGGAAAGATGGAGGGCGCAAGGAGAAGGGGACGACAGAGGACGAGATGGTTGTATGGTGTTCTCGAAGCTACCAGCATGAGTTTGACCAAACTGCGGGAGGCAGTGGAAGGCAGGAGTGCCTGGCGTGCTCTGGTCCAGGGGGTCACGAAGAGTCGGACATGACTAAATGACTAAACAACAAAATATGTTTCTTGCAGGATCCAGTCTTGCCTACCTTACAAAAAGGAGTTTCACACCTGAACTGATATAAGCTTCTTACAAGAACCCAAGGCCAGCTGTTATTAATACCGGGATGGAAAGGCAAAATGCAGTGACGTAGCAAGGGCTGAGGAGGAGCTTCTACCTGCAGAGAAAGGACAGCCACTCCAGCAGAAACTTCCTGGTTTTCTCCACTCCCTGCGTGTCTGATCCCCAATGCTCCAAGCCGTAGTTGGTGAAGTCCCTGAGGATGTTGAGCCTCTCTCCCGACGAGATGTCCCAGTGCCGCTGCTCTTTGATTTCAGTGAAGATCCAGGGCTTGATCAGCGCCCCCCTGTGACCCGGAAGAACGGCCGCCGTGAGAAAACCATGAGCAGAATCTACGCGTACACACGCACATGGAAATGCTCAGGTTCTAGAGCCAAGTCCCCGAGCGGTATGCCTGCCGCCCTGGCAGAACGTAAGTGCGTGAGGAGAAACACACGCACGTGATCGAATATTTTTGCCATCTAGATTGCATAGCAAGAACCCATTAGGGCAACTATTGGGATTTGAAAGTATCCCATCATTATGATTCAATACCCCCCGTAAGATGCACACACATTTCCCCTTACTTTTTAGGAGGGAAAAAGTGAGTCTTATAGAGCAAAAATACGGTAGTTTGCAAACCGGAACCGTCACTTCCGGGTTCGTGGCACTCAGGAGCCAAAACATCTGGGAACTAAGCTGTTCGAAAACCAAGGTATGACTGTAGTGTCTTCACTGGCTGAGCTTTAACACAACCTCCAAGCCACAAAGGCCCTTACATGAGCTGCAAGCTAATGCGTGCTGCAGCTTGGAGTAAAGCAAGCTACACAAATGTAAGCCAACTGCTCTGCAACTTGTTTCCCTGCAAAGCAGGAGAACCTGAGCTGCGTGCACAAGCAGAGAGATCACACACAGACTAAATTGCTCAAGGCTGATCCAAGGCTTAGAATTGTGTCTGAACACAGCCATTGACTGGCTTTCCAGGGTTTTAGGTTTTAGAGTTTTTCCCAGCCATAGCTGGAGAAGCCGGAGACTGAACGTGGTGGACCTTCTGCTTGGAAAAAACCCCATGAGGGTAACGAAGGGTACTTTCTCCTCCAGACCACCCAAAACGAAGGGAAAACACTTGCCGAGCAATCATAATTCCCGAAACTCCACTCTGCATGGCTTGATTAGCATCTTCGAAAGACAAGATATCCCCGTTCCCTGCGCCAAAAGGAAAAAACAATAATTCAGGGGTCACCAAAGCAATCCCCAATGCTTCAGATGCAGTTTGCCAGGCAGAGGGCCTTCTCGGTGGTGGCGCCCGCCCTGTGGAACACCCTCTCATCTGATGTCAAGGAAATAAACAAGTATCTGACTTTTAGAAGACATCTGAAGGCAGCCCTGTTTAGGGAAGTTTTTAATGTTTGATGTTTTATCGGATTTTTAATATTCTGTTGGGAGCCGCCCAGAGCAGCTGAGGAAACCCAGCCAGATGGGCGGGGTATATTATTATTATTATTATTATTATTATTATTATTATTATTATTATTATTATTATTAACTGTTTCTCTTAATAGTTCCAAGCACTTATTTATGGCTCTGTCAACTGCCCCTGGCCACAGCGATGCCTTTTGCAAGTACAGTGTTACTTTGGAAGTTGAACTGAATCCATTCTGGAAGTCCGTTCGACTTCCAAAACATTCGGGAACCAAGGCACAGCTTCTAGTTGGTTGCAGCCAACTGGAAGCCGTGGAAGTCGCGTTGGACATTTGAGTTCCAAAGAACTTTTGAAAACCGGAACAATCATTTCCGGTTTTCAATCTTTGGGAGCCAAAACATTTGACTCCCAAGGCGTTTGAAAACCAAGGTACGACTGTAAATGGATTTGAAACAGCCCTGTCTGTAAATGAGGTTGAGGTTGCACAAAAAACCGCTAACATCCAAGATACCTCCTCCTCCCTGCTTATTTTGCGGCGGCAGCATGCAGAGCGCTGCCCAGGAAGTTTACTATCTAAGAAACAAGACCGGTGAAGGGAGAACCAGCAGGCAGCTTCCGGTCCAGGCCTGCCCCTACTAGATGGCACTAAAAGGTAAAGGGACCCCTGACCATTAGGTCCAGTCGTGACCGACTCTGGGGTTGAGGCGCTCATCTTGCTTTATTGGCCGAGGGAGCCGGTGTACAGCTTCCGGGTCATGTGGCCAGCATGACTAAGCCGCTTCTGGCGAACCAGAGCAGCGCACAGAAACGCCATTTACCTTCCCGCCGGAGCGGTACCTATTTATCTACTTGCACTTTGACGTGCTTTCGAACTGCTAGGTAGGCAGGAGCAGGGACCGAGCAACGGGAGCTCACCCCGTCGCGGGGATTCGAACCGCCAACCTTCTGATCGGCAAGCCCTAGGCTCTATGGTTTAACCCACAGCACCACCCGCATCCCTGATGGCACTAAAAATAGCTTCTCAAATCCAAAGCATTGATTGATGTCTTCAAGGAAAGTGGGAAACTATTCAGAATGACCGGGCAACAACGAGCCACATGTCTCCTGTAGTCTTCACTCACCTCCAAGAGTCCAATCTAGAGATTTCAGAGAGGAGGAGAGAAACGAATTGCTCTCTGACCCCCGTGACGTTCTTTGTGGCAGCCCACAGGCCAGTTCAGCTGCTGACCACTGATCTACAAAGAAGAGTCCTGATGGGCCGGACTAAGGAAGGTCTATATGGACCAGCATATTGTTTCTGACCAGTAGCCAGCCATATGCCTCCAGGAAGCGACTGAAGACAGCAAACCTCCTCTGCTGTTGCCCCTCCCCCTCCCCCAATCATCAAGCAACTGGAACTGGGGTAGAGTGCATCTGAATACAGAGGTTCTGTTTTAGCGGTTGTAGCTGGCAGACCTCTCTTCCTCCCCCCTAGACATTTATCACCCGTCTTAATTCATCTCACAAGTTAGGGCTCTTTTGCCTGTCCTGAACTTACTTCATTGAGCATCCTTGAGTTTTCGCGCTGTGGGAAGGTGGGGCAGGGTGGTAGCGCAAATATGGGAAGTATGGCAAGAGGAAAGGTAGGTTTTCCAAAGATCGCAGAAGCAGGAGGAGGAATCGGCAGCTTGATGAAGAGGGAAGCAAACCCAGCCCAAACAATCCAAGCCTCAAAACTGCAGCATTACCTCCAAGCCCAAAATATGTTGCAGTGCCGGATTCAGCACAAAGGAAGCAAAACCAGCACGCGGGAAGAACAGAACTACCTACCGAAAAGTGGCATCGGACTGGCAATTTTTGCACACACTGCAATGTAGTCCCAGTTTGCCGCCTTTGTGTACCGCTGCTCCCTCGACCGGCCGTGAAGCTAACGGGGTCAGAAAAGGGAAAGCTGACACACCGCTTTTTGAAATGTTTAGGTAAGAACAGAGATGTGGTCTACCAACCCCCACAGTGCCACACATGCCCCTTAGATCAGGGGTAGTCAACCTTTTTATACCTACCGCCCACTAATGCATCTTTCTTGATGATAAAATTTCCTTACCAGTGCTCAATGGAAGGATTCAGTTTGTGCTGTAGAACTCCCTACCGCCCACCTAGAATCCTGAAACGCCCACAAATGGGCAGTAGGGACCAAGTTGACAACCCCTGGGCTAGATGGTGTAACTTTAGTCTGATCTAGTAGGGTGTGTGCGTTTTGGTGTTTTTTAAATGAAGTTACTGCTCATCTGAACGTGGCTTAAGGAAGGCTACTGTACCGTGACCATAGAGGCACCCCACTCCCGGATGCTGGGAATTAGTTTGTGAGCCAGGTTGGTTTTCTCTTGTACCCCGGTCCGGATCTTCACAGTCAAGGGAACATCTAGCACCTGTCGAGGAAAAAAGGAACGATGAGCCAAGCGAAGTGTGCCTCGGGAGCCGAACCTGAGCGCGACAAAGCTGGACTCTGGAGATTCCTTCGCCGAAAGCTTTCACCAACGGCTGCTCCGAGAATGCACAGAGGAGGCCACAGAGTAGAGTAATCCCTTTTTGAGACCAGCGACTTCTGTACCTGGTGGGAAACTCAAAAGCCAGCCCCCCACATCTGAGAGTGGTTTGGGAGCTGCACGGTCAGGGAAAAAACAATGCTGTCCAGGGTTGTCAAGACTGCGGAGAGAATAATTGGGCGCACTCTTCCCGCCTTGGACCAAATCTATGCTTCCAGGTGCCATAAGAAAGCTGCAGAGATAGCGCAGGATAGTGCGCACCCCGGAAATGATCTCTTTCAGCTTCTGCCTTCTGGAAGACGGTACAGGGTTATAAAGACTAGGACTAGCCGCCTGAGAAACAGTTTCTATCCAAATGCGATTTTGGTTTTAAACGCAGTATAAGGTAGTCTCTATGGGAGTATATTGTATTATGGGGTATCAGAGTTTTTAGGGGGCTAACCAGGCTGGGATAGCTGTGATAGCAGGCTTGTTGGCTTTTGAATGTCCTCTGTAGCTTTTTTCAATTTCGTTGTTCTGTATGGGACAATGACAATAAAGATTATCGTATGTGTATCGATTATAGTATCGTATCGAAGAACCCCATGCCCCACCACAAGGGCCTTGTAATTATAATCTTGCGATGATTATGATTATGATACCCCACCCATCTTGCTGGTCTGCCCTGGGCCCTGGACACATTAATCGCAAAGCAGCAGCCAATAAACAGGTCAAAGCTCGCAGATTATGTGACGTTGTGCAAAGCTGATACAAAGAGGATGACTGTGGTTGCAAGGAATGAAATCCAGGACTGCTAGGAGCCAGCCAAGGGGAAAAAAACCACACACCAACTTACGTAGTTCATGCCTCGGACAATCTGCTCAAACTTGTTGGGACGGCTCATTAAGCCACATCCTCCCCCCTGGGAAGAGAAAGGAGAGGAGAGTGAAGAGCGTTTTGAAAGATCACTGGGGGGCGGGAGGGTGAAGGTCATAATCTCTGAACTGATTTCAGTCCTTGATGGTCTGGGCTTCCCATAGGTTTAGCCACAGGTCCATCAGCTTGAAGGAGGGAGAGGTGTCAACTTGGCAGAACTTTTACTTAAAAAGAAAAAAAAGGTGGGCTGCAATTTTGTAAGACTTGGAGAAGTTCCTTTAGGCTCCCCATCGCTTCCAAGCTAAGTAACGGGCTAAGATGAATTGTGAAGGGAAACTTAAAGGTAAAGGTAAAGGACTCCTGACAGTTAAGTCCAGTCGCGGACAACTCTGGGGTTGCGGCGCTCATCTCTCTTTATTGGCCGAGGGAGCCGGCGTTTGTCCGCAGATAGTTTCTCTGGGCCATGTGGCCAGCATGACTAAGCCGCTTCTGGCGAAACCAGAGCAGCGCACGGAAACGCTGTTTACCTTCCCGCCGGAGCGGTACCTATTTATCTACTTGCACTTTGAGGTGCTTTCGAACTGCTAGGTTGGCAGGAGCAGGGACCGAGCAACGGGAGCTCACCCCGTCGCAGGGATTCGAACCGCCGACCTTCCGATTGGCAATCCCTAGGCTCAGTGGTTTAGACTACAGTGCCACCCTTCCGGCGGGAAGGTAAACGGCGTTTCCGTGCGCTGTTCTGGTTTCACCAGAAGCGGCTTAGTCATGCTGGCCACAAGACTGTCTGCGGACAAACGTCGACTCCCTCGGCCAATAAAGTGAGATGAGCGCCGCAACCCCAGAGTCGTTAGCGACTGGACTTAACTGTCAGGGGTCCTTTACCTTTACCTTTTTAGTGCTTGAAAGCACTAGCATGCTTAAAGGGCTTAATGGGCTACCTTGTTATAGATGAGGTCGATAGGGCAGCCCACATTGATGTCCACAAAATCCACTTCGATGGTCCGGTTGAGAAGCTCTGCGCACTTGGTCATGGTGTCTGGGAACGCTCCTTCCAGCTGCAGAGGCGTAGGGTGAAAGAGGGTCAAAGGGGTGCCCCAACTCACGAAAGCAGCTTATAGGCATTGCACATGTGCCAAACTATTTATCTGCAAGATTTCCCAACTTGCCTTTTGATGTTTGCACCCCACTCAGCATGAAGGGGGACGCGGGTGGCGCTGTGGGTAAAAGCCTCAGCGCCTAGGGCTTGCCGATCGAAAGGTCGGCGGTTCGAATCCCCGCGGCGGGGTGCGCTCCCGTTGCTCGGTCCCAGCGCCTGCCAACCTAGCAGTTCGAAAGCACCCTCGGGTGCAAGTAGATAAATAGGGACCGCTTACTGGCGGGAAGGTAAACAGCGTTTCCGTGTGCGGCTCTGGCTCGCCAGATGCAGCTTTGTCACGCTGGCCACGTGACCCGGAAGTGTCTCCAGACAGCGCTGGCCCCCGGCCTCTTAAGTGAGATGGGCGCACAACCCTAGAGTCGGACACAACTGGCCCATACGGGCAGGGGTACCTTTACCTTTACAGCATGAATTACATAAATCAAAAGAGAGTGTATCAATAGAATACAGTGAAAAGACAGGCATGGCAGACTTAAGACTATGGTCTAGTGCAAATCGCATGAGCATCATAGCTGATCTCCACCACTCCTCGCTCCAGTGCTGCAAGGAGTTTGGGAGCTCCTGCCTCGGCCCCAGCCTGCTATGTCTAAACGCAACCAACTATGGCCAGTGTCAACCATCGTTTAGGAGAACAAGGCAACTCCAAACAAGGGTTTATAATACCCACAACAAGGAGACAGTATTAAAAACAACCCCCAACAAAAGTATATCATCTCCTTCCACCTTTACTTCTGCTAACTACCAATGAAGCTGGCAATGGATTTTGGTTAAAGATGGCCTTAAAAGGGAATTCCTGGAGGGGCGGGTTATCGAGACCTATTAGCTTCCCATGCGGGAGCATCTATCAGCCAAAGGAGGAATAATAATAATAATAATAATAATAATAATAATAATAATAATAATAATAAATTATTTATACCCCGCCCATCTGGCTGGGTTTCCCCAGCCACCCTGGGCAGCTTCCAGCAGAATACTAAAATACAGTAATTCATCAGATATTACAGTGGTGCCTCGCAAGACGAAATTAATCCGTTCCGCGAGTCTCTTCGTCTTGCGGTCTTTTCGTCTTGCGAAGCACGGCTATTAGCGGCTTAGCGGCTATTAACGGCTTAGCGGCTTTAAGAAAAAGGAAACAAACTCGCAAGAACTCGCAAGACGTTTCGTCTTGCGAAGCAAGCCCATAGGGAAATTCGTCTTGCGGAACGACTCAAAAAACGGAAAACCCTTTCGTCTAGCGCGTTTTTCATCTTGCGAGGCATTCGTCTTGCGGGGCACCACTGTAAAAGCTGCCTTCAGATGTCTTCTAAAAGTCTGATAGTTGTTTATTTCTTTGACATCTGATGGGAGGGCGTTCCACAGGGCGGGTGCCACTACTGAGAAGGCCCTCTGCCTGGTTCCCTGCAACTTGGCTTCTCGCAATGAGGGAACCGCCAGAAGGCCCTCAGAGCTGGACTTCAGTGTTTGGGTTGGATGATGGGGATGGAGACGCTCCTTCAGGAGCTGCAGAGAGCTTTCTCTCTCCCTCTCCTCCCAACAGGAAGAACTCTCTTCTCCAACCTCCAGCGGCTGTGGGAAGGCAGAGGTGAAAGGGAGCACAGTCCGGCCTTTGCCACCAGCCATGGGGAACCACTTTGAGCATCATGGCAGCCAGGAGAAGACCAGCAAGGCCATCTCCATTAGCCTCAGAAGCGACTTGCTCCTGTTCTCTCTCCCCCGCCCCCCAGTGTGGCCGTATTGTGAGTCTGCCTTCAATCTACCTGAACGCCAAAGAGATCCTCTGTGTTGTGTCTCTTCAGCAATGCCCACTCGGACGACTGACCCTGGAGCAGGTTCGTGCAAACAGCCATCTCGCCGCAGGTGACGTCCGCCCCAAACCGCTTGCATATTCTTCGGAAAGGAAGGTTGCCGCACTGGAATCCCCAGAAGAAACCAGGAGAATGGAGTGTTACGGTTGCCTCGGGGCAGGTCTCGAGCCAGCACAAGCAAGACACCACGTCTAAACAAAGACACGGCCCGATCTCACAACATGAAGCATGTGAGGGCTGAATGGGAATAGCTGCTGGCGCTGCAGCTAAGTGCCAGGCCTCTTCATCCATTTCAACCAATTCACAATTCCAGCTTTTCACCTGTTCCTAACCAGACTGCAGCCAAATGTTGCGATACAGTGGTACCTTGGTTCTCGAACTTATTCCGTTCCGGAAGTCCGTTCCAAAACCAAAGCGTTCCAAAACCAGGGCGTGTTTTCCCATAGGAAGTAATGCAAAATGGATTATTCTGTTCCAGGCTGTTGAAAAACTACCCCTAAAACCGCCTCTCCTGGTATGTTCCACAGAGGAACTTACGGTCTTCAAATAAAAACATCCTGAAGGTCCCAGGCCACAGAGAGGTTAGGCTGGCCTCAACTAGAGCCAGGGCCTTCTCGGCTGTGGCTCCAATCTGGTGGAACGCTCTGTCACAAGAGACTAGGGCCCTGCGGGACTTGACATCTTTCCGCAGGGCCTGCAAGACAGAGCTGTTCCACCAGGCCTTTGGTCAGGGCACAGCCTGACTCCCTCCTTTGGCAATCGTCACAGAACTTTAGCTTAATGGTTGCCATCAATTTGATTTTAATTAATTTTTACAATGAAATGTTTTTAGAATGTTGCACTATTTTATTGTTGTTAGCCGCCCTGAGCCCGGCTTCGGCTGGGGAGGGCGGGATGTAGATAAAATTTATTATTATTATTAAAGTGCTTCTCCCCACCGCCCCAATCAGTGTGATCTTTCAAGAGAGAGATCTCTCTCTCTCTTACACACACATCAAAGTGGCTGGGCTTCAGAGCGCTGCAGGGACGCTTTTCCTCACCGGCCCCATCAGCGCCAATTCTCTAAAAACGGAAGCACAACACTAAAAACGGAAAATCGGGACATGTTCGACTTCAAAAAAACATTCGAGAACCAGAACGCTCACTTCCGGGTTTGCGACGTTCAGGTTCTAAGTTGTTCGTGAACTAGGCTGTTCGAGAACCCAAGGTACCACTGTATCTTGTTTTTGTAAGCCTTAAGCAGAACTCCCCCCCCCAAACCAGCATGCTTTAATTGTCACAGCAGCCAGGAGGGCATACAGGTTTCGCTGTAAGAATTTGCAAAGGTGACAAAGATTCAGCTACGTATGAATAACGGGGGCAGCTATTCTCAGGTAAGGGGGGTTGGAATGCCAGTTGGGAGTACGTGGTCAGCGATACAGTGGTACCTCAGGTTAAGAATTCATTCTGGAGGTCTGTTCTTAACCTGAAACTGTTCTTAACCTGAAGCACCACTTTAGCTAATGGGGCCTCCTGCTGCTGCCGCCGCGCCGCCGGACCCCGATTTCTGTTCTCATCCTGAAGCAAAGTTCTTAACCCGAGGTACTATTTCTGTGTTAGCGGAGTCTGTAACCTGAAGCGTCTGTAGCCTGAGGTACCACTGTATGCTGATGGCACACAAACTGAAGCACAGGACACAGCCTGAGGCACTGTTAGCGGGCAGTTCCCTAGACCAGATGGATGGGAGGTTACCTGCACTTGATGGGGTTACACTTCCTCTGAAGGAGCAGGTTCATAGCTTGGGGGAACTCCTGGATCCCTTGCTGTCACTCAAGGCGCAGGTGGCCTCAGTGTCTTCCATCAGCTTCGACTGGTGGCCCAGCTATGCCCCTGTCTGGACAGGGATGGCCTAACTACTGTCATCTATGCTCTGGTAGCCTCCAGGTTAGATTAATGCAACACGTTGTACATAGGGCTGCCTCTGAAGACGGTTCCGAAACTTCAGCCGGTGCAGAATTTGGCAGCCAAGTTGCTCACTGGGACAAGATGGTTTATGTCTATTGCAGAGATCCTGGCCTGACTGCACTGACTGCCGGTCAGCTTCTGGGCCTAATTCAAAGTGCTGGTTTTGACCTATAAAGCCTTGAATGGCTCAGGACTGTAATACTTCAAGTATCACCCCTGCCCGTAGGAACTGACCGGGACCCTGCAATCACCATCAGAGGCCTTTCTTCATGTGCCTCCTCCACATGAGGCCCAGAGTGGGGCAACACGGGGCCTTTTCTTCAGTGGCTCCCTGCTTGTGGAATGCTTTTCCCGGAGAGGCTCACCCCAGTGCCTTTGGTACATATCTTTAGGCACCAAGTGAAAACGTTCCTCTTCAACTAGGCCTTTGGCTGATTAACATTCTACAGCCTTTTAAATGTTTTTGTGGGAGCGGGGCTATTATTTTGTTTCAACTATTTATGTGTGCTTTTACCTTGTATTTTTAGGTTGTAAACCACCCTGAGATCTTGTGAGGAAGGAAGATCTATAAAACAAACAAACAAACAAACAAACAAACAATCTACCTACCGTTGTTAAAGGAGCTAAATAAAGCTTCTCGTGGAGATCTAACTGTAAGACAAAATCATGAAAATGCAAGTCATGTGTCAGGAAGCGTAAGGTGTGGGCTAATAATTTATGCACTGCTACGAATGTTAGTTTGGCCACCTCTTGAGAAGAGAAGACTCCCTGGAAAAGACTCTGATGTTGGGAAAGATGGAGGGCACAAGGAGAAGGGGATGGCAGAGGACGAGATGGTGGGACAGTGTTCTCAAAGCTACCAGCATGAGTTTGACCAAACTGCGGGAGGCAGTGGAAGACAGGAGTGCCTGGCGTGCTCTGGTCCAGGGGGTCACCAAGAGGCGGACAAGATTAAACGACTAAACAAATGACAAAATGACTAAAGCCTCTCTTGGGCTCAAGGGCGAGAAATGAAATGCATTGGACTTAATACACAGTGGTACCTCTGGTTACGTACTTAATTCTTTCCGGAGGTCCGTTCTTAACCTGAAACTGTTCTTAACCTGAAGCACCACTTTAGCTAATGGGGCCTCCTGCTGCTGCCGCGCAGCGGCCGCACAATTTCCGTTCTCATCCTGAAGCAAAGTTCTTAACCCGAGGTACTATTTCTGGGTTAGAGGAGTCTGTAACCTGAAGTGTATGTAACCTGAAGCATATGTAACCTGAGGTACCACTGTATATGAATAATGCAAACTGTTCAGTTGTTGCCATCCTGACAAGTAAAGTCAAATCTTCAAGTCCTGCATGTGGAGTCTAATTCATCCCTGAGGTTTGAGGGTGAAACCTCTGCATCGCTCTGAATAACTAAAAAAATATATACAGTGGACGCTCGGGTTGCGAACGTGATCTGTGCGGGAGGCATGTTCGCAACCCGCAGCGCCGCGTCTGTGCACACGCCGGTTGCGATTTGGCGCTTCTGCGCAAAGCATGATTTAGTGCTTCTGCGCATGCGCGACAGCCGAAACCCAGAGGTAACCTGTTCCGGTACTTCCGCGTTTCGGCGTGTCTGTAACCCAAAAAAACACAACCTGAAGCGTCTGTAACCCGAGGTATGACTGCATATGGTAACACAAACAGCCTTACCTTTCTCTTCTCACACGGTCTGAGTTTCACAAGATCTTCATCTGTCACAACCCCAGACGTTTTGAGTGCGGATTCCATTGCGGGCGGCAGCTGACTTGGACTCTCTGGTTCCTCCAGCATAGGACCTTCTTTTGGCGACGAAGGACCAACCTTTGCCGCCTCTTCTCCTGCAGCTCTGAGATCCACGCTTCCTGGGGAGGCGGAAGAGTCCGCGGCCTCTCTCCTCACGGTGGGGTGTGGGACCGCCGCTTGGCTCCCAGCCCCCTTCGCGTGGTTGGGCTTAGCTAAGCGGCAGAGGTACTGGTTGGACTTGTCGAAAGGGAACTTCTTTTTGCGCAGTTGCTGCTGGAGGTCTTTGCTGAGGCTGTTCTTGACGGCTGGCGGCTTCCCCTCCCGCTGCTTCAAGAGGCCTTCATCGATGACGTTCTCGTAGTCCTCGCCCAGGTGGGCTGAAGCAAACCGGCAGGTGACCCCATACATACACCTGCCGAACATCTTGAAGAGTATGCAGCTGTCTCCCAGGTCCGGCGGCTTGGTGGCCATATATTCTTTGACGCTGTGTAGGAAACGGCAGCGGGAGCCGAAGAAGCACTTCTCGGCCCGTTCCTTCAACAAGAGAAAGAGGCTGCTTTAAAGGAGGGTAGCATAGGTTCTTAAATATACCGTATTTTTCGCTGTATAAGACGCACCAGACCACAAGACGCACCTAGTTTTTGGAGGAGCAAAACAAGAAAAAAAATATTCTGAATCTTAGAAGCCAGAACAGCAAGAGGGATCGCTGCGCAGTGAAAGCAGCAATCCCTCTTGCTGTTCTGGCTTCTGGGATAGCTGCGCAGCCTGCATTCGCTCCATAAGACGCACACACATTTCCCCTTACTTTTTAGGAGGGAAAAAGTGAGATAGAGCAAAAAATACGGTATATACAGTATGAAGTTGCAGGTCACGCCCTGGTCATCTTACACCCTACAATTCAGCAACCTCCTCTTTAGTAAAGGTAAAGGGACCCCTGACCATTAGGTCCAGTTGTGGCCAACTCTGGGGTTGCGGCGCTCATCTTGCTTTACTGGCCGAGGGAGCCAGCACACAGCTTCTGGGTCATGTGGCCAGCAGGACTAAGCCGCTTCTGGCGAACCAGAGCAGTGCACACAAACGCCGTTTACCTTCCCACCTATTTATCTCCTTGCACTTTGAGGTGCTTTTGAACTGCTAGGTTGGCAGGAGCAGGGACCGAGCAACGGGAGCTCACCCCATCACGGGGATTTGAACCGCCGACCTTCTGATCGGCTAGTCCTAGGCTCTGTGGTTTAACCCACAGCACCACCCGCGTCTCCTAACCTCCTCTTTAGTCCCACCTTAATCCCCTCACATCCAACAAGTGACCTGTGGCAAAAACCTTAAAAAAAATATGTATCTTTATTTACACATTAAAAATTACACATAATGAAAATACAATGTTCTGTTATAATGAAAAGATCTACACCAAAGAAATAGAAAAGAAAAGGAAAAACATAAAGAAAAGAAAGAATAGAGAGTTAAAACAAAAATCTTATCAAGAACATTCAATTTTTAAGAAATACAAACCATCATCGATGTTGTTATATACATATATTCCCAGTAAGAATCTTTATTTTCACCTTTTCAATTTTTCTTCATCCCTCTTACTTTATCTATGCCTGATCTCTGGCTTTCTGTGACGGAAACCAGAGCGCACGGAAACGCTGTTTACCTTCCTGCCGGAGTGGTACCTATTTATCTACTTGTGCAGGTGAGCTTTCGAACTGCTAGGTTGGCAGGAGCAGGGACCAAGCAGCAGGAGCTCACCCTGTTGTGGGGATTCGAACCGCCAACCTTCCGATTGGCAAGGTTTAGACCACAGCGCCACCCGCATCCCCATGCCATTAACAGGGCTAGGAGCTCTCAAATTTTGTCAATCTCTTCATCAAGTCCTAATCCTCCTCACACAAAGTTTACCTGGACGACTGATGGGCAGAGGCGGTTCTTCTCGTAGTGACTCGGCTTCATGCAAGGGCGGCCCTTATTCTGCCCCCGGGCCCTTTTTTGGCCCTGAGGCTCCTTCGCAGTTCTGTTTTCCTCTTCCGGCGAGCTCTTTTCTTCTGCATTGCTTTCATCTTTTCCCAGCTTCTGCAGTTTGGCAGGAGGCTCATTCAGGTCTCCACCGGTATTTTTCTCTGCACTGTCCTCTGCAGCTAGCACATCGCCATCTTTCTCATTCGTCGCCTCCCCTTCCCGATCAAGGTACGTGTGGAACTTTTCTTTTGTAGAGAGGTACCTATAGGGGAGAAGGGTTGTGAAGTTTTGTGTCTACACCACATCACCTACGAGTGATAGTTCATAGAGACAGTGAGGGGGGTTAAGTCAGTAGAGGGCTACATTTTTGCGATTTACCGATCGCCAAGACCACATAACACCAGTCTTGAAAGACCTACATTGGCTCCCAGTACGTTTCCGAGCACAATTCAAAATGTTGGTGCTGACCTTTAAAGCCCTAAACAGCCTTGGCCCAGTATACCTGAAGGAGTGTCTCCACGCCCATCATTCAGCCTGGACACTGAGGTCCAGCGCCGAGGGCCTTCTGGCTGTTCCCTCACTGCGAGAAGCAAAGCTACAGGGAACCAGGCAGAGGGTCTTCTCGGTAGTGGCACCCACCCTGTGGAATGCCCTCCCATCAGATGTCAAAGAAATAAACAACTACCTGACATTCAGAAGACATCTTAAGGCAGCCCTGTTCAGGGAAGTTTTTAATGTATGGCATTTTAGTGTATTTTTTGTCTCTGTGGAAGCCGCCCAGAGTGGGGTGGGGTACAAATAATAAATTATTATTGTTATTATTATTTTAAATCAGAACTTAAATACAGTGGTACCTTGGTTCCCAAACGGCTTAGTTCTCAAACAAATTGGCTCCTGAACGCTGCAAACTTGGAACTAAGTGTTCTGGTTTGTGGAAGTTTTTTGAAAGCCAAACATCCGACGCAGCTTCCGATTGAGTGCAGGAAGCTCCTGCAGCTAAAAGGAAGCCACGCCTTGGTTTTCGAACGGTTTCGGGAGTCAAACGGACTCCCGGAATGGATTAAGTTCAAGAATCAAGGTACCACCGTATAAGGGTTCGGTTTTACCACACGGTGACAAAAATATTTCTCATCAGAAGAATCTGCACCCCAACCACCAAGAACTTTTTAATAGTTTATTTATTATTGCATTAATTTTCCATCTTTTCTCCAGTGGTCTCAGGATTGCATACATGTTCCTCTGCCTACTCCTCATTTTATCCCTCCCACAATCCTGTGAAGGCTGAGATACTGTGACTGACTCCAAGGTCACCCACTGAGCTTCATGGCTGAGAGGGGATTTGAACCCAGGTCTCCCAGGTCCTAGGGATGCAGGTGATGCTGTGGGTTAAACCACAGAGGCTAGGACTTGCCGATCACAAGGTTGACAGTTCGAATCCCCGTGACAAGGTGAACTCCCGTAGCTCGGTCCCTGCTCCTGCCCACCTAGCAGTTCGAAAGCATGTCAAAGTGCAAGTAGATAAATAGGTACCACTCCGGCGGGAAGGTAAACAGCGCTTCCGTGCACTGCTCTGGTTCGCCAGAAGCGGCTTAGTCCTGCTGGCCACATGACCTGGTAGCTGTACACCGGCTCCCTCGGCCAATAAAGCGAGATGAGCGCCGCAACCCCAGAGTCGGCCACGACTGGACCTAATGGTCAGGGGCCCCTTTACCTTTACCTCCCAGGTCCTAGTTTAATACTCTAGTCACTACACCACCCTGTGGACTCTGAAATAAAAATGAAAACCCCACACATGCTCCAAGAAGCTCCATGCATATGTGTTTGTCTTTTTAAAAGAGAAATGACCCATCAGAGATTTGTGTCATGGACGAATGTTATGGGTTTAGGAAACATTCAGACAGAGGCATTCATAGGAGTTGAGATCCTCCTGTAAAGGGAGCCCTGCTGCACCTGTTGCAAAGCTACTGAGATACCATTTGCTTTGCAAGCATTTTTATAGAAATGTAGAGTTGGAAGGGACTCCAAGGATCATCTAGTCCAACCCCCTGCAATGCAAGAATTCCCAAAATGCAGTCGTCCCCCCCAATCCAATTTGAGACCTGGCTTAGTTCTGCAAATGTGCTAGCGTTTTTATTGCTGCACCACTTGGTAGGCAGATTATCAGAAACTACAGCTTTATAACAAGAGGATGTGCTTTGCATGTGGGGAAACGCCAGGCTCATCTTTCTTGGAAAGGGTCTAAACTGGGGAAGACCCTCCCTGCTTGCATTAGACTATGGCAAACTCCCTCCGACAGAAATGTGCTCCAACTGGGCATGAGGCAGCTTTTTCTAGGCAAAGAGCTCTGTTGGGGGATATATATGATCTGTTTCGCAAAGTGACTGAGAGTTTAACCCTCCTCACCTTCCCGCTTTTTAAAACCAGCCAATCGCTATTTTTATCTGATGAGAAACTTTGTTAAGAAAACAAACCACCACCATTCAGAGGCTTTCAACCAGTTAAGGTAAAGGTAAAGGGACCCCTGACCATTAGGTCCAGTTGTGACCGACTGGGGTTGTGGCCCTCATCTCAGTTTATTGGCCGAGGGAGCCGGCGTACAGCTTCCGGGTCATGTGGCCAGCAGGACTGAGCCGCTTCTGGCGAACCAGAGCAGCGCACGGAAACGCCGTTTACCTTCCCGCCGGAGCGGTACCTATTTATCTACTTGCACTTTGATGAGCTTTCGAACTGTTAGGTTGGCAGGAGCAGGGACCGAGCAATGGGAGCTCACCCCGTGGCGGGGATTCGAACCGCTGACCTTCTGATCGGCAAGTCCTAGGCTACACCAAAAAAACAACAACCCCAGTGCCGATCTGCTGCCCTGCGCTGTTGCTTTTAACGGCTTCCTACTAGGGTGGGGGTTGAGAGGGGAAGCAGATCCAGCAGGAGCCAGGGTCAGCAGCCTGAAATTGGGGGTGGTGGTGTTGAAGGGGAAAATGAAGGTGGTTGGTTTTCTTTTGGGGGAGGGGGTTACAGTCAGTGGAGAGGAGGGCTCCCTGCTTTGCATGCAGAAGGCCTGAGGTGTCAAACCCCCCAGTTGGTGCTGACCTTTAAAGCCCTAAACAGCCTTGGCCCAGTATACCTGAAGGAGCGTCTCCACCCCCACCATTCAACCCCAACACTGAGGTCCAGCTCCGAGGGCCTTCTGGTGGTTCCCTCCCTGCGAGAAGTGAGGTTACAGGGAACCAGGCAGAGGGCCTTTTTGGTAGTGGCTCCCGCCCTCCCGTCAGGTGTCAAGGAAATAAACTACTATCTGACTTTTAGAAGACATCTAAAGGCAGCCCTGTTTAGGGAACTTTTTAATGTTTGATGTATTTACCGTGTGTATAATATTCTGCTGGGAGGCACCAAGAGTGGCTGGGGAAACCCAGCCAGATGGGCAGGGTATAAATAATAAATTATTATTATTTGGGCATCAGCCTAGGACTGGGCAGGCCCATGGTAATATTCTAATGGGAACCGCCCAGAGTGGCATGCAGAAGGCCTCGGGTTCAAACCCCCCAATTGGTGCTGACCTTGAAAGCCCTAAGTGGCCTTGGGCCCAGTATCCCTGAAGGAGTGTCTGCACCCCCATCGTCCAGCCCGGACACTGAGGTCCAGCTCTGAGGGCCTTCTCGGTAGTGGCACCCGCCCTGTGGAATGCCCTCCTATGTCAAGGAGATACACAACTATCTGAGTTCTAGAAGACATCTGAAGGCAGCCCTGTTTAGGGAAGCTTTTAATGTTTAATAGATTATTGTATTTTAATATTCTGTCGGAAGCCGCCCACAGTGGCTGGGGAAACCCAGCCAGAAGGGCGGGGTATAAATAATAAATTATTAATATTATTGGGGCATCAGCCTAGGACTGGGCGGGCCCAAGGTAATACAGTGGTACCTCGGGTTACAGATGCTTCAGGTTACAGTCTCCACTAACCCAGAAACAGTACCTCCAGAACGAATTAAGTTCTTAACCCGAGGTACCACTGTATTCTAATGGGAGCTGCCCAGAGTGGCTGGGCAAACCCAGCCAGATGGGCAGGGCATAGAAAATAAATTATAATTATAATTATTATTAGCATTCCCAGGTCACACGCCCCCCACCCCCAAGGAAGACGTTGCCTGTCAGTGCAGGAGATACAGAGCGACCAATGGGTTCAGCCTAGGGCGGCTTCCTATGCTCTTTGGGGTGCAGAACCTGGGCAGGGAAGGAGGGAGGGGGTCTAGGGAAGGTTTGGGGTGCGGAGGGGGCACCCTAATACTCACTGGGCTCTGATAGGGGCCACCCCAGCAGCCTCCATTGGGGCGGGGGCGAGGGCCGCACCCCCCCAGCCCCCCCCCAGGCCCACACCCTCCGCCTGCCGAGCAATTCAGACACGGAGCGCGACCCCCCCCCCGGCAGCCGCACAGCGTGGCTTCCAGCGCTTCCGGTCCCGAACCGGAAGCTCCGCGGCCGCTTCCGCTTCCTCTCCCTGGAGCGCGGAGGCCGAGATTCCTAGAGCGACGCCGACCAGGGAGGAAGAGGGAAGAGCAAAGGATTCTAGCGCCCCCTGCCGGAGGTTCCGTCTAAGCTCCCGCCGCTGTTTTTTCCCTTGCGAAGGGAGGGAAGGTTGGGAAGGAGGGAGAGGCGGGGCTTAGGGGAAAAGGCGGGTTGGGATTGGGGGAAAGCGGGAGGGCGGGGCCTCGGAGGGCGGGGCTTAATTGGAAGCCCAGCCAAATGGGCGGGGTATAAATAAATTATTATTATTATTATTATTATTATTATTATTATTATTATTATTATTAACGGGCGAGAGAATAAAAATGGCATTGATTTTGTGTTTGGGAAACAGCAATCCTCGAAGTGGTTTATGGGAAAAGATAAAAAACAACAAAATTCAATAAAAGTTTATTTTATTTTATTTTATTATTATATTCATACATTCATTCATACATTTAAAAAACCTCAATAAGACTACCACTAGCAAAATGTTGCAGCAGCAATTAAAAAAGGTACAAAATGTCAAAGCCGCAATGGGTTAGGCTAAAAGCTCAAATTAAAACTCGTGCAAAGCTCTATGGAGAAAGAGAAGAGTTGAATATAAATGAAAATTATGTCCTTAAAAAATTGCTTGCGTGCAATTTGGTATCACTACCTGAAGAGGGTAGCACATGCCTTTTCTGTTCCTATGCTTAGTTTGGGGAAAGAGATGAATGGGATTTTTGCAGCCGTTTGGTTCATCGTCTAACTAACCAGATCCTTACATAAGTCTGTGGGATGTCTCCCACGTCCAAAGTACCAGCTGCAATCTGTGCAAACGTCCTCGCTCCCCGCAAATCCTGCCTCAATGAAATTCAGGTTTCTGCATTTGGAATAAAATTGCACTCTTAAAAACAAACAAAAAACAATCAATTTTGTTCCAGGGGTTCATGAAGAACCCAGCTATACAGCTGAAGCAACCCTCCAACATTTCTCAGATGAAAATTTGTTGTTGTTTAGTTGTTTAGTCGTGTCCGCCTCTTCGTGACCCCCTGGACCAGAGCACGCCAGGCACTCCTGTCTTCCACTGCCTCCTGCAGTTTGGTCAAACTCATGCTGGTAGCTTCACGAACACTGACCCACCATCTTGTCCTCTGTCGTCCCCTTCTCCTTGCGCCCTCCATCTTTCCCAACATCAGGGTCTTTTCCAGGGAGTCTTCTCATCTCATGAGGTGGCCAAAGTCTTGGAGCCTCAGCTTCAGGATCTGTCCTTCCAGTGAGCACTCAGGGCTGATTTCCTTCAGAATGGATCGGTTTGATCTTCTTGCAGTCCATGGGACTCTCAAGAGTCTCCTCCAGCACCAGAATTCAAAAGCATCCATTCTTCGGCGATCAGCCTTCTTGATGGTCCAGCTCTCACTTCCATACATCACTACTGGGAAAACCATAGCTTTAACTATATGGACCTTTGTCGGCAAGGTGATGTCTCTGCTTTTTAAGATGCTGTCTAGGTTTGTCATTACTTTTCTCCCAAGAAGCAGGCGTCTTTTAATTTTATGACTGATGAAAATAGGGACGTCCTCTTCCATCCCCTCCAACATTTCCCTGATGCAAAAAGGGAGGTCCCATACATTAACAACAACAATAAAAAGAAAAAAAAAACCCTGGCTACACCCATGGCTCGAGGGATGTGTGGGATATCGAAGCACCTGACTTTTGCAACAACTGGAATGTAGAGGTTTGCAGAAACCACATCCATTGCTCCTCGCACTTTTGACTCTCTTCCTCCCCGCCTTTCCCCCCGGTCCGTCCCACCCACCACTGGGCAAACAGCCCCCCGGGAATGTTGCTTCAGAGGAAATGTGGTCCTCTGGACTGAAAACTTCCCTCACTCCTGAAGGATGGGAATGTTTAGAAAACCAGCTCAAACAGCAAACCTCTCCCGTGCTAAAAGGTTTTTGCGTTTTGTGTCGTTGAGAGCTCTCCATACAGTCAAGGAAGGGGGATTATTATCTGGACGTGGCTTCAAGTATGGGATATATGTTAAGAATATCAGTTACTCCCTTTGCTTGTGTGTGTTCAGGGGCCCAGATCTTTTGAAGCAAATTGGGGCTTGGACCCGCAGCCTTTAGCACATTGCGGGAGGGATATAATTTCAAGGAGCAGGAAAGCATCATTAGCGATGGCCTCTTAATCCCCTTTCGGCTTTGCCCTTGAACAAGAGCCCTGTGTAGTTTACGCAACTATTAGGCTCGGTTTGCCCAATTTGTTTTAACAAATGGCTCTCTTTTGCCTCTGCCTGTCAGAAAATCACACGCGCAAACCGCCTTAAGGCCAAGGCTATCGAAGCAATAACTGTGTTTAACTTAGGAAACAAAATAAAAAAGTGCAGTGAACAAGCCGTTTCAGCTGCCACCTTAGCTCAAGAACAGGATGCTAGACTAGATGGGTCTTTGGCCTGATCCTGCAAGTCTTCCTTCTATCCTTATGGATACTGTGGTTGTCAATTGGAGCGATCGCAGGCCAGTGTTTCCCAGTTGTCAGTGTTTACACTACATTTTAAAAGATTTGCCTTGCGACAGTCTTTCAACCTCTTTTGTTGGCCACCAGCATTATGCTTTCCATTTTTAAGTTCGGAATAGAGTAGTAGGGACGCGGGTGGCGCTGTGGGTAAAAGCCTCAGCGCCTAGGGCTTGCCGATCGAAAGGTCGGCGGTTCGAATCCCCGCGGCGGGGTGCGCTCCTGCTGCTCGGTCCCAGCGCCTGCCAACCTAGCAGTTCGAAAGCACCCCCGGGTGCAAGTAGATAAATAGGGACCGCTTACTGGCGGGAAGGTAAACGGCGTTTCCGTGTGCGGCTCTGGCTCGCCAGAGCAGCGATGTCACGCTGGCCACGTGACCCGGAAGTGTCTGCGGACAGCGCTGGCCCCCGGCCTCTTGAGTGAGATGGGCGCACAACCCTAGAGTCTGTCAAGACTGGCCCGTACGGGCAGGGGTACCTTTACCTTTACCTTTTTAGAGTAGTTGCTTTGGAAGACGATCATCAGACATCTGCACAACATGACCAGTCCAACAAAGTTGATGTTGAAGAATCATTGCTTCAACATCTTTGCTTCTCCCAGTACACTGACTTCTTCCAGTATACCTGTCTTCCCAGGTGACGTGTAGAATTTTTCGGAGACACCATTGATGGAAACTTTGAGGAGTTGGAGATGGCGTTTATAAGAAATTCGCCAAGAGGAAGGCAACCTTGGCAAACCCTCACCATGATCAACTCCCACCCAGAAACCTATGTCCCCACTGTGGAAGGACGTGTGGATCCAGAATTGGCCTCCACAGTCACTTACGGACTCACGGTATTGTATTGTATTGATCTTTATTACGGCCATAGGCCCATCACACGACAGTTTCCCATACCAACATAATGTACTTAAACCTCCAAATTTAAAACCGCCAAGACTTACAAAAAACAGACAAGAACCAAAGCAAAACAAAAACAAAAGACCAACATCATACATTACAATAAATTTGTAACATAAACATCGCCCTCTACTCATAAATTAGTAGAAGACATCAATGGTGATATCACCTAATTACATCCTAGAACATAGATCATAGTTTAAAGAGATTATCCGAGCCGCACAGGAGTCCGTTTCTCTTCTTTAGGGATAGAACGCTGATCAAGAATCTGGCAACCATGAGTGGTCTTAGGGGGTCATCATCATTTAATAGATATCTCAGTTTGGCTTCATTCGTATCATCGGCAATTCCCTTTAGATATTGAGCAAGACGGACTCACGGTTAAGACCATGTTTATGGAAGACAATCTTACTCAGCTATGAGGGATCACCAAAGAAGAAGAGGAAGAAGAGGAAGAAGAAGGCTGTCATTTTCCTGTGATAATCAGGGTCTAGGCTAGACAACATATAAGTCCCTTTCCAGCTCAATGAACCCAATATGGTTCTATGAATCTTTGGGGGTCATCAGAAAGTTACCAGGCATTTCCCGGTGAATTGTCTTGTCGTCCAACCCAGTGTGATGGCCTGGGACTCAGGTTCGGACTTGGAACCAGAGGAGTCTCAGTCTGCACTGGATCCTTTGCCTCAGGCATCATCTGAACCAAGCCTGGGGCCTGATCCTGAAGAGTCCCAGTCTGCACAGGTTCCCCTGCAACAAACACCAGCCGGGCTGAGTCAGGGGCCTGAGCCTGCCCTGGCTCCAGATGCGGGGATTCCCTCGTTGCCTTCAGCAGGGCCATCACTCACAGCTGCTCCACTACCGGTTGGGTCAGGGGAGGCTGAAGTGGCCTCTGGGTCTGGTAACCCACCGACGTCTCCCGAGCTGCAGAGACTGAGGTCTGAGAGAAGGAGAGACCTGAGTACTCGCAGGAGGAGTGCTCGCCTTTGGGTGAGACAGGGAGGTGAGTCGCCGGGAGATCAGGACCGGCTGTTACCCCAACAAAGATAAACGGCTGTCGGACCCCGCCTCAGGTTGCGGGAGCAACATTGCTGTATGCCAGACGCTGCCTGAGATCCTGTACATGTCCTTGCCTGGTTTCCTGCCTCATGACCTGTTCGACTGACTCCAAGCTGAACCTACAGATTCTGGACTGGACCTGGACTGTGGTTCTTGGGTTACCCCCGGGCCCAGCACAACCACCTTCTACCAAGCATTTGCACACCCCGGCTCCCTGCTTCCTCCTCCTGCATCCAAGCCCGAAAATGCCGTGGGGCTTGGAGCCGAAAGGGCAGGGGGATCAGATGCCGGGGTGCATGCAAAACCCAGGGTTTGCAGAAGTACAAAAATTATTTTGAAAGGGAAGCCTAAAAGAGCCTGTGCCCACAGACAGCAACCCAGTGAGAAATCTGCATGTTCAGTAGTCCAATACAGCGGTACCTTGGTTCTCAAACTTAATCCGTTCCAGAAGTCCGTTCCAAAACCAAAGCGTTCCAAAACCAAGGCGTGCTTTCCCATAGAAAGTAATGCAAAATGGATTAATCCGTTCCAGACTTTTTAAAAACAATCCCTAAAACAGCAATTTAACATGAATTTTACTATCTAAACTAGACCGTTGATCCATGAAATGAAAGCAATAAACAATGTACTGTGGTACCTCGGGTTACAGATGCTTCAGGTTACATACGCTTCAGGTTACAGACTCCGCTAACCCAGAAATAGTGCTTCAGGTTAAGAACTTTGCTTCAGGATGAGAACAGAAATCGCGGTGCAGCAGCAGCGGGAGGCCCCATTAGCTAAAGTGGTGCTTCAGGTTAAGAACAGTTTCAGGTTAAGAACAGACCTCCAGAATGAATGAAGTACGTAACCAGAGGTACCACTGTACTGCAGTCACACAATCAATCAACCAGTAGCTGAACTGAGTTCCACGCAGTCACAAAAAGGAAACGGAAAAGAGCCGCAGAAACAAAAACGCAAAATAAATAGCGAAAACAGACAGACCTCAGCGTAAGACTCAAAATGCAGCACGTTCGGCTTCCAAAAAAGGTTCGCAAACTGGAACACTTACTTCCAGGTTTGCAGTGTTTGTGTTATGTATTAAGATTAGTGGCAGTCCTCACTCAGGGCCATCAGTATGTAAATGAAGGATTGACAACTGTCGCCCCTGGTTGGTTAGCTAGTTGTGAGTTGTTACTGTTTCACGTTACTTAGTATTATATAAAGCAGCCAGCTAGGTTGCAATCAGTCTGATTCTAGGAGCAGTTCTGCAATAAAGAGCTGTGAATCCAACAGATATATGTCCTTTGTCCATCTTTTCCACTATTCAACAGTTTGGGTTCCATGTTGCTTGAGTACCAAGGCGTTTGAGAACCAAGGTAATAGGAGGGGGAATGTTATGTTGTGGGTGAACATATCAGACGACACAGCGATTCTTCAAAAAGCTCTTGTTTATTCACAGGCCAGAACAGAACTGAACTGAAGGGTTCAGTCAGCCTGCTTATATAGAGCTCCGGTACAACGTAACTGTAACAATTTTCTAAAACTGTCCAATCACTGAACGTCACTTTCGATCCCTTATTTGCATAACTATCTACAGTATCCTCCTGCTGGCCCAGGGTGAGAACTTCAGTACTGTTACGGAAGGGGGGGGGGCATGTCTTCTTCACCTTCTTCTTCGCTACAATATATCCATTTATTCCCAATTGTCAATGTCAAAAGGGACTAAAATCTATAAAATCCATAGAAAATCAACGTGCCAATTTGCTCAATTTCTCTAGGACTCCATCACACCTCCCCTGTCCTCCATAATCCCTCAAGCAAGGTGTCAAGACCCTAATCCTGTCAAATCACTCTGCCAAGCCTTTCCTCCAGGAAATGCCAGTACATGGACCATTGTCTTCTCATCAGGATGTGCTTATCTGCGCATATCTCCAGCTCTGCATATTCCCCCCCTCCCTCCTCCATATGTTAATCCGGTGTAACCCAACCTCTCCTTAATGTATTCATGATGTAACTGGGATGTATTTTGCACTGTATTCTGGGACATGGAGGGAGTTTCAAAAGTTCATGTCACCCCTTTCTCGCGGTTCAATCTTGCCTTGAACCTGTTGCGCAATAAACTTGGATCTTCTGCAGTTTGCTCCTGTCCGGCTGAGCTCATTTTCTTCCGCATGGACCCGCGGACTTACTTAGTTCGACGAGCTGGGTGGCAGAGCAGCCTCGCACCCAGATTTTACCATAACAGTACATAACAGAGAATGGGAAACCAGGGGACAGAAGGAATGGAGTACGTGGCTGGCTGACACTCTGAACAGAAACATGCCTTTTGGACCTCCCTTCTTGCCTCTGAAGAGAGGGGCTCCTGTCCACATTGCTTGTGCTACAGTCCATCAACTCTGCCTTCCCAGGGGCCAGGGGTTTTTGCTGCACAACATCCCAGCTGGTCCTCTGGGAGCTGTTACTCCCTTGTCGTGTCAACTCTTTGCCAGATTCATCCTTCTTCCTTAGCCAGGCCTGGCTTTGCAATTCCTGCTTTCCTAGAATGCACTTAAGGGCTTTCCCCTGTTTGGAACAGCCTACTTAATCTCCTCTTCCGCGGTCCTTTCTGCTGAAATGGCCTTCGCTTCTTTTCCCACACTTAGAGCTCATCGATGCCTCAAATTGTTTACAGTCTTAAAAGCCTGCTTCTGCTCGCTTGCGTACTCTATCCTTGGCCTCCCCGCCTGAGCCATCGTGGCCCCCATTGATCCATAGCTGTCAACGCCTCCTTTTTTTAAGGGAAATTCCCTTACTCCGAATAGGATTCCTCGCAAGAAAAGGGAAAAGTTGACAGCTACGCATTGATCATTGAATTCTGGTGCTGGAGGAGACTCTTGAGAGTCCCATGGACTGCAAGAAGATCCAACCTCTCCATTCTGAAGGAAATCAGCCCCGAGTGCTCACTGGAAGGACAGAATCAGAAGCTGAGGCTCCAAGACTTTGGCCACCTCATGAGAAGAGAAGACTCCCTGGAGAAGACCCTGATGTTGGGAAAGATGGAGGGCACAAGGAGAAGGGGACGACAGAGGACGAGATGGTGGGACAGTGTTCTCGAAGCTACCAGCATGAGTTTGACCAAACTGCGGGAGGCAGTGGAAGACAGGAGTGTCTGACGTGCTCTGGTCCAGGGGGTCATGAAGAGGCGGACCGACTAAACGACTAAACAACAACAACATGCATTGATCTCCCCTCTCTTCTGGCTCATCAGGTGCAAACCACGCCCCTCCTCACGAAGTTCCCAGCTGGTTTGGTCAGTGCTCCTCGCACTTTTTGTTGCGTGGCAAGTCCCCTCCCCCATGTGAAATGAAGACACTGGACACATTATTTAAGGTTAATGGGCATAAAAGGCCACAACTTTATTGATTACAGAAATGAAAGGTATTGGCTTTAGGCATTGGCTCCTATCGACTACCCGGCATGGGAACCGGGAAGGGTTGTCCACAAGCCGTGGGAGTCCTGTTGAAGTACGCCAACTAGGATCCCACGGGTGTCACCGCTTGGGGGCGTGCCAGAGGCCCTTACCTCCCTAGGTTTCGGACAAGGCCACGCCCCCCGGAGTCCTCTACCGGACTACCCCTTTCATTGGGGGGAAGGTGATGGCGCTTCCTTCCCCCCCATTCATTTGCATAACAATTAACCCCTGCCAATGCCTAACCGCCAATACCGCGGAAGTTGTGACATTTGCAACGAGGTAGGCGAAAAAACCAAAAGGCTCGAAATGCGCCAAGTTGGAAAAATTCCTACCAGGCCCCTTGCGGCGACCAACCGAAGTCCATAGCAAGGTCATTGCTAGCCTAGCCTCAGGGAGCCTAACCTCAGGGTGGGCGGGATGGGAAAACCTCATAGCTGGCAAGGGGAAAAGAGGGCAGTCCCCGGGCGTGCCTGGGCTTAAATAGGCTATGCCCCACTTCCCCGACCCGCTGATTGGCGGGCCGGGTCGGAGACACGCCCGGGGATTCCCTGTTCATGCGGGGGCAAAGGCCGGCCCCTGCGCGCGTGTGGGAGGGATTAGCCCGCAACCCCCTCTCCTCCCAGGTCGGAAATGGCTTTCCAGGACTTTGAAGCCACTGGTTCGAGTCCTACCCTCTGGCGGCAATTTTTCAGTGCGGACTCAGCAGCAGGGGCAGGAAGCTGCGAGCGAAATAAAGGAGCTGAAATACGGAGCCAGCTGTGTTCATCCTCCGAGTCTGGAGCTGATATTAATTAGCTGTTTTAATTTTAATGTTTTTACGCTGCTGCCTTCTGTGTTTGATTTTTGGGATATTATCGGAATTTATTGTTTTGGATTTTAGACTGGGTGTCTCATATGTTCGGGTTTTATCTGATGCCTCCAGCTGACATTTTTTGTGCTTAGAAGATCAGTAACTTGCCTTCTAGGACAATGTCCAATTTAGAAAGGAAAGCGGGGTGCGGATTATTATTAAAGTTCTTATCTCGGTTGAATCAGGATTCAGGCAGGGCTGAGATGCAGAGGCAAAAAACTAATTCTGTTTAACAAATTTCACTCGGTAAGTTCAAAAACCTCTGGAAAAACCCAGAAGCAGTTCCCACAAAGCCTTGACACAGTCGTTCATGTGTTGCTTGCTTTATGGATAGACTACTGCAATGCCCTTCATGTGGGGCTTCCTTTGCCGTTGATCCAGAACTGGCAGAATGCTGCAGCACAATTGCTGACAGAAGTGAGGCCTTGTTAGAATGCAGTGCCTGTGCTCAGAGATCTGCACTGCTTGCAGATTTGCTGCTGGACCAGGTTCGTGGTTTCGCTAGTAGTATATAAAGCCCTTAACAACTTGGGACCAGTTCACTTACGAGATCATAGAATCATAGAATTGTAGAGGGACCCCAAGAGCCATCTAGTCTAACCCTTGCAGACTGCTTTAAATATTAGGGATGCTACTGGAATACACCCCTAGAGGGCAGCATTTTTCAATCAGATTCAAAACAGGTGAGATCACTCCATCCCCTAAATGCACCTTTTAACAACAACAACAACGATTTTATTATTTATACCCCACCTTTTGCGTCTTTGTCTTTATCCCCTGGGGGAGAAAGAATAAGAATAAGAAGAGTTTGGATTTGATATCCCGCTTTATCACTACCCTAAGGAGTCTCAAAGCGGCTAACATTCTCCTTTCCCTTCCTCCCCCACAACAAACCCTCTGTGAGGTGAGTGGGGCTGAGAGACTTCAGAGAAGTGTGACTGGCCCAAGGTCACCCAGCAGCTGCAGGTGGAGGAGCGGAGACACGAACCCGGTTCACCAGATTACGAGTCCACCGCTCTTAACCACTACACCACACTGGCTCTCAGGAGGAGTCAGGGATAGTGGCGTTGGGGAATTGGTTAAATCTGCATTTAAATGACACGGGTGGCGCTGTGGGTTAAACCACAGAGCCTAGGACTTGCCGATCAGAAGGTCGGCGGTTCGAATCCCCACGACAGGGTGAGCTCCCGTTGCTCGGTCCCTGCTCCTGCCAATCCAGCAGTGCGAAAGCACGTCAAAGTGCAAGTAGATAAATAGGTACCGCTCCGGCGGCAAGGTAAACGGCGTTTCTATGCGCTGCTCTGGTTCACCAGAAGCGGCTTAGTCTTGCTGGCCACATGACCCGGAAGCTGTACGCCGGCTCCCTCGGCCAATAAAGCGAGATGAGCGCCGCAACCCCAGAGTCGGCCACGATTGGACCTAATGGTCAGGGGTCCCTTTACCTTTAACCTGTGCTTTCTGAAACAGCGTACATACTGAAACACAGAAA
Organism: Podarcis raffonei; assembly: GCF_027172205.1. Taxonomy (NCBI): domain Eukaryota; kingdom Metazoa; phylum Chordata; class Lepidosauria; order Squamata; family Lacertidae; genus Podarcis; species Podarcis raffonei. The sequence continues at coordinate 7,109,394 of NC_070619.1, read as the reverse complement.
CTTGCTCTTCTCTTGCAGCGCAGTTATCCAGCCAAACAACGAGTGCACAAATGCAGAAAAAAAATGCAAATAAATTTTGCATGCATCAAAAAATGTGCGCATTCGTGAAAATAGCATACAAAATGCATTGCGTTATTCATGTATGCGACTATAGCGGCAAAAATGTTACTTGCCCCAGAATGGAAAGAAGAAGTAGACCCAGCAAAGGAAGAATGGATACAAAAACTTGCGGAATATGCAGAAATGGCGAGACTTACCAGAAGAATAAGAAATAAAGATAACAATTTTTTTTATTTAAAAAATGTATCCTTTCAACTTGTCAGCTCCGGAAAGTTACCTAGCTTTAAAAATAGTATAAAATCATCTCCTTTCCCAGTTTCCTCCATTCCAAAGCTATTTTCCCCGTGAAAAAGGACTCCAGGAAGTTCCCAGAGGTGACAATTGCTGGGCTCATTGTTAGCCACGGGAAGCCAAATCTCATCACCTGACTCGCCTCAGGCTCCAGACACGCAAAGGAACTTCTATTGTACTTTTGGGTGGTGGGTACTTAAGACATATTTGTCTATGCTAATCTTATACCTGGGTCTTGCCCTGCCATGTCTGCTTATCCTTGTACCAAGGACTTGTCTGGACATAACAAAAAAATTTTTTTCTTTCCAGTAGCACCTTAAAGACCAACTAAGTTAGTTCTTGGGTATGAGCTTTTGTGTGCATGCACACTTCTTCAGATACTTCAGATTAAGTGTGCATGCACACAAAAGCTCATACCAAGAACTAACTTAGTTGGTCTTTAAGGTGCTACTGGAAATAATTTTTTTTTGTTTGTTTTGACTATGGCAGACCAACACGGCTACCTTCTTGTCTGGACATGTTTGCCAAGGTTAAACTAGTGTAACCCCTGTCTACCCCTCCCCTGCATAATATTTGTAACATTTAACAACTTTAAAAATGTGCCCCCCCCCATAATTTTCGTAACAGTTTATATAAGAAGACCTTAGAATTCCTATAACAGTTACCAACAGAGGCGTGACGGAAAGCACTTTTGTCCAAGAAACGGACGCTGGCCCATTCCTCACATTCTTGAGTCAAACCCTCCACAGCTGCCCTTTCCTTTCCGGCCGGCGTTGGGAGATAAGCGCTCGGCTTTGCTGAAGTGGAAGCTGGGTGGAACAAGCATCTGGCCTGGCTGTCTCTCGCCCGTCACCCGCCTGCTCCAGCTACCAGGCCTATCGCTTCATCACCTTGTAAATGTCAGCAACTCGCTCACGTGTGCTTTCATTATTTCTCTCTCTCTCTGTGTGGGGTTAACTTTCCAAAATAGGCCTTGCTGCTCTGAAAGCAGAGATAGATGTGCGAAAGCCCAGCCTGTGCCGGAATGTGGCAAAGAAATTCCGGCCGCATCGTGGGTCAAGGTTTGGATCCGAGCTTTGTTGCTCTTTGGTAGCTCCCGGGTGACCCAGGTGGAATCTACATGCCTACTGAAACAAACACTGTGAAAATGTTTTTTTTAAAAAAACGTTTTGAAAAATACATCAAATTTTGCGTAGCTCACTGCCGCCATCTAGTGCCAAATTTGTATATTGCACATCACATTTAGAACATTTTACTGGCTGCTGTATAGCTGAGTCCCCGTTTACTGAGCATGTGTCTCCACCTGTTTCATACCACCCAACGTTTCTCCAATGAAAATAGGGACATCCTATTCTATTAAAATATTAATAAATTAATATATCAATATATCAATATTAATATATTGATAGGTAAAGGTAAAGGGACCCCTGACCATTAGGTCCAGTCGTGACCGACTCTGGGGTTGTGGCGCTCATCTTGCTTTATTGGCCAAGGGAGCTGGCGTACAGCTTCCGGGTCATGTGGCCAGCATGACTAAGCCGCTTCTGGCGAACCAGAGCAGCGCACGGAAACACCATTTAACTTCCCGCTGGAGCGGTACCTATTTATCTACTTGCACTTTGACGTGCTTTCGAACTGCTAGGTTGGCAGGAGCAGGGACCGAGCAACGGGAGCTCACCCCGTCGCGGGGATTCGAACCGCCGACCTTCTGATCGGCAAGTCCTAGGCTCTGTGGTTTAACCCACAGCGCCACCTGCGTCCCGTGGAATATATTGATATATTGATATTAATATTATACCCCACCCATTTGACTGGGTTGGCCCAGCCACTCTGGGCAGCTTCCAACATAGATAAAAACATAATGAAACATAAAGCATTAAAAATACTTCTCTGTACCTGGCTGTCTCCAGGTTTCTTTTACAGGTTGTATAGTTACTTATCTCCTTGGCTTGGGGGGGTTGCAGAATTCAAGGGCTCTTTTTCAGCTGGAAGTCACCAGAACTCAGTTCCGGCACCTCTCTATGCCCTCCAACATTTATGTGATGAAAATCGGGGCGTCCTAAGGGAAAGCAGGACATTCCGGGATCAAATTGGAAACTGGGACGGCTTCTCTAAATCAGAGACGTCCCTGGGAAATAGGGATATTTGTGCTGGTCCCGGGGGGGGGGGGGTTACTGTGCGGCATGGTCTGAGTCCGGTCCTAGGTCAAGGGTAAGGAGGCTGTCCGTCCAGAGTGAAGCGCGGTCCAAAGCGAGGAGTCGGGTGTGGTCAGGAACTCAGAAGAGCAGGTCAGGGTGCCGGCAGGAACAGGTCACCGACGATGTTGCTCCCGCAACCTGGGACTGGGTGGGCTGGCCTTTATCTCCTCTGAGGCACAAGGCGGCCCCGGTCCACAGGTGACTCGCCTCTCCTGGCCTGGAGGCGAGCACTCCTCCTGCAGGAACTTAGTTCCCTCCGCCTCTCTGCCCTGAGCCTCTGCAGCTCAGGAGAGGCTGGAGGGTTGCTGGACCCAGAGGCAACCTCAGCTTCCCCTGACGGGGCTGAGAGTGGAGCACCTGCAGGCAATGGGTCCTCCATCACCTCCGGAGCCAGAGCAGACTCAGCTGATACCTGCACCTGCGGATCCAGAACAGGTGAGGACCCTTCAGGCTCAGGCCCCAGCCCAGGCTCAGCTGGTTCTGGAGGCGGGGACTCCTGTGCAGGCTGGGATTCCTCAGGTTCAGCCTCTGAATCAGATTCCCAGGCCATCACAGGAATCCATGGACAGGGCTCAGTTCTGAAGCTGAGCTAGATGGATACAACACACATATAATAATAATAATAATAATAATAATAATAATAATAATAATAATAAATTTTATTTATATCCCGCCCTCCCCAGCCGAAGCCGGGCTCAGGGCGGCTAACAACAATAAAACAATACAAAAGTACAACACAAACAACACTCTAAAATCATTCATTATAAAATTAATTAAATTCAAGCCACTGGCCACCATTGGGTGTCTGTTTGGCACTCCTTCCAGACAGATGTTGCGAAAAAGTGAAGTAAGAGAGTTTTCGGCCGCTGCCCTGCCATCAACACCCTGAATTATTAAATCGGCCCTTTTGAAATACGGAGTTTGAATTGCGATGGTTATTGCCTTAGAACCGGGCCACAACGGAAACATTTGCTCATTTGTACCGTTGACTCACACACTTCTGATGTCATAATTTTCTCTCTCTTTCTCTCTCCCCGCCGAACGACAAGATGGCAGCCAGAGCAGTTCTAAAAATAGACACATCTAATTTTAATGGAGGGTGTTACAAATGTCCTTCGTAGTGAGTGACGGGCCGACGACACCACACACATCTACCAAGTGTTTGGGGGCAGTGTTATTCCTTAAACATTAAAAAGAATCATACAATCTTAACTGGAAGGGATTGATGCTTTTGAATTCTGGTGCTGGAGGAGACTCTTGAGAGTCCCATGGACTGCAAGAAGATCAAACCTCTCCATTCGGAAGGAAATCAGCCCTGAGTGCTCACTGGAAGGACAGATCCTGAAGCTGAGGCTCCAAGACTTTGGCCACCTCATGAGAAGAGAAGACTCCCTGGAGAAGACCCTGATGTTGGGAAAGATGGAGGGCACAAGGAGAAGGGGACGACAGAGGACGAGATGGTGGGACAGTGTTCTCGAAGCTACCAGCATGAGTTTGACCAAACTGCGGGAGGCAGTGGAAGACAGGAGTGTCTGACGTGCTCTGGTCCAGGGGGTCATGAAGAGGCGGACCGACTAAACGACTAAACAACAACAACATGCATTGATCTCCCCTCTCTTCTGGCTCATCAGGTGCAAACCACGCCCCTCCTCACGAAGTTCCCAGCTGGTTTGGTCAGTGCTCCTCGCACTTTTTGTTGCGTGGCAAGTCCCCTCCCCCATGTGAAATGAAGACACTGGACACATTATTTAAGGTTAATGGGCATAAAAGGCCACAACTTTATTGATTACAGAAATGAAAGGTATTGGCTTTAGGCATTGGCTCCTATCGACTACCCGGCATGGGAACCGGGAAGGGTTGTCCACAAGCCGTGGGAGTCCTGTTGAAGTACGCCAACTAGGATCCCACGGGTGTCACCGCTTGGGGGCGTGCCAGAGGCCCTTACCTCCCTAGGTTTCGGACAAGGCCACGCCCCCCGGAGTCCTCTACCGGACTACCCCTTTCATTGGGGGGAAGGTGATGGCGCTTCCTTCCCCCCCATTCATTTGCATAACAATTAACCCCTGCCAATGCCTAACCGCCAATACCGCGGAAGTTGTGACATTTGCAACGAGGTAGGCGAAAAAACCAAAAGGCTCGAAATGCGCCAAGTTGGAAAAATTCCTACCAGGCCCCTTGCGGCGACCAACCGAAGTCCATAGCAAGGTCATTGCTAGCCTAGCCTCAGGGAGCCTAACCTCAGGGTGGGCGGGATGGGAAAACCTCACAGCTGGCAAGGGGAAAAGAGGGCAGTCCCCGGGCGTGCCTGGGCTTAAATAGGCTATGCCCCACTTCCCCGACCCGCTGATTGGCGGGCCGGGTCGGAGACACGCCCGGGGATTCCCTGTTCATGCGGGGGCAAAGGCCGGCCCCTGCGCGCGTGTGGGAGGGATTAGCCCGCAACCCCCTCTCCTCCCAGGTCGGAAATGGCTTTCCAGGACTTTGAAGCCACTGGTTCGAGTCCTACCCTCTGGCGGCAATTTTTCAGTGCGGACTCAGCAGCAGGGGCAGGAAGCTGCGAGCGAAATAAAGGAGCTGAAATACGGAGCCAGCTGTGTTCATCCTCCGAGTCTGGAGCTGATATTAATTAGCTGTTTTAATTTTAATGTTTTTACGCTGCTGCCTTCTGTGTTTGATTTTTGGGATATTATCGGAATTTATTGTTTTGGATTTTAGACTGGGTGTCTCATATGTTCGGGTTTTATCTGATGCCTCCAGCTGACATTTTTTGTGCTTAGAAGATCAGTAACTTGCCTTCTAGGACAATGTCCAATTTAGAAAGGAAAGCGGGGTGCGGATTATTATTAAAGTTCTTATCTCGGTTGAATCAGGATTCAGGCAGGGCTGAGATGCAGAGGCAAAAAACTAATTCTGTTTAACAAATTTCACTCGGTAAGTTCAAAAACCTCTGGAAAAACCCAGAAGCAGTTCCCACAAAGCCTTGACACAGTCGTTCATGTGTTGCTTGCTTTATGGATAGACTACTGCAATGCCCTTCATGTGGGGCTTCCTTTGCCGTTGATCCAGAACTGGCAGAATGCTGCAGCACAATTGCTGACAGAAGTGAGGCCTTGTTAGAATGCAGTGCCTGTGCTCAGAGATCTGCACTGCTTGCAGATTTGCTGCTGGACCAGGTTCGTGGTTTCGCTAGTAGTATATAAAGCCCTTAACAACTTGGGACCAGTTCACTTACGAGATCATAGAATCATAGAATTGTAGAGGGACCCCAAGAGCCATCTAGTCTAACCCTTGCAGACTGCTTTAAATATTAGGGATGCTACTGGAATACACCCCTAGAGGGCAGCATTTTTCAATCAGATTCAAAACAGGTGAGATCACTCCATCCCCTAAATGCACCTTTTAACAACAACAACAACGATTTTATTATTTATACCCCACCTTTTGCGTCTTTGTCTTTATCCCCTGGGGGAGAAAGAATAAGAATAAGAAGAGTTTGGATTTGATATCCCGCTTTATCACTACCCTAAGGAGTCTCAAAGCGGCTAACATTCTCCTTTCCCTTCCTCCCCCACAACAAACCCTCTGTGAGGTGAGTGGGGCTGAGAGACTTCAGAGAAGTGTGACTGGCCCAAGGTCACCCAGCAGCTGCAGGTGGAGGAGCGGAGACACGAACCCGGTTCACCAGATTACGAGTCCACCGCTCTTAACCACTACACCACACTGGCTCTCAGGAGGAGTCAGGGATAGTGGCGTTGGGGAATTGGTTAAATCTGCATTTAAATGACACGGGTGGCGCTGTGGGTTAAACCACAGAGCCTAGGACTTGCCGATCAGAAGGTCGGCGGTTCGAATCCCCACGACAGGGTGAGCTCCCGTTGCTCGGTCCCTGCTCCTGCCAATCCAGCAGTGCGAAAGCACGTCAAAGTGCAAGTAGATAAATAGGTACCGCTCCGGCGGCAAGGTAAACGGCGTTTCTATGCGCTGCTCTGGTTCACCAGAAGCGGCTTAGTCTTGCTGGCCACATGACCCGGAAGCTGTACGCCGGCTCCCTCGGCCAATAAAGCGAGATGAGCGCCGCAACCCCAGAGTCGGCCACGATTGGACCTAATGGTCAGGGGTCCCTTTACCTTTAACCTGTGCTTTCTGAAACAGCGTACATACTGAAACACAGAAACTTGCTCTTCTCTTGCAGCGCAGTTATCCAGCCAAACAACGAGTGCACAAATGCAGAAAAAAAATGCAAATAAATTTTGCATGCATCAAAAAATGTGCGCATTCGTGAAAATAGCATACAAAATGCATTGCGTTATTCATGTATGCGACTATAGCGGCAAAAATGTTACTTGCCCCAGAATGGAAAGAAGAAGTAGACCCAGCAAAGGAAGAATGGATACAAAAACTTGCGGAATATGCAGAAATGGCGAGACTTACCAGAAGAATAAGAAATAAAGATAACAATTTTTTTTATTTAAAAAATGTATCCTTTCAACTTGTCAGCTCCGGAAAGTTACCTAGCTTTAAAAATAGTATAAAATCATCTCCTTTCCCAGTTTCCTCCATTCCAAAGCTATTTTCCCCGTGAAAAAGGACTCCAGGAAGTTCCCAGAGGTGACAATTGCTGGGCTCATTGTTAGCCACGGGAAGCCAAATCTCATCACCTGACTCGCCTCAGGCTCCAGACACGCAAAGGAACTTCTATTGTACTTTTGGGTGGTGGGTACTTAAGACATATTTGTCTATGCTAATCTTATACCTGGGTCTTGCCCTGCCATGTCTGCTTATCCTTGTACCAAGGACTTGTCTGGACATAACAAAAAAATTTTTTTCTTTCCAGTAGCACCTTAAAGACCAACTAAGTTAGTTCTTGGGTATGAGCTTTTGTGTGCATGCACACTTCTTCAGATACTTCAGATTAAGTGTGCATGCACACAAAAGCTCATACCAAGAACTAACTTAGTTGGTCTTTAAGGTGCTACTGGAAATAATTTTTTTTTGTTTGTTTTGACTATGGCAGACCAACACGGCTACCTTCTTGTCTGGACATGTTTGCCAAGGTTAAACTAGTGTAACCCCTGTCTACCCCTCCCCTGCATAATATTTGTAACATTTAACAACTTTAAAAATGTGCCCCCCCCCATAATTTTCGTAACAGTTTATATAAGAAGACCTTAGAATTCCTATAACAGTTACCAACAGAGGCGTGACGGAAAGCACTTTTGTCCAAGAAACGGACGCTGGCCCATTCCTCACATTCTTGAGTCAAACCCTCCACAGCTGCCCTTTCCTTTCCGGCCGGCGTTGGGAGATAAGCGCTCGGCTTTGCTGAAGTGGAAGCTGGGTGGAACAAGCATCTGGCCTGGCTGTCTCTCGCCCGTCACCCGCCTGCTCCAGCTACCAGGCCTATCGCTTCATCACCTTGTAAATGTCAGCAACTCGCTCACGTGTGCTTTCATTATTTCTCTCTCTCTCTGTGTGGGGTTAACTTTCCAAAATAGGCCTTGCTGCTCTGAAAGCAGAGATAGATGTGCGAAAGCCCAGCCTGTGCCGGAATGTGGCAAAGAAATTCCGGCCGCATCGTGGGTCAAGGTTTGGATCCGAGCTTTGTTGCTCTTTGGTAGCTCCCGGGTGACCCAGGTGGAATCTACATGCCTACTGAAACAAACACTGTGAAAATGTTTTTTTTAAAAAAACGTTTTGAAAAATACATCAAATTTTGCGTAGCTCACTGCCGCCATCTAGTGCCAAATTTGTATATTGCACATCACATTTAGAACATTTTACTGGCTGCTGTATAGCTGAGTCCCCGTTTACTGAGCATGTGTCTCCACCTGTTTCATACCACCCAACGTTTCTCCAATGAAAATAGGGACATCCTATTCTATTAAAATATTAATAAATTAATATATCAATATATCAATATTAATATATTGATAGGTAAAGGTAAAGGGACCCCTGACCATTAGGTCCAGTCGTGACCGACTCTGGGGTTGTGGCGCTCATCTTGCTTTATTGGCCAAGGGAGCTGGCGTACAGCTTCCGGGTCATGTGGCCAGCATGACTAAGCCGCTTCTGGCGAACCAGAGCAGCGCACGGAAACACCATTTAACTTCCCGCTGGAGCGGTACCTATTTATCTACTTGCACTTTGACGTGCTTTCGAACTGCTAGGTTGGCAGGAGCAGGGACCGAGCAACGGGAGCTCACCCCGTCGCGGGGATTCGAACCGCCGACCTTCTGATCGGCAAGTCCTAGGCTCTGTGGTTTAACCCACAGCGCCACCTGCGTCCCGTGGAATATATTGATATATTGATATTAATATTATACCCCACCCATTTGACTGGGTTGGCCCAGCCACTCTGGGCAGCTTCCAACATAGATAAAAACATAATGAAACATAAAGCATTAAAAATACTTCTCTGTACCTGGCTGTCTCCAGGTTTCTTTTACAGGTTGTATAGTTACTTATCTCCTTGGCTTGGGGGGGTTGCAGAATTCAAGGGCTCTTTTTCAGCTGGAAGTCACCAGAACTCAGTTCCGGCACCTCTCTATGCCCTCCAACATTTATGTGATGAAAATCGGGGCGTCCTAAGGGAAAGCAGGACATTCCGGGATCAAATTGGAAACTGGGACGGCTTCTCTAAATCAGAGACGTCCCTGGGAAATAGGGATATTTGTGCTGGTCCCGGGGGGGGGGGGGTTACTGTGCGGCATGGTCTGAGTCCGGTCCTAGGTCAAGGGTAAGGAGGCTGTCCGTCCAGAGTGAAGCGCGGTCCAAAGCGAGGAGTCGGGTGTGGTCAGGAACTCAGAAGAGCAGGTCAGGGTGCCGGCAGGAACAGGTCACCGACGATGTTGCTCCCGCAACCTGGGACTGGGTGGGCTGGCCTTTATCTCCTCTGAGGCACAAGGCGGCCCCGGTCCACAGGTGACTCGCCTCTCCTGGCCTGGAGGCGAGCACTCCTCCTGCAGGAACTTAGTTCCCTCCGCCTCTCTGCCCTGAGCCTCTGCAGCTCAGGAGAGGCTGGAGGGTTGCTGGACCCAGAGGCAACCTCAGCTTCCCCTGACGGGGCTGAGAGTGGAGCACCTGCAGGCAATGGGTCCTCCATCACCTCCGGAGCCAGAGCAGACTCAGCTGATACCTGCACCTGCGGATCCAGAACAGGTGAGGACCCTTCAGGCTCAGGCCCCAGCCCAGGCTCAGCTGGTTCTGGAGGCGGGGACTCCTGTGCAGGCTGGGATTCCTCAGGTTCAGCCTCTGAATCAGATTCCCAGGCCATCACAGGAATCCATGGACAGGGCTCAGTTCTGAAGCTGAGCTAGATGGATACAACACACATATAATAATAATAATAATAATAATAATAATAATAATAATAATAATAAATTTTATTTATATCCCGCCCTCCCCAGCCGAAGCCGGGCTCAGGGCGGCTAACAACAATAAAACAATACAAAAGTACAACACAAACAACACTCTAAAATCATTCATTATAAAATTAATTAAATTCAAGCCACTGGCCACCATTGGGTGTCTGTTTGGCACTCCTTCCAGACAGATGTTGCGAAAAAGTGAAGTAAGAGAGTTTTCGGCCGCTGCCCTGCCATCAACACCCTGAATTATTAAATCGGCCCTTTTGAAATACGGAGTTTGAATTGCGATGGTTATTGCCTTAGAACCGGGCCACAACGGAAACATTTGCTCATTTGTACCGTTGACTCACACACTTCTGATGTCATAATTTTCTCTCTCTTTCTCTCTCCCCGCCGAACGACAAGATGGCAGCCAGAGCAGTTCTAAAAATAGACACATCTAATTTTAATGGAGGGTGTTACAAATGTCCTTCGTAGTGAGTGACGGGCCGACGACACCACACACATCTACCAAGTGTTTGGGGGCAGTGTTATTCCTTAAACATTAAAAAGAATCATACAATCTTAACTGGAAGGGATTGATGCTTTTGAATTCTGGTGCTGGAGGAGACTCTTGAGAGTCCCATGGACTGCAAGAAGATCAAACCTCTCCATTCGGAAGGAAATCAGCCCTGAGTGCTCACTGGAAGGACAGATCCTGAAGCTGAGGCTCCAATACTTTGGCCACCTCATGAGAAGAGAAGACTCCCTGGAAAAGACCCTGATGTTGGGAAAGATGGAGGGCACAAGGAGAAGGGGACGACAGAGGACGAGATGGTGGGACAGTGTTCTCGAAGCTACCAGCATGAGTTTGACCAAACTGCGGGAGGCAGTGGAAGACAGGAGTGCCTGGCGTGCTCTGGTCCAGGGGTTCATGAAGAGTCGGACACGACTAAGCGACTAAACAACAACAACAATTGGAAGGGACCCAACTGGAATCTAGTCCAACCCCTTGCAATGCAGGAATCTCAGCTAAAGCATGCAAGACAGATGGCCATCCAACCTCTGCTTAAAAACCTCCAAGGAAGGCGTCTTCTTCTATTTGTCCCCGTGTCAGTTTCAGATTATTGGTTAATTTTTCTAGTAGGGCTGTTTCCTATACTATTTGGTATCATTGGTCCATGCTTACTCCTGACAGGTCTCTCCAGTGTCTGGCTATGATGCTTCTGGCTCCGCTAACCCAGAAATAGTGCTTCAGGTTAAGAACTTTGCTTCAGGGTGAGAACAGAAATTGTGCTCTGGTGGCGCGGCGGCAGCAGGAGGCCCCATTAACTAAAGTGGTGCTTCAGGTTAAGAACAGTTTCAGGTTAAGTACGGACCTCTGGAACGAATTAAGTACTTAACCCAAGGTACCACTGTCGATTTATTAGTCCCTTGATTTATTATCAAGAGAGATACTCCAAAGGTTATCTAAGGATCAACGAGGACATAAGGTCATGTATTAGATCCTTCCAACTCTACGATTCTAATAGTAATAGTAATAACTGCTTTCAACATTTTCAGCCACCACCGCCCTTGTTCCTGCCCTGTCTCCACGCTGGTCAAAGCAAGCATGGCTTTGCTCCGATGTTGACGTTATCTAATCAGGCCTTGTGTTGAACATGGGCGCTGGTGCTTGGGGGGCCACACACGGTGTGGTTTCGATGTACCGGGGAAGCCTCCCTCCATCCCCAGCCAGACTTCAGTCATCACCTTGTCAAGATAAGCCTTGGAGGTCAGTCAAGGAGAAAAGCTCATTGCAGCAGCCGTTGGGACGGAAGTTCTCAGAGACGCTTCTAATGGAAATCTTTGACCGCCACCCCATTAAGGGTCACATGACTTCTTCCCCATTCGCCCCTCTACGTGCTGATGGAGATAAGCATTGATGAATGAAGCTTCTTTGATTCTCAAGTGCCCTGCCTGCTTTCTGTCTTCTCCTGTCACTGAGACCCAGGACACAATAACGCGGCCTTTCCCAGCTGTCTTCAACCAGCGCTGACCCCTAGCTGAAACCGACGTGGGTGGAGAGTTTTGCTTTGTGGTCTTCTAATCTGGAAAGCGAAACCTTAGTTCTGAGCCTTGAAACGGGGAAATCCATTAACCAGAGCGAGATGATGAAGGGGCCAGCACGTCTGCCAAGGGGCAGCAGTTGTTTAGGGCGCTGTGGGAGGCCTGGACACCAGAGTCCGCTCCCAGGGGAAAGTGGCTGGACTTGCCATCTCCTAATAGGAAACCATAACATAATAGGAACATTTGGGAACACGGGCAGCTGTGCTCTTCTTGTTGGAAATCCTGGAAGCCAAGGCCCAAGTTTGGGGCAAGTTTGAATCCCTAGCCGGAATTAAGATTGCCGGAAGAAATATCAACAACCTCAGATATGCAGATGACACAACCTTGATGGCAGAAAGTGAGGAGGAATTAAAGAACCTTTTAATGAGGGTGAAAGAGGAGAGCGCAAAATATGGTCTGAAGCTCAACATCAAAAAAACGAAGATCATGGCTACTGGGCCCATCACCTCCTGGCAAATAGAAGGGGAAGAAATGGAGGCAGTGAGAGATTTTACTTTCTTGGGCTCCATGATCACTGCAGATGGTGACAGCAGTCATGAAATTAAAAGACGCCTGCTTCTTGGGAGAAATGCAATGACAAACCTAGACAGCATCTTAAAAAGCAGAGACATCACCTTGCCAACAAAGGTCCATATAGTTCAAGCTATGGTTTTCCCAGTAGTGATGTATGGAAGTGAGAGCTGGACCATAAAGAAGGCTGATCGCTGAAGAATGGATGCTTTTGAATTCTGGTGCTGGAGGAGACTCTTGAGAGTCCCATGGACTGCAAGAAGATCAAACCTCTCCATTCTGAAGGAAATCAGCCCTGAGTGCTCACTGGAAGGACAGATCCTGAAGCTGAGGCTCCAAGACTTTGGCCACCTCATGAGAAGAGAAGACTCCCTGGAAAAGACCCTGATGCTGGGAAAGATGGAGGGCACAAGGAGAAGGGGACAACAGAGGACGAGATGGTGGGACAGTGTTCTCGAAGCTACCAGCATGAGTTTGACCATGCGCCTTCTTTATGGTCCAGCTCTCACTTCCATACATCACTACTGGGAAGACCATAGCTTTTACTATACGGACCTTTGTTGGCAAGGTGATGTCTCTGCTTTTTAAGATGCTGTAGACATTAAGTAGACTCAAACATGCTGGTTATATGAGGCTGGTTACCCTATACTTCTAAGTCTGACCATTAATCTGCCTAGCTCAGTACTGTCTACTTTTACTGTCAGTGACTCTTTCTGACAGGGAGTCTTTCCCCAGTCCTCTTATGTGATTGTAATTGTGGGGCACCGGAATCGTTGCATCACATAATTTTTGATTGTGCTTTTCACTCATCGGCCAGGAGCAAGTTTCTTGCTCAATATCTAAAGGGAATTGCCGATGATACGAATGAAGCCAAACTGAGATATCTATTAAATGATGATGACCCCCTAAGATCACTCATGGTTGCCAGATTCTTGATCAGCGTCCTATCCCTAAAGAAGAGAAACGGACTCCTGTGCGGCTCGGATAATCTCTTTAAACTATGATCTATGTTTTAGGATGTAATTAGGTGATTTCACCATTGATGTCTTCTACTAATTTATGAGTAGAGGGCGATGTTTATGTTACAAAATTACTGTAATGTATGATGTTGGTCTTCTGTTTTTGTTTTGCTTTGGTTCTTGTCTGTTTTTTGTAAGTCTTGGCGGTTTTAAATTTGGAGGTTTAAGTACATTATGTTGGTATGGGAAACTGTCGTGTGATGGGCCAATGGCCGTAATAAAGATCAATACAATACAATTTCCCCAGTCCTACCTGGAGATGCCTCGACTTGAACCAGAGATATTCTTCAGGCAAGACTGATTCTCTGCGATTGAGCGATAGCCCTCCCTCAATAGTAAGGCGAACCAGAAGCTGCCTCGCACTATGGGGCTACACTGTTCAGTACTGCTCCCAGTGAGGATTCCATTGAAAACGGAATTGCCTGGCAGAGAAACTGCGTGCCTTACGCCCCTCCTGGACAACGGCTGCCCGTCCATGATTCCCCGAATCACTCAAAACAAAGGGGTAACGTGGCAGGAGATCAGAGAATTCTTGGGAGTCATGGACGGCTGGCACGCCATTGCCCAGTTTTTTTAAAAACTGCACATTTATGTTTCACAGGGTGCGAAAGAAGGGCATTGCATCTTTATACAATATACATGTGCGCTTGGGCCCAGGGCCTTTTGCCTCACCACCCCCACTACTGACTCCCTGTTGCTAGATAAAGGTAAAGGGGCCCCTGACCATTAGGTCCAGTTGTGGCCGACTCTGGGGTTGCGGCACTCATCTCGCTTTACTGGCCGAGGGAGCCGGCGTACAGCTTCCAGGTCATGTGGCCAGCAGGACTAAGCCGCTTCTGGCGAACCAGAGCAGCGTACAGAAACGCCGTTTACCTTCCCGCCTGAGCGGTACCTATTTATCTACTTGCACTTTGACGTGCTTTCTAACTGCTAGGTTGGCAGGAGCAGGGACTGAGCAATGGGAGCTCACCCCGTCACGGGGATTCGAACCGCCGACCTTCTGATCAGCAAGTCCTAGGCTCTGTGTTTTAACCCACAGCATCCCTGTTGCTACTCAGCTTCCCTGGATTCATTGAAGAAAATCTGGTAACCATAGGCTACACAGCTTTGAGCCACCAGATATCTTCAACACCCTCCAAGTGTCCCTATTTCCCTGGGACGTCTCTGATTTAGAGAAGCCGTCCCGGTTTCTGATTTGATCCCGGAAGATTTGATCCTTAGGACGTCCCTATTTTCATCGGAGAAACGTTGGAAGGGAGTTATCTGACCCCCAAGCCGTCTCAAGGCAATCTTGTGTAGGGAAACTGCTTAATGTTTTGTTACGTTGTACTGTGGAGAGTGTATTAACTTATGGTCTGTGCGTGTGGTTTGGGAGCTGCATGGCCAGGGAAAAAACAATGCTGTCCAGGGTTGTAAAGACTGCAGAGAGAATAATTGGGTGCACTCTTCCCACCTTGGATCAAATCTACCCTTCCAGGTGCCGTAAGAAATCTGCAGAGATAGCGCAGGATAGTGCGCACCCCGGAAATGATCTCTTTCAGCTTCTGGAAGAAGGTAAAGGTAAAGGTACCACTGCCTGTACGGGCCAGTCGTGACCGACTCTAGGGTTGCGCGCTCATCTCACTCAAGAGGCCGGGAGCCGGAGCCGTCCGAAGACACTTCCGGGTCACGTGGCCAGCGTGACGAAGCTGCACTGGTGAGCCAGCACCAGAGCAGCACACGGAAACGCCGTTTAACTTCCCGCTATAAAGCGGTACCTATTTATCTACTTGCACTTTGACGTGCTTTCAAACTGCTAGGTGGGCAGGAGCAGGGACCGAGCAACGGGAGCTCACCCCGTCGCGGGGATTCGAACCGCCGACCTTCTGATCAGCAAGTCCTAGGCACTGAGGTTTTACCCACAGCGCCACCCGCGTCCCAGTACAGGGTACTGGAAGAAGGTACAGGGTTATAAAGATCAAGACTAACCGCCTGAGAAACAGTTTCTACCCAAATGCAATTCTGGTTCTAAAAGCAGCATAAGGAGTCTCTATAGTATATTGCATTTTAAAATGGGGTTTCAGAGTTTTTAGGGGTTTTTGAATGTCTTATGTAGATTTTTTAATTTCATTGTTCTGTATGGGACAATGACAATAAAGATATCATATTGTATTGTATATATGTTGGAAGCTGCTCAGAGTGGCTGGGACAACCCAGTCAGATGGGCATAAATAGTAAAATAATCCTTATGGAATGGGGCATCCCTGTTTTCATAGGAGAAATGTCGGAGGGTACAATCTCCTGGTGTTATTTACGGGCCTTGCAGGGTTGGGGGTGGGGGAAGCAGCAGGAGTAATGACGTGGCGGTGGGGTGGGGATGTTACACTCCCAGTTGCGAGTCTTGACATCTGCCGTCCAGATGGGCGAGGGACCAGCTGAGCCGAGAGGCATTTTGCAAAAAGCGAAGGCCACTCAGCCTTCTGGGTGAAGGCAGTGATGCCCTGGTCATCTGTTCAGCTCAGTGCATGCCAGTGGCATTGAGCAGTAGCACAGAGGTGGGGGTTGGGGGGTGGGCTGTCTCAACCGGCAGGCCAGTTTTGGCCCAACAGGGCTATTGGCAAAACCTATTTGGAGTTTCGCAACCTTCTGACTAGTTGCAGGACCTTAGCCGGACCTAGCAGAGTAAACGCAGAATCCACGGAAGCAATTGTCGACTTGGCTGCAGACAGGATAGACGAAGCAGGAACCAGGAACTTGTAGATAGGTGTTTATATTATATATAGTGGACTATCTACAGGAACAGAACACAGATCTTTTGCTAGCTCTCTCTGACACGACTCACAACTCCTACACTGACACACAGAACTCTGAACATCTGAACACTGAACTAACACATTCCACTTAGTAGACCATTAATTATCACTCCCTTGAGAGAGCTTGACCAATCAGGGAGTTGTCTCCATGTCCCTGTTATCACCAGGCAGACTTACTCCTTCATATGACCTTCTGGCTGGCTGCCAAACCTTAATTGACTCTGTGTGAGTAGGGTGAGCCTGAAGGGACACGGGTGGCGCTGTGGGTTAAACCACAGAGCGTAGGACTTGCCAATCAGAAGGTCGGCAGTTTGAATCCCTGCGACAGGGTGAGCACCCGTTGCTCGGTCCCTGCTCCTGCCAACCTAGCAGTTCGAAAGCACGTCAAAGTGCAAGTAGTTAAATAGGTACCACTCCAGCAGGAAGGTAAACGGCATTTCCGTGCACTGCTCTGGTTCGTCAGAAGCGGCTTAGTCATGCTGACCACATGACCCGGAAGCTGTCGGCCAATAAAGCGAGATGAGCACTGCAACTCCAGAGTCGGGCATGACTGGACCTAATGGTCAGGGGTCCCTTTACCTTTACTAGGGTGAGCCTGTGACTTGGACTCAGGAACTAAAGGATTAACCATCACAGAAGACTGGCCAGACTTCTTTTGGCTTCACGCTGGATAGGATGACTGGGCGCCGTGGCAACGGTAGCACCTGAAAGGCCCTCGGTCAACATCCCTGATGGTGAGTTACGACTTCTTAAGACACGTTTCTCAATTGTTATGGGAATTTTAAGGTCTCAAATATAGAACAGATATTCATAAATGCACACGTATCTAAGTATATGAACCATGTGTCTGAAATAGTTTGGGAGAGCAATCCTGAACCCATCTTATCAATGACCTCAAATATTTCTCTGCAAGGAGGAAGGAAATGGGAAAAGCCTTTCCATTGTCTGTTGCTTACCTGTCTTAGGTGCATATTTGTGTATGAACAGGGTGAGCCTGGACTCAGGAACTAAAGTATTAACCATCACAGAAGAATGGCCAGGATGCCCAGGCAATGCAATCAGTGACCATTATCAGGTATCCTGGCCGGCAGGATTTCTGCTGTAGACCACCTCCTCTGTTGTAGACCGCCTCCTTCTGTGATGTATGTATGATGTTTTGGGGGGTGGTTTTGGGCGACAGGGTGGGCAATTTCAAAAGTCTATATAAGGGCTTGCTCGCCATTGTTCAGGGTTCTCCTCCCTCCTGCATGGGGTGAGTGGAGACCCTGTTGCAACAGTTAATAAAGATCAGGTTTACTAGCTGCTTTGCTTCTCAATATTCTCTAGTTGGCCTCTGTTATTTTCTCCTGCTGATAAGGAACCAACTTAAGGACTCTGTACAGGCTCCGGAATACCCCATAAGGGAAAAGGAGCAATTTTTTTCTTATAATAGTTGAATCCTGCTTGCTGTTTTCCCGCAGGCAACAAGAGGATGCTGGACTAAGTGGACCTGATCCGACAGGCTTTTTCTCATGTTTTTAAGGGATCTCCATTGTCATTCCAGACTGCGGATCTCTGCTGCCTTACCGCGAGATCAGTTTTGCATGGAAGATCCCTATTGCAGAGACGCCAGGGCAGATGGTTGCTTGAAAGAGAAGACCTGTCGTTCAGTTGCTGGGGACTTTTCTTCCACCCCTGCCCTCCCCTCCTGACTCTTTTCCTCTTCAGCCGCAGATTCATCCAATTACCAAAAAATAAACACCCCATTATAGCTGCTTCGTGCTCGCTCGCAGCTGGCTTTCATCTACGTAATCTAAACAGTTGCTGGAGCGTAAGCACACAGATAGAGCAGGGCTTATTTTGAGAACCCACATTGAGAGCCAACCCTCTGGCCTCCGCAGCCTTCGGGTCCCATCTTAAGCCTCCAATGTCTAAATTGCTAAACAGTCTGAGCAGGGAAGCTCACCATCTAAGTTTCTCCCTGGATTTCGGTTGATTTCTCCTCTCCGCTGCTCATTCTGAGTGAAGGTGTGTTTAGTTGCTAGCTAGCAGCCACCAGCCATCAAGGGCCGTCGATGCCCATTGGTTGCACTGTTGGGCATTGCCCTAAAGTGGAGCCGAGGAACTGCGATCCCTCTGTTGTTCTGCGAAAAGCAGAAAAGGAGGTCACGCGGAAGGCTCTCCTCTGTTTTCGCAACAACTGGCTGCTTGCGAGCAGCTGTTGCGAAGCGGAAAAACAACGGCCCTTCCAGAATGTTCCAGCAGGGCCTCCCCAAGAAAATGCCATCGTGTTGCTTGCGGGGAAAACAACTGTTTGGAGCTGTTCTTTTGCTGTTCCAAAACCAGGAGAAATCAGACATGTGCTGGGCGGAGGAAAGGATCAGCGTAGGAAAAGGGCTACTGAGGCTGGTCAGAGCCAGTGTGGGGTAGTGGTTAAGAGCAGTAGACTCGTAATCTGGTGAACCAGGTTCGCTTCCCTGCTCCTCCACATGCAGCTGCTGGGTGACCTTGGGCCAGTCACACTTCTTTGAAGTCTCTCAGCCCCACTCACCTCACAGAGTGTTTGTTGTGGGGCAGGAAGGAAAAGGAGAACGTTAGCCGCTTTGAGACTCCCTCGGGTAGTGATAAAGCGGGATATCAAATCCAAACTCTTCTTCTTCTTCTTGGCAGAGATGTGCCCCACATCCGGTGGCAATCCCGGTTCTGGGGTCCTCTTGATCGACGTGGGTCCTTTGGCTCAAGGATAAGAAGCCTTTTCACCTTCTCTTCCTTTGCAGCGTGTCACACCCTTCGATTTGCGGCCTGCCTCAGAGCCAGTGTGGTGTAGTGGTTAAGAGCGGTGGACTTGTAATCTGGTGAACCGGGTTCGCTCCTCCGCTCCTCCGCATGCAGCTGCTGGGTGACCTTGGGCCAGTCACACTTCTCTGAAGTCTCTCAGCCCCACTCACCTCACAGAGTGTTTGTTGTGGGGGAGGAAGGGAAAGGAGAATGTTAGCCGCTTTGGGACTCCTTAGGGTAGTGATAAAACGGGATATCAAATCCAAACTCCTCCTCCTCCTCCTCCTCCTCCTCCTCTTCTTCTTCTTCTTCTTCTTCTTCTTCTTCTTCTTCTTCTTCTTCTTCTTCTTCTTAACTCCTTGGCGTTGATTTGGTAAGCAAATCAAAGGTTCTTTTATGACAAGTGTTAGTGACAACACAACCATCTTTGCATTGCCCCACAGCAGGGCAAGAACCTATTGCCTCTATTCAGACCCTAATGAACAGTACGGAATAAATAGTAAAGGTAAAGGGACCCCTGATCTTAGGTCCAGTCACAGACGACTCTGGGGTTGCGGCGCTCATCTCGCTTTATTGGCCGAGGGAGCCGGCGTACAGCTTCCGGGTCATGTGGCCAGCAGGACTAAGCCACTTCTGGCAAACCAGAGCAGCGCACGGAAATGCTGTTTACCTTCCCGCCGGAGTGGTACCTATTTATCTACTTGCACTTGGACGTGCTTTTGAACTGCTAGGTTGGCAGGAGCAGGGACCAAACAATGGGAGCTCACCCTGTCACAGGGATTCGAACCGCTGACCTTCTGATCGGGAAGTCCTAGGCTCTGTGGTTTAGACCACAGCGCCACCCACGTCCCTACCGCATAAATAGTGTCCAATAAATGTATAAAAAGCTCTGAACAACTTGGAACCTGGTTACATGGATGACCACCTGGCCCTGCACAGTCTTGTACGATCACTTAGGTCATTTGGGGAAAACCTAACCTACAGCACTGAACACTACAGAATTTCATAGGGCCCGGCCCCCAAAACAGACATTTTCTGCTGCTGCTCCTATATGTACCACAGAATGCCCTCACCTCTGTCACATAATATACGGTAATCACTGTTTTGTGTGTTTACATCCCGTTTTGTGTGCTTGAAGTTTTGTTTTACAGTGGTACCTCGGGTTACATACGCTTCAGGTTACATACACTTCAGGTTACAGACTCCGCTAACCCAGAAATATTACCTCGGGTTAAGAACTTTGCTTCAGGATGAGAACAGATATCGTGCAGCGGCAGCAGGAGGCCCCATTAGCTAAAGTGGTGCTTCAGGTTAAGAACAGTTTCAGGTTAAGAATGGACCTCCGGAACGAATTAAGTACTGTATTTTTTGCTCTATAAGACTCACTTTTTCCCTCCTAAAAAGTAAGGGGAAATGTGTGTGCGTCCTATGGAGCGAATGCAGGCTGCACAGCTATCCCAGAAGCCAGAACAGCAAGAGGACCTCCGGAACAAACTAAGTACTTAACCTGAGGTACCACTGTATATGTTTTCACACGTTATTATGCTTTTGTTTTATTTTTCTTGGGTTGTATTTTTGTTTTAATTAAACTGTGTGATTGTGTGTCTGTGTGTGATATACTACTTGGAAGGTATATTTATTTTTAAATGGTTTAATATTTTAGTATTCTAAGAAAAGACCTGCAACTCATTGATTTCTTAGTACCTGTTGCCCACAAATAAATTCTCATCTGAGTCTAAAAAGAAAAAAGAAAGAGAGAGTTTTGCTTACCATCATGGGTCCTTTACCTTTTTTAAAGCATGGAAATCCAGCATCGCCTGAGCTCTGCAAGTGCAGCTTTCTTCCGATTGAAGCACAGAGTGTTTGAGGACTGGGACATTCACTACAATTTTAGGATTCTATGATTCACCCTCATTTTAACCTCACAGCAACCCTGTGAGGTAGGCCAGGCTGAGAGTCAGCGACTGAGTGAGGATTTGAACCTTAGTCTTCAACGTTCTTCTTCTTCCTTGGTGATCCATTGTAGCCGAGTAAGATTGTCTTCCACAAACATGGTTTCAACAATGAGTCTGTAAGTGACTGTGGAGGCCAAGTCTGGATCCACACGTCCTTCCACAGTGGGGACATGGGTTTCCGGGCAGGAGTTGATAATGGTGAAGGTTTGCCAAGCGTGCCTTCCTCCTAGCACGTTTCTCCCTTTCGTCCTGAGTTCGAGTGTCTTCAAAGCCTTTGGTAAAGGCTGTTCTCCAACTGGAGCGCTCGCAGGCCAGTGTTTCCCAGTTGTCGGTGTTTATACTACATTTTTTAAGATTTGCCTTGAGAGAGTCTTTGAACCTCTTTTGTTGACCACCAGCATTACGCTTTCCATTTTTAAGTTCGGAATAGAGGAGTTGCTTTGAAAGACGACAATCAGGCATCCGCACAACATGGCCAGTCCAACGAAGTTGATGTTGAAGAATCATTGCTTCAACACTGGTGATCTTTGCTTCTTCCAGTACACTGGCATTAGTTCACCTGTCTTCCCAAGTGATGTGTAAAGATTTTCGGAGACACCGCTGATGGAATCTTTCAAGAAGTTGGAGATGGCGTTTATAAGTGGTCCATGTTTCAGAAGCATACAGTAAGGTTGGTAGTACCATAGCTTTGTAAACAAGCATTTTGGTTTCCCTGTGGATGCCCTGGTCCTCAAACACTCTGCACTTCAATCGGGAGAAAGCTGCACTCTCAGGTAAAGGAAAAGGTAAAGGGACCCCTGACCATTAGGTCCAGTTGTGACCGACTCTGGGGTTGCGGCGCTCATCTCGCTTTACTGGCCGAGGGAGCCGGCGTACAGCTTCCGGGTCATGTGGCCAGCAGGACTAAGCCGCTTCTGGCGAACCAGAGCAGCGCACGGAAATGCCGTTTACCTTCCCGCCGGAGCGGTACCTATTTATCTACTTGCACTCTGACGTGCTTTCGAACTGCTAGGTTGGCAGGAGCTGGGACCGAACAACGGGAGCTCACCCCGTCGCGGGGATTCGAACCTCCGACCTTCTGATCGGCAAGTCCTAGGCTCTGTGGTTTAACCCACAGTGCCACCCACGTCCCTTTGCACTCGCAGAGCTCAGGCAATACTGGATTTCGGCGTCAGTGTCGGCCCTTGTGGAAAGTAACTGCCCAGGTAAAAGAAGTGATCGACATTTTCCAACGTTGCACCATTGAGTTGGATTTGTGGCGCTGCAGAGGGGTTGTTTTGTGCTTGTTGGTGCAGCACTTTGCATGCTCTAACCATTGCACCACCCCACTTCTAGGCACCTGCCCTCCCAGCCCCTCCTCCCTTTATTGGAGAGCAACTCCTCCAGCCCAAACGCTTCGACTTCATTCCTCCGTTTGTGCACTTCTCTCCGAAAATAAATACAAGGGACTGTTATCCGAGACCCTTCGAGTTGCTTTTGGCAGCAGATCTGCGCGTGAGAGAGAGCATGTGAGCCAAAGCAAGCGTTTCTCTGCGTAATTATATCTTATTACCGCTGTGCAAATAAACAATCAAAGTTTGCGGCGGGTTGAATGACACGTGGGGTTTTTCTGGAGCGCTTGTGTGTGTTTTGCCGTCTCTGGAGATCTGTCAGCCTGAGTCTCAGAGTGGGGCAGACTGGCTGGTGTCCGGGAAAATACCCTACTGGCCGAGGGAGCCGGTGTACAGCTTCTGGGTCATGTGGCCAGCATGACTAAGCCGCTTCTGGCGAACCAGAGCAGCGCACGGAAATGCCGTTTACCTTCCTGCCGGAGCGTTACCTATTTATCTACTTGCACTTTCACGTGCTTTCGAACTGCTAGCTTGGCAGAAGCAAGGACCGAGCAACAGGAGCTCACCCCGTCGCGGGGATTTGAACCACCAACCTTCTGATCGGCAAGTCCTAGGCTCTGTGGTTTAACCCACAGCGCCACCCGCGTCCCTGTTTGGGTGGCTACCAACGTACAGTGGTACCTCAGGTTAAGTACTTAATTCGTTCCGGAGGTCCGTGCTTAACCTGAAACTGTTCTTAACCTGAAGCACCACTTTAGCTAATGGGGCCTCCTGCTGCCGCCGTGCCGCCGGAGCACAATTTCTGTTCTCATCCTGAAGCAAAGTTCTTAACCTGAAGCACTATTTCTGGGTTAGCGGAGTCTGTAACCTGAAGCGTATGTAACCTGAGGTACCACTGTACATAAAAACATAATAAAACATTAAACATTTAAAACTTCCCTATACAGGGCTGTCTTCTGAAGGTTGTATAATTCTTTATCTCCTTGACCCGGGGAGGGTTGTTTTTTTTGCATAAATCTTTGCTTTATGATTTTCAACTTTATACATTTCAATAGTTTTGACATTTCAAAACTCCACTTCCTCCCCCCCTTTCTGCAGTTCCTTAAATTTATTTTTAACATTTTCTGCCTAGACAAATTAACTTAATTTGCTCATATATTCATCTGCTTTAAATAAATGCTCTTATAAAACTGCAGGTTGTTACAATAACCCTGCCAATGTTCTTATCTGTTTACAGTTTGTTTGCAAATATTCCATAAACCCTTTCCGTTCTTTTATTTTAAAAGTTTGCTATCTTGATTTCTTATCTTTCCGGTGAGTTTTTCGCCATTTCTGCGTATTCCATGAGTTTCTTTTAATCTATTCTTCTTTCGCTGGGACTTCTTCTTCTTTCCATTTTTGGGCAAGTAACATTCGGGGGGGGGGTCGTCGTCACATAACTCCGTACCCTCCAACATTTCTCCAATGAAAATATGGACATCCTAAGCTCCATATTGTTAAAGCTATGGTTTTCCCAGTGATGTATGGAAGTGAGAGCTGGACCATAAAGAAGGCTGATCGCCGAAGAATGGATGCTTTTGAATTCTGGTGCTGGAGGAGACTCTTGAGAGTCCCATGGACTGCAAGAAGATCAAACCTCTCCATTCTGAAGGAAATCAGCCCTGAGTGCTCACTGGATGGACAGATGGTGAAGCTGAGGCTCCAAGACTTTGGCCACCTCATGAGAAGAGAAGACTCTGGAAAAGACCCTGATGTTGGGAAAGATGGAGGGCACAAGGAGAAGGGGACGACAGAGGACGAGATGGTGGGACAGTGTTCTCGAAGCTACCAGCATGAGTTTGACCATGAGCCTTCTTTATGGTCCAGCTCTCACTTCCATACATCACTACTGGGAAGACCATAGCTTTTACTATACAGACCTTTGTTGGCAAGGTGATGTCTCTGCTTTTTAAGATGCTGTAGACATTAAGTAGACTCAAACATGCTGGTTATATGAGGCTGGTTACCCTATACTTCTAAGTCTGACCATTAATCTGCCTGGCTCAGTACTGTTTACTTTTACTTTCAGTGACTCTTTCTGAGGCGCAAGATGGAGGGCGCAAGGAGAAGGGGATGAGAGAGGATGAGATGGTGGGACAGTGTTCTCGAAGCTACCAGCATGAGTTTGACCAAACTGCGGGAGGCAGTGGAAGACAGGAGGGCCTGGCGTGCTCTGGTCCAGGGGGTCACAAAGAGTCGGACACGACTAAATGACTAAACAACAACAAAGGACATTTTAAAGAAAAGCGGGACATTCCATGATCAAATCAGAAACTGGGATGGCTTCTGTAAATCCAGGACTGTCCCTGTGATGGCTTGGGATTCCGACTCGGAGGCTGAACCTGAGGGATTCCAGCCTGCACAGGAGTCCCCGCCTCCAGAACCAGCTGAGCCGGGGCTGGGGCCTGAGCCTGAAGGGTCCTCACCCGTGCTGGATCCTCAGGAGCAGACACCAGATGAATCCACTCTGGCTCCTGAGGTGATGGAGGACCCATTGCCTGCAGGTGCTCCACTCTCAGCCCCGTCAGAGGAAGCTGAGGTTGCCTCTGGGTCCAGGAACCCTCCAGCCTCTCCTGAGCTGCAGAGGCTGAGGGCAGAGAGGCGGAGGGAAC
Organism: Podarcis raffonei; assembly: GCF_027172205.1. NCBI lineage: Eukaryota > Metazoa > Chordata > Lepidosauria > Squamata > Lacertidae > Podarcis > Podarcis raffonei. The sequence continues at coordinate 7,084,375 of NC_070619.1, read as the reverse complement.
TAAGTTCCTGCAGGAGGAGGGCTCACCTCCAGGCCAGGAGAGGCGAGTCACCTGTGGACCGGGGCCGCCCTATGCCTTGGGGCAGATAAAAGCCAGCCAGCCCCAGTCCCAGGTTGCGGGAGCAACATCGTTGGTAACCTGTTCCTGCCTGCACCCTGTCCTGCTCTTCTGACCCCACCAGACTCCCTGCCTTGGACCCAGCTATAGCTTTGACAGACAGCCTTCATACCGCACCATTGACCTCGGACTGGACTTGGACCTTGCTTCTCGGTTAGCCCCCGGGACCAGCACAGTCCCTGGAAAATAGAGAAGTTTGGAGGGTCTGGGCTCCTAACCACAGCAGCTATGCTCTGCTTCCACACTGATGCTTCTGAATACGAGTTGTTGGAAACCACAAGAAAGGACAGGGCTTTTATGTTCTGCTTCTGGGTTTCCTACAGGTTGACATCTGGAGGTAAAGGTAAGAAGGTAAAAGACCCCGGTGAAGTCCAGTCAAGGGCGACTCTGGGGTTGCGGCACTCATCTCGCTTTCAGGCCAAGGGACCCGGTGTTTGTCCGCAGAGAGCTTTCCAGGTCATGTGGCCAGCAGGACTAAATCCAGGCATGTCCAAAGTCCATTTTGGGGGGCCTAATCCGGCCCGCTGGTCGGTTTAATCCGGCCCCTGTGGCAGTTTAGTTCCTGAGGTAAAATCATAAAAAAACCTCAACAACTTCAGTCCTGAAAAAACGCTCAATAACTTTGGGTTGGGGTAAAATCATAAAAGCTCAACAACTTCAATCCTAAAAAAAGGTTAACAACTTCTTTGGTCGGCCCTCACGGCCCTTTACTTCATCCGATCTGGCCATCTTTGAAAAAAGTTTGGACGCCACTGACTAAATCACTTCTGGTGCAATGGGACACCGTGATGGAAACCAGAGTGCACTGAAACGCTGTTTACCTTCCTGCCATAGGGGTACCTATTTATCTGCTTGCACTGGTGTGCTTTCGAACTGCTAAGTTGGCAGGAGCTGGGACAGAGCAACGGGAGCTCGCTCCGTCATGGGGATTCGAACCGTGACCTTCCAATCGGCAAGCCCAAGAGGCTCAGTTGTTTAGACGACAGCGCCACTCGCGTACCTAACATCTGGAGGACGGGATGCTGATCTCAGTGGTCCACTGGCCTGATCCTTCGTGGCTGTTTTGATGTTTCGAAGCCACGTCCTCCTGGAGGTTCCCAACCAAAGTTACGACAGCGTTGCATAAAATCATCCTGGTTCCTAAGTCCCCTTCGTAGGAGAATGCCTGTACTTGTTGCGACACTCGGGACCTGCCGTCGGCTCTGAGCAGTCTTAGCTGGCTTGCTTGCAACGCTTTGCAGAAACACCTAGGAGCATTCATCGCAAGCCAAAAAGTTTCCAGGAAACGTTTTTTTTTAATTGCTTGGCGATTAAGGGATGCTTAATTTCTTCCTGTCAAATTTAATCCTATTTGTGATGGGTGATGTGTTCTCTCGCCCCCTCCAGACATTCTCCTGCTCTTGCCCATCTCTGCCTCCCAATATTTAATTACTCACCTTTTCCTACAGTTATCCATGGGGAATACAGGCTCCCAGTTAACATATTACCTTCTTTTGGCTTCACACTGGATAGGATGAATGGGCGCCGTGGCAACGGTAGCATCCGAAAGGCCCTCAGTCAACATCCCTGATGGTGGGTTATGCCTTCTTAAGACACGTTACTCAATTGCTATGGGAATTTTAAGGTCTCAAATATAGAATAAATATTCACAAATGCACACATATCTAAGTATATGAACCATGTGTCTGAAATAGTTTGGGAGAGCAATCCTGAAGCCATTTTGACTCTCCCAATGACCTAAAATATTCCTCTGCAGTCAGGGAAGCAAATGGGAAAAGCCTTTCCATTGTCTTTTTGCTTTTTGCAAGGGTGTATTTGTGAATGGATAGGGTGAGCCTGTGACCTGGACTCAGGAACTAAAAGTATTTACCATGACAAAAGAATGGCCAGGCTGCCCAGGCAATGCAATCAGTGACCATCATCAGGTATCCTGGCAGGCAGGATTTCTGCTATAGACCGCCTCCTTCTGTGATGTATGTATGATGCTTTGGGGGGGGTGGTGGTCTTGGGTTAAACCACAGAGCCTAGGACTTGCCGATCAGAAGGTCGGCGGTTCAAATCCCCGTGACGGGGTGAGCTCCCGTTGCTCGGTCCCTGCTCCTGCCAACCTAGCAGTTCAAAAGCACGTCAAAGTGCAAGTAGATAATTAGGTACTGCTCCCGCAGGAAGGTAAACGGCGTTTCCGTGCGCTGCTCTGGTTCGCCTGAAGCGGTTTAGTCCTGCTGCCCACATGACCCGGAAGCTGTACGCCGGCTTCCTCGGCCAGTAAAGCGAGATGAGCGCCGCAACCCCAGAGTCGGCCACAACTGGACCTAATGGTCAGGGGTCCCTTTACCTTTACTTGGGCTACAGGGTGGGCAATTTCAAAAGTCTATTATAAGGGCTTGCGCACCATTGTTCAGGGTTCTCCTTCCTCCTGCGTGTGGGGACCCTGTTGCAACAGTTAATAAAGATCAGGCTTACTAGCTGCTTTGCTTCTCAATATTCTCTGGTTGGCCTCTGTTATTTTCTCCTACCGATAGGGAACCCACTTAAGGACTCCGGAATACCCCACAAGGGAAAGGAAGCAGTTTCTCTTATAGCACAATTATCTTTCCTGGCGCAGAAGGCAGACAAGTCGGAATAGCCCGGGGCGCTGAATCCTGCCACCGTGGCTTGGAAGTTGGCACAGCTTCTGTGACCTCTCTGCTCAGCTGCTTTCGCTTCCAGGGGTGGCATTTCTTGACACTGCTATCTTCATAGATCATTCTCCCATATCCCCAGTATTCAGACTGTGAGTGTTGTTGATTATTATTATTATTATTATTAGGTACTGTCTTTTCCCCTGACAGGAAGTCAAGGTGGCTTACAGGTAAAAACAAAAACAACTAAAAACATGGGGGCGGAGGAAACCATCATTAAAAACAATTAAATATTGCTAGAATTAAAACTATATTCACATACATACAGTGGTGCCTTTCAAGACGAAATTAATTCGTTCCGCAAGTTTTTTTCTTCTTGCGAGTTTTTCGTCTTGCGAAGCACGGTTTCCCATAGGAATGCATTGAAAATCAATCAATGCGTTCCTATGGAAACCGCCTTCAGACCAGGTCCGGGGACAGTCTGTCCCCCGACCTCTTCTGAAGGCTGGGGGGGGGGGACAAGGGCTTTTCTTCCCACCGCCAGCCTTCAGAAGGCTGTTCTGAAGGCTGGCGGTGGGAAGAAAAGCCCTTCTCCCCACCTCCCACCCCGCAAGCTCCGGGGACAGGAGGGCTTTCCTCCCTACTGCCAGCATTTTAAAAGCCCCCAGGACAGCGGAGACTTCTCCGCTGTCCCAGGGAGATTTTAAAATGCTGGCGGGCGGCAGCAAAGGCTTCGCTGCCGCCCGCCAGCATTTTCAGATCGCCCCGGGACAGTGGAGAAGTCTCCGCTGTCCCGGGAAGGCAGGCGGGGGGAGCAAAGACTTTTGCCCCCCTCCGGCCTTCAGAAGAGGTCCAGGACCTCTTCTGAAGGCCGGCGGAGATTTCCCTATGGGCTTTCTTCTTGCGAAGCAAGCCCATAGGGAAATTCGTCTTGCGGAACGACTCAAAAATGGAAACTCTTTCGTCTTGCGAGTTTTTCGTTTTGCGAGGTGTTCGTCTTGCGAGGCACCACTGTATATGTGTATGGGCCCAGCCCTACTGGGGGACATTGCTATCCCTGACAACAAATCCTAATTATTGGATTATTTTGCCTCATCTTTTTATGCCTGCCAAACAGCCGTGTCACGCTTATGATAATATTTTATTCTCTTGTTAATTATGCTGTTTTAAATGTGCATTTTATATTTGACTTCACTTAGCAATGGTGCTGCTGTTTTTTGAAATGTTTAAGTTTTTTAAAACTTTCTTTGTATTCAGCAGTTGACCTTTGCAATATTTTATTTTGAAATCTTTAAGATAATATTTTAGTTTTCTGTCAATTATGTTGCTTTGACTGTATACAGTGGTACCTCGGGTTAAGTACTTAATTCATTCCGGAGGTCTGTTCTTAACCTGAAACTGTTCTTAACCTGAAGCACCACTTTAGCTAATGGGGCCTCCTGCTGCTGCACGATTTCTGGACTCATCCTGAAGCAAAGTTCTTAATCTGAAGCACTATTTCTGGGTTAGCGGAGTCTGTAACCTGAAGCGTATGTAACCTGAGGTACCACTGTACTCTATACAGAAATGTTTGGTTCTGAATTGTTTTATTGATGTTTTAATATGCTGTGAAGCGCTCTGAGATGTTTCCTAAAAATATTAAGTGGTATAAAAATGAAATATAATAATAATAATACATATATACAGAGCTTTTTTCAGCCAGAAGTCACCAGAAATCAGTTCCGGCGCCTCTCAGGTGGACGCCGTTGCCATTCTAAGACAACGAGGGACACGTTCATGGTGATTTCTGGCGCCTCTTTTTCCAGAAAAACAGCTCTGCATCTATATACAGATACACACGCATAAAATCTATTAAAGCCATGCAGAGAATTGCAATGAAAAGAACATGTCGCCAGGCCTTTAATTGGAAGCAGTAAGTTCCCAGAAGCCCACCGGAACGAAAAAGCCGTAGAATCGTAGAATTGGGGGGCTGGGACCCCTAGATTCATCTAGTCCAGCCCCCTGCAATGAAGGAGTCTCAGCTCAAGCATCCATGACAGATGGCAAATATATATATATGGCCCGAAACTGCCTCAGCCCCTAGGAGACGGTGCCTATGGTTCCTATCCTCTCGGCGTTGGTTGAGAGAGCTGCGGAATCTCTGTTTCATGTGACTCTCATCCAAGAATTTTTATTACTCCTCGCTGTGTTGTCCCGGAATGGGCAGGGATTAATCATGACATCCTGTTAGTTCTCCGGGATTTTCTTAATGCCTTTGCTTTGATTCATCTGTTTGTGTCGCGATGTGGAGCCCGTGCACTTCTGGACATTTCAGATGACTCAATTGCTTCATCTCTCACTCCCCTTTTCAATGCTTGTGGACATTTGTTCCCTCCCCGTTTTGGGCGTGATAAAATGCCCTGAGCTTTTCTGACCCCCCCTTCCACCTGTTTACACACACACACACACACACACACACACACACCCCTTTACTTGTATGCGGCCTTAGGTAAAAAGGTAAAGGTAAAGGATCCCTGGACGGTTAAGTCCAGTCAAAGGTGACTATGGAGTTGCAACGTTCATCTCACTTTCAGACTGAGGGAGCCGGCGTTCAGAATGTCAGAAGGTCGGTGGTTCGAATCCTCGCAACGGAGTGAGCTCCTGTTGCTCTGTCCCTGCTCCTGCCAACCTAGCAGTTCGAAAGCATGCCAGCGCAAGTAGATAAATAGGTACCACTGCGGGAGGAAGGTAAACGGCGTTTCCGTGTGTTTTGGTTTCTGTCACAGTGTCCTGTTGCGCCAGAAGTGGTTTAGTCCTGCTGGCCACATGACCTGGGAAGCTGTCTGCAGACAAACTCTGGCTCCCTTGGCCTGAAAGCGAGATGAGCGCCGCAACCCCATAGTCACCTTTGGCTGGACTTAAACGTCCAGGGGTCTTTTCAAAGGTAAAGGGACCCCTGACCCTTAGGTCCAGTCGTTGCCGACTCTGGGGTTGCGGCGCTCATCTCGCTTTATTGGCCGAGGGAGCCGGTGGCCAGCATGGCTATGCTGCTTCTGGCGAACCGGAGCAGTGTACGGAAACACCGTTTACCTTCCCGCCGGAGCGGTACCTATTTATCTACTTGCACTTTGACGTGCTTTCGAACTGCTAGGTGGGCAGGAGCAGGGACTGAGGAACAGGAGCTCACCCTGTTGCAGGGATTCGAACCGCTGACCTTCTGATCGGCAAGTCCTAGGCTCTGTGGTTTAACCCACAGCGCCACCCGCGTCCCTCCCAGGGGTCCTTTGCCATATTGGGGCAGATGGGAAACAGAAGGGGACACAGCTCGATTCTGGCCCATGCTGTTGACACGCCAGTAAATGGGAAAGTTGGCCTCAGTTTGGTATTTTCCATATTCCACACGATTCTCCCTCTCCCGTCTGCATCTGAGCGACATCCTCCAGGGGGTAGAAAAACGTGATGTTTGGGCATCTCCTCCTTGGCCCATGCCAAAGTCTCAAAGATGCTGGCAGAGAGATGCCCCCAATTGGCAGGGGTGTGCGCATGGAGGGCGGAGCGCATGTTCCACTCGAGGCCTGTCACTTGCGCTTGCGAAAATCCGCCCTGACAATGTGTGGGAAAAGGGGCCTCCGGTTTCTTCCAGGCTCTGTGAGGAGATCAGAAATACGTCAAGGTCAGCCGTGCGCTTCTCAGGCTCCCAGTTGGTTCTGGAAGATGCGAAGGAGACGAAATTAGACGAGGAGGCAGCGTGATTTGGGGATCTGTCACGACCAGAGTGGGAGGAAGGGAAGGTCACGGCTGCTGCCACCGGGAGATCAGACTGATAAGGGCTGTGGGGCTTTCAATCTTCCGAGCTCTCTCTCACAAGATAGGAGTTGGGCTGCTCCGCCGAGCCAGGCAAGGGCCATGAGAAAGAAAACCAAAGATTTCTAAACGTTCCTGCGAACCAAAGGGAGTGGGAAAGGCTGCAGTTCAGTGGGAAGGGCACATGATCCTGTTGAAATCTGTTCAGAATCACGAGGACTGCAATCTTAGGGCTCATTCACACTTCCTTTTGTACTGTGTTCCTACATGCAGGCCTGCGCTTTCAGACCCTCCAAGTGTCCTTGTTTTCCAGGGATGGTCCTGGATCTACAGGAGTCATCACGGTTTTTGATTTGATCCCGGGATGCCTTGCTTTTCCTTAGGTAAAGGTAAAGGGACCCCTGACCATTAGGTCCAGTCGTGGCCAACTCATGTCGCTTTATTGGCTGACGGAGCCGGCATACAGCTTCCGGGTCATGTGGCCAGCAGGACTAAGCCGCTTCTGGCGAACCAGAGCAGCGCACGGAAACGCCGTTTACCTTCCCGCCAGAGTGGTACCTATTTATCTACTTGCACTTGGACATGCTTTCAAACTGCTAGGTTGGCAGGAGCAGGGACCGAGCAACGGGAGCTCACCCCATCGCAGGGATTCGAACCGCCAACCTTCTGATAGGCAAACCCTTGGCTCTGTGGTTTAACAACAGCACCACCCGCATCCCCTTGCTTTTCCTTAGGATGTCTCAATTTGCATCGGAAAAATGTTGGAGAGGATGGAGTTATGCGACCCTCAAGCCTAGGAGATAAGGAACTATACGACCTTCAGAAGACATCTGAAGGCAGCGCTGTATAGGGAAGGGTTTTTAATGTTCAATGTTCATTATTTTATTATGGGTGGGGAATCAATCAATCAATCAATCTGGCAGTACAATTGACTTTTGAAGATGATTATATGAATTCCGCTCCTTTAGAAGAACTTCCAAGTGTCCCTATTTTCCAGGGACAGTCCCGGATTTACAGAAGCCATCCCGGTTTCTGATTTGATCCCAGAATGTCCCGCTTTCTCTTAGGCCATCTCTATTTTCACTGGAGAAATGTTGGAGGGCATGGAGTTATCCGAGGCCTGAGCCATCTGAAGGCAGCCCTGCATAGGGAAGTTTTTCAAAGTTATAATAATAAAGTTGTTGTTGTTGAATAGGACCTCCCTATTTTAATCAGAGAAATGTCGGAGGGTATGCACTTTAAAGCTGCATCAGAGCAAATGGTAAAACACCGGAAGACCAAATTGCTGTTTGTTCCAATTGAGCATTAGAGAGCAGGTTTTCCTAGGGAAAAAAGGCAGCGGGGGGCGGGAAAGCACTCAGACACGGGGCTTTAAAGCACTGACCTATGCCAAAAAAATGCAGGGCAAAAGGTTAAGTGTGGATGAGCCCTTTATTTTATTTTATTTTTTGCTTGGGAGAGGGCTGCAGCTCAGTAATGCAGAAAAAAGAAATGATTCAAAGGCAAGAAGCCCTGTGCCAAACCGAGCACGCTTCAATTTTGGAAATGGATTTTCGAAATTCTTGTGGCTGAATTCAAATCTGGGAGGCGCGGAATGCAGGACAGATGCAGAGGAGCCAAAGCAATGGATTTGTCGTGGAGCAACAGGGCCTGTTGGTCAACCCTCTCTTGACCACGTTGCATAGCAGGGCCAGTGTGCTGGTCCCAGGGGGCGGGGGTTACCGTGCGGCGTGGTCCGTGTCCAGTCCGAGGCTGAAGCGGGGTCCAAGGCAGGGAGTCGGGCTGGGTCAGGAACTCTGGCAGAAAGCAGGATGAGTGCCGCAACCCCAGAGTCGCCCTTGACTGGACTTCACCAGGGTCTTTTACCTTCTTACCTTTACCTCCAGATGTCAACCTGTAGGAAACCCAGAAGCAGAACATAAAAGCCCTGTCCTTTCTTGTGGTTTCCAACAACTCGTATTCAGAAGCATCAGTGTGGAAGCAGAGCATAGCTGCTGTGGTTAGGAGCCCAGACCCTCCAAACTTCTCTATTTTCCAGGGACTGTGCTGGTCCCGGGGGCTAACCGAGAAGCAAGGTCCAAGTCCAGTCCGAGGTCAATGGTGCGGTATGAAGGCTGTCCGTCAAAGCTATAGCTGGGTCCAAGTCAGGGAGGCGGGTGAGGTCAGGAACTCAGGCAGAAGAGCAGGACAGGGTGCAGGCAGGAACAGGTTACCAAGGATGTTGCTCCCGCAACCTGGGGCTGGGGCTGGCTGGCTTTTATCTGCCCCGAGGCATAGGGCGGCCCCGGTCCACAGGTGACTCGCCTCTCCTGGCCTGGAGGCGAGCACTCCTCCTGCGGGAACTTAGTTCCCTCCGCCTCTCTGCCCTGAGCCTCTGCAGCTCAGGAGAGGCTGGAGGGTTACTGGACCCAGAGGCAACCTCAGCTTCCTTTGACGGGGCTGAGAGTGGAGCACCTGCAGGCAACGGGTCCTCCATCACCTCCGGAGCCAGAGCGGATTCAGCTGGTGTCTGCTCCTGAGGATCTGGCACAGGTGAGGGCCCTTCAGGCTCATGCCCCAGCCCTGGCTCAGCCGGCCCTGGAGGCGGGGACTCCTGTGCAGGCTGGGATTCCTCAGGTTCAGCCTCTGAATCAGATTCCCAGGCCATCACTGCCAGACCGTTACGTGCCTCATGCGCACAGAACGAAAGCGGCACGGGGCTAGCTTACGGGTTTCTCCTCGGTGCGGCATGTTCTCCTGCAGCTCAGTTTGGAGTTAGCACTCGTGGCCCCTCTGACTTTAAACATCTGCACCGAAAACATCTGGGAGTTGGTGTAGCAACTGTGGCAACACGTGTCGACACGGCTCCGATTTCCTGGCTGCGACCAGCGGCACTATAAGGGCGGGTGCGGACAGAAATCCATTGTTAACTCCCGACTTGTGGTCACACTGCACATCATCAGGTAGCTTCTACAGGTGCTTGAGTTTGGAATCTGCAGCTCGGATGCTTGGCTGAACTAGGGGGACAATATTAACTCCGGTCCCCGAGCTTTTATCAGGAACAGGAAGGTATGGGAGTGGGGGGCCGCCCGCAGCTACTGCTGAAAGTTGTGGGTATAAATACCAGCCGGCCCAAATCTTCCTTCACCTGGTCAGCAAAAATGGACTTAGGTATTCAAGGATGCACAATGTTTTCTGTGCCACATCTCACTGAAAGAGTTGAGCAAAGAGGATCCTCTCTCCCTTTAGGGAGAGAGCAGGGAGACCGAGAGAGAGAGAGAGAGAGAGAGAGAGAGAGAGAGAGAGAGAGAGTGTCCCATCTTGCATTGCCAAGACTCCAGTTAATTTGTGATCATGTTCCATTTAACAAGACAGCCTAAATATTTAAAATAGATTTGCGAGCGCGGAGGACGCGAGATCTGAGCGAAAGCGCGCTTTGCGAGGTCCCCCGGCTGATCGGGTTACAGCGTGCTGCAGATGGAAATTATTACGGCTCCAAGCCGGGAAAGGAGGAGAGGCACGTAGGTTTTATACACTGGTGTGACAACAACAACAACAACAACAGCATCTGGACCATCAGGGCCCAGGCAGCTGTTTTGAAGCCTGATAATTTAATTCTGCTTCTAAAACAAAACTAATTCTGAGCAGGTGTGGTGAGTTGAGGATCATATCTCCATTGGCAAAACAACGGTCTTGGGTGCTGGGAATGCCCAGAGCGCTCCCAGGCAACTGTTCCACTGAGCATCCATCCTGATTTGTTCGCAGGAATGTTAGACGACATTGGCTATTTATTGTCGGAATACGTTTCTCCAGTATTCAGCTGCTAGTCCTGGGGCAACGTGGTGTCAGAAGTGGGATCCCTCTCTGGCCAGGCATTCCCCCCTGGTAATCTGGAGGACAGCATCTTAAAAAGTAGAGACATCACTTTGCCAACAAAGGTCCGTATAGTAAAAGCTATGGTTTTCCCAGTAGTGATGTATGGAAGTGAGAGCTGGACCATAAAGAAGGCTGGTCGCCGAAGAATGGATGCTTTTGAATTATGGTGCTGGAGGAGACTCTTGAGAGTCCCATGGACTGCAAGAAGATCAAACCTCTCCATTGTGAAGGAAATCAGCCCTGAGTGCTCACTTGAAGGACAGATCGTGAAGCTGAGGCTCCAAGACTTTGGCCACCTCATGAGAAGAGAAGACTCCCTGGAAAAGACTCTGATGCTGGGAAAGATGGAGGGCACAAGGAGAAGGGGACAACAGAGGATGAGATGCTTGGACAGTGTTCTCTAAGCTACCAGCATGAGTTTGACCAAACTGCGGGAGGCAGTGGAAGACAGGAGTGCCTGGCGTGCTCTGGTCCAGGGGGTCACGAAGAGTCGGACATGACTAAATGACTAAACAACAACACAATCTGGAGGAGCCAAACAGCAGACTCAATAAACAAATGTAACCCCCAGTTCTCCCTGTGGACGACCTCTTGTTATTAGTTATGGTTGCTGTCTGGGATCTCCCTGTACAGGAGCAGTCTACCTGTAAATGCCAAACAACGGGGGAAAGGCCAGTAGCTCAGCAGTGGAACATCTGCTTTGTGTGCAGAAGTCCTCAGGTTCAATCCTTTGCATTTCTGGGTAGGACCAGAAAAGACTCCCTAGCAAGATGTTGCAAGTTGGTGCAGACCACACTGGGCTACATGAGCAACTTCCTAGGTTAGTAAGAAGACTGTTGCCTTGATATTCTGGCAATGGGCTTCCCAAAAGGCATTTGATAAGCTACTGTGGTAAGCAAGGTGATAGGGTGGATCACTTGCTCTGAGTCCTACCCTCCAGAGCAGGATAAAACAAGCTTGTTCCCTCTGACAGCCCTTGAGATATTTGAAGATGGCTCTTATATCTCCTCTCAGTCTCCTCTTTTCCAGGCTGAACATACCCAGCTCCTTCGACCGTTCCTCATCAGGCTTGGTTTCCAGACCCTTGATCATCTTGGTCACCCTCCTCTGCACACCTTCCAGCTTGTCAACATCTTCAGGGATGTTGCTGTAACACTCATAAGAGCCAAGGAGTCTTTGCCCCCCAATAAAATATTTTAGGGGGCCAGGACCCCCCTCCCAAGTTAATGGGCATTGCCATCCAAATGGTGCCTGTGCACGGCCTAGGACCCTTGTACCTACGGGACCGCCTCTCCTGGTATGTCCCACAGAGGAACTTACGGTCTTCAAACAAAAACATCCTGAAAGTCCCAGGCCACAGAGAGGTTAGGCTGGCCTCAACTAGAGCCAGGGCTTTTTCGGCTGTGGCCCCGATCTGGTGGAACGCTCTGTCACAAGAGACTAGGGCCCTGCGGGACTTGACATCTTTCCGCAGGGCCTGCAAGACAGAGCTGTTCCACCAGGCCTTTGGCCAGGGCACAGCCTGACTCCCTCCATTGGCAATCTTCGCAGATCTCTGACCCAGTCGTTGCCATCAGTTTGATTTGAGTTAATTTTATAATGAATGATTTTGGTATGTTGTACTATTTTATTGTTAGCCGCCCTGAGCCCGGCTTCGGCTGGGGAGGGCGGGATATAAATAAAATTATTATTATTATCACATCATGTGATTGATTATGCAAGACAGGGCTTAAAAGGTAAAGGTAAAGGTACCCCTGCCCGTACGGGCCAGTCTTGACAGACTCTAGGGTTGTGTGCCCATCTCACTCAAGAGGCCGGGGGCCAGCGCTGTCCGGAGACACTTCCGGGTCATGTGGCCAGCGTGACAAAGCTGCATCTGGCGAGCCAGAGCCGCACACGGAACGCCGTTTACCTTCCCGCTGGTAAGCGGTCCCTATTTATCTACTTGCACCCGGGGGTGCTTTCGAACTGCTAGGTTGGCAGGTGCTGGGACCGAGCAGCGGGAGCGCACCCCGCCACGGGGATTCGAACCGCCGACCTTTCGATCGGCAAGCCCTAGGCACTGAGGCTTTTACCCACAGTGCCACCTGCGTCCCCTAAGACAGGGCTTACTTGCCCCCAAAATATTTTATTCAAGTTGGCACCCCTGGTAACACTGAACAGCTTTCAGTTCCCAGTTGAAGGGACGGGACTCCTTCTCTATGGGGAAAAGCAACAGATTTGGCTTGGTAATAATTTAGAAAACTTTAGATACAGAAGAACTTGGAAAACTTCCATGTTCTGAAGCAGTCTACCTCCAAACATTGGTTGTTAGGGACAAACAGCAGGGGAGAGTTGTTGCTTTCATGCTTTCCCCAGAAAGACCTGCTTGGTTGCTGTGACAAACAGGAGGCTGGGACTTAGGGTAATTTTTCAGTCAGGTCCAATAAGGGTCTTCTTCTGTGCTTAAGCTTGGTGGGCCATTTTTGTGGCACAGAGAACTTGTAACTGCCTACTGTGGCATGTTGTGGTGGCCTGGGATTCGGACTCGGAGGCTGAACCTGAGGAATCCCAGCCTGCACAGGAGTCCCCGCCTCCAGAACCAACTGAGCCGGGGCTGGGGCATGAGCCTGAAGGGTCCTCACCTGTGCTGGATCCTCAGGTGCAGACACCAGCTGAATCTGCTCTGGCTCCGGAGGTGATGGAGGACCCATTGCCTGCAGGTGCTCCACTCTCAGCCCCGTCAAAGGAAGCTGAGGTTGCCTCTCGGTCCAGGAACCCTCCAGCCTCTCCTGAGCTGCAGAGGCTCAGGGCAGAGAGGCGGAGGGAACTAAGTTCCCACAGGAGGAGGGCTCGCCTCCAGGCCAGGAGAGGCGAGTCACCTGGGGACCGGGGCCGCCCTATTCCTCGGGGCAGATAAAAGCCGGCCAGCCCCAGTCCCAAGTTGTGGGAGCAACACTGCTGGTTGCTAGTTCCTGCCTGAACCCTGTCCTGTTTTCCTGCCAGAGCTCCTGACCCGCCCTGATTCCCTGCTTGCAAGCCTGTTCCTGACTTCACCCGACTCCCTGCCCTGCACCCAGCTTCCGCTACTATGGACTGCCTCCACGTTGCATCTTTGACCTCGGACTAGACTCGGACCTTGCTTCACGGAAACCCACAGGACCAGCACACATGTAATACTTGGTCCTAATCAGTCAGTCCTTTGAAATTCAGAATTCTCTGAATTTTGCATTTCTGCCATTCGCAGGATAATGGAATTGTAGAGGGGATCCTGAGGGTCATCTAGTCCAACCCCGCAATGCAGGAAGCTTTTATTTAACATGGGACTGGAACCCACAATCCTAAGATTCAGAGCATCATGCTCTACCAACCGAACCCTTAAGAGACTGTTAAGCAGTGTGTACAGAAACAAGGGACGCGGGTGGCACTGTGGGTAAAACCTCAGCACCTAGGACTTGCTGATCGCATGGTCGGCGGTTCGAATCCCCGCGGCGGGGTGAGCTCCAGTCTTTCGGTCCCAGCTCCTGCCCACCTAGCAGTTCGAAAGCACCCCTAAGTGCAAGTAGATAAATAGGGACCGCTTTATAGCGGGAAGGTAAACGGTGTTTCCATGTGCTGGCTCGCCAGAGCAGCTTCGTCACGCTGGCCACGTGACCCGGAAGTGTCTTCGGACGGCGCTGGCTCCCGGCCTCTAGAGTGAGATGAGCGCACAACCCTAGAGTCGGACACGACTGGCCCTTTACGTTTACCTTTTTACAGAAACACTTATTTTTTATTTTATTTTATTTTATTTTATTTTATTTATATTTTATTTAAAGAAAAGAAGGATCTTTTTATCACATGTGGTGGGAATGTAAGAAAGTGAAAAGCTTCTGGGAAATGATATATAATGGGATGAAAAAGATGTTGAAATATACATTTATTAAACAAAACCAGAAGCATTTCTCCTTGGCATGGTAGGGGAGGACATTAATACACAGGATAACAAACTGTTTTTATATGCAATAATGGCAGCAAGAGTACTATCGGCACAGAAATGGAAACAAGAAGAACTACCAACGAAAGAGGAACGGCAGATGAAATTAATGGACTACGCAGAATTAGACAAGGTGACAGGAAGGATCCGAAACCTGCAGGATCAAAGATTCTCAGAGGACTGGAGTAAATATGTGAACTATTTGAAAAGCAATTGTAATCAGCAGATTACGCTAGTAGGATTGCAATAAGTTTTGTAAGGACGACTATGTGAAATATTGCAGAGAAAAGTATGAAGAGAATTATTAAAAGTAATAGTGAAATTAATGAAACGCAGATTAAGTGATAAAGATTGAAAAATCTTCAGATGTGGTTGATGGAACTCTAAAACACTGAATAAGATGAGAAAATATGTTGTATGTTTTTTTTTGATATTTCATGCAAAAATTAATAAAATTATATTTAAAAAAGAGAAAGAAACACATATTTTAAGTGTTCACAAAATGCATACGCATTCTTGTGAAAACAGCATGCCGTTTGGGGAGATTGCATGCGAAAATACATACGGCAGGACAAATCTCCACTAAAATGTTGGGGAATTTCCGAAAGGACTTGGGTGTGTGTGTATGAATTGCAAATGCGGAGAACCAAATTTCAGATCAGAAAAACGAGAAAACGGTATCATTCATATGCATGGGATGTTTGTTGGAGGTTTATTATATGCATTTTGAATTCTGGTGCTGGAGGAGACTCTTGAGAGTCCCCTGGACTGCAAGAAGATCAAACCTCTCCATTCTGAAGGAAATCAGCCCTGAGTGCTCACTGGAAGGACAGATCGTGAAGCTGAGGCTCCAAGACTTTGGCCACCTCATGGGAAGAGAAGACTCCCTGGAAAAGACCCTGATGTTGGGAAAGATGGAGGGCACAAGGATAAGGGGATGGCAGAGGACCTGACGGTGGGACAGTGTTCTCGAAGCTACGAACATGAGTTTGACCAAACTACAGGAGGCAGTGGAAGACAGGAGTGCCTGGCATGCTCTGGTCCAGGGGGTCACAAAGAGTCGGACACGACTAAACGACTCAACAACAACAACATTATATGCATTTTCTGAAACTTGAAAAATAAGTTTTAGAAAGGGAAAAAAACCAATAAAATAAAATAAAAATAATGAGCATGCGCCCATTTCCTTTGCCCGTCCGTCAACTCTGGAGGCGCCGCAACAAAGACTTGCGAAATCTGTTTGCCAGAGGCAATATGGTGTGTCCACAGCCCATGATGTCTCTATCATAGTCCTTTCAGCGCTAGGAATATAAACCCGTCATCTCCCTCCAGCCGTACAGATCACTCCCATGGCAGCGGACCCCATCCTCTTGCTCTCTCACGCATGCACTCCCCTCCCCTGAAAATTTATTGTCCGGCACAACCCACCCCACCCCATGCTAAGCCATCGCTTCCCAGACTGGATCCCCCCCCCCGCTTTCTTCGTACCAATAACTCAGAGGAAATAGCAAAAAGCTTTCAAGTTTCTGTTGCTAAGGGCAACTGTTTTTATTGGGGTAGCCACATGTTGGGCACATGTGTCCAAAGCCGTGACGGCTCTCTTTGCAAAAGGAGGAAAGGAAAAGGCTTGCCTTCCAGCCAAGGCCCTGTTCCCCCAGCAAAACGCCGCGGAATCGCAGGAATCTTGAGTGGTGAGGCACCTAGTGGTTCATCTAGTCCACCCCATGCAAGATGACAAGAGAGGAACCCTGACAGAGTCAAGAGTGTTGATGCAACAGGAAAAAAGGCTAATGCTATTCCACGAAGATCATGGCCCCTAGTCCCATCACCTCCTGGCAAATAGAAGGGGAAGAAATGGAGGCAGTGAGAGATTTCACTTTCTTAATGAGGTGAAAGAGGAGAGCGCAAAATATGGTCTGAAGCTCAACAGCAAAAAAACGAAGATCATGGCCACTGGGCCCATCACCTCCTGGCAAATAGAAGGGGAAGAAATGGAGGCAGTGAGAGATTTCACTTTCTTGGGCTCCATGATCACTGCAGATGGTGACAGCAGCCACAAAATTAAAAGATGCCTGCTTCTTGGGAGAAAGGCGATGGCAAACCTAGACAGCATCTTAAAAAGCAGAGATGTCACATTGCCAACAAAGGTCCGTTTAGTTCAAGCTATGGTTTTCCCAGTAGTGATGTATGGAAGTGAGAGCTGGACCATAAAGAAGGCTGATCGCCAAAGAATGGATGCTTTTGAATTATGGTGCTGGAGGAGACTCTTGAGAGTCCCATGGACTGCAAGAAGATCAAACCTCTCCATTCTGAAGGAAATCAGCCCTGAGAGCTCACTGGAAGGACAGATCGTGAAGCTGAGGCTCCAATACTTTGGCCACCTCATGAGAAGAGAAGACTCCCTGGAAAAGACCCTGATGTTGGGAAAGATGGAGGGCACAAGGAGAAGGGGATGACGGAGGACGAGATGGTTGGATAGTATTCTCGAAGCTACCAGCATGAGTCTGACCAAACTGCGGGAGGCAGAGGAAGACAGGAGTGCCTGGCGTGCTCTGGTCCATGGGGTCACGAAGAGGCGGACACGACTAAACAACTAAACAACAACATTCCAGTGTTTGGATCAAGGGAAGTCATAGTCCCGTTCTGTTCTGCCTTCGTTAGATCACATCTGGAATACTGTGTCCAATTCTGGGCACCACAATTTAAGAAGGATGTTGACAAGCTGAAAGGTGTGCAGAGGATCAAGACCAAGATTATCAAAGGTCTGGAAGCCAAGCCTGATGAGGAACGGTTGAAGGAGCTGGGTATGTTTAGCCTGTAAAAGAGGAGACATGATAGCCTTCTTCAAATATCCGAAGGGCTGCCACATGGAAGATGGAGCAAGCTTGTTTTCTCCTGCTCTGGAGGGTAGGATTTGAACTTATGGCTTCAAGAAAGAAGATTCGGACTCAACATCAGGAAGAACTTTCTGATTGTGAGAGCCGTTTGACAGTGGAACGATCTCCCCCGGGGGGTGAAGGACTCTCCTTCTCTGGAGGTTTTTAAGCAGAGGTTGGACGGCCATCTGTCATGGATGCTTTAGCTGAGATCGCTGCATTGCAGGGGTTGCAATGCCCTTGGGGTCCCTCTACAATTCTATGATTCTATGATCTCGTAAGTGAACTGGTCCCAAGTTGTTAAGGGGTTTAGATACTACTAGCGAAACCACAAAACTGGTCCAGCAGCAAATCGGCAAGCAGTGAACATCTCTGAGCACAGGCATTGCATTCTAACAAGGCCTCACTTCTGTCAGCAATTGTGCTGCAGCATTCTGCCAGTTCTGGATCAACGGCGAGGGGAGCCCCACATGAAGGGGATTGCAGTAGTCTATCCATAAAGCAAGCAACACATGAACGACTGTGTCAAGGCTTTGTGGGAACTGCTTCTGGGTTTTTCCAGAGGTTTTTGAACTTACCGAGTGAAATTTGTTAAACAGAATTAGTTTTTTGCCTCTGCATCTCAGCCCTGCCTGAATCCTGATTCAACCGAGATAAGAACTTTAATAATAATCCGCACCCCGCTTTCCTTTCTAAATTGGACATTGTCCTAGAAGGCAAGTTACTGATCTTCTAAGCACAAAAAATGTCAGCTGGAGGTAGCCTGCATCAGATAAAACCCGAACATATGAAACACCCAGTCTAAAATCCTAAACAATAAATTCCGATAATATCCCAAAAATCAAACACAGAAGGCAGCAGCGTAAAAACATTAAAATTAAAACAGCTAATTAATATCAGTTCCAGACTCGGAGGATGAACACAGCTGGCTCCATATTTCAGCTCCTTTATTTCGCTCGCAGCTTCCTGCCCCTGCTGCTGAGTCCGCACTAAAAAATTGCCACCAGAGGGTAGGACTCGAACCAGTGGCTTCAAAGTCCTAGAACGAAGAGTGCGGGGAGCACTGGCCAAACCAGCTGGGAACTTCGTGAGGAGGGGTGTGGTTTGTACCTGATGAGCAGATCTTTCTGTCCATGCTGCTGAGTCCACACTGATAAACTGCTGCGAGAAAGCAATGTTCTTGTGACCGTATGAGATGGTGGTGTCAAAATCTTTTCAGGAGAGATTGGGGACTCTCAGGTCTGGGGGCCAAATGTGGTCTTCTAGACTTTTCTGTCTAGCCAGCCCTCAAGTCACCCATCTTCTCCAGCACCCTGCTGCTGACCCTCCAAGTATCCTGATTTTCCAGGGACAGTCCCAAATTTACAGAAGCCGTCCCGTTTGATCTTGGAATGTCTCGCTTTTCCTTAAAGGTAAAGGTAAAGGGACGCCCTGACCATTAGGTCCAGTCGTGGCCGACTCTGGGGTTGTGGCGCTCATTTTGCTTTATTGGCCGAGGGAGCCGGCGTACAGCTTCCGGGTCATGTGGCCAGCAGAACTAAGCCGCTTCTGGCGAACCAGAGCAGCGCACGGAAATGCCGTTTACCTTCCCGCCGGAGCGGTACCTATTTATCTACTTGCACTTTGACGTGCTTTCGAACTGCTAGGTTGGCAGGAGCAGGGACTGAGCAACGGGAGCTCACCCCGTCGCGGGGATTCGAACCGCCAACCTTCTGATCGGCAATTTGCATCAGAAAAATCTTGGAGGGTATGGAGTTGTGCGACCCCCAAGCCCAGGAGATAAGGAACTATACAACCTTTAGAAGACATCTGAAGGCAGCCTTGTATAGGGAAGTTTTTAAACGTTCAGTGTTTTATAATGTCTTTATGTATGTTGGAAGCTGCCCAGAGTGGCTGCGGCAACCCAATCAGATGAGCAGAGTATAAAATTCTTACAGTTGTACCTTGGTTCGCAAACTTAATCCGTTCCGGAAGTCTGTTCAAAAACAGAAGCGTTCCAAAACTAAGGCGCACTTTCCCATAGAAAGTAATGCAAAACGGATTAATCCCTTCCAGACTTTAAAAACAACCCCTAAAACAGCAATTTAACATGAATTTTACTATCTAACGAGACCATTGATCCATAAAAGGAAAGCAATAAACAATGTACTGCAGCCACACAATCAATCCATCAGTAGCTGAACTGGGTTCCACACAGTCACACACACACAAAAAGAGCCGCAAAAACAAAAACGCAAAATAAATAGCAAAAACAGACAGACCTCAGTCTAACACTTAAAATGGAAGTTTGGCACGCAAATTGGAAGCGTAACACTCAAAACGGCGCATGTTCAGCTTCCAAAAAAACTTTGCAAACCGGAACACTTACTTCCGGGTTTGCAGTGTTTGGGTTCCAAGTTGTTTGAGCACCAAGGCGTTTGAGAACCAAGGTACCACTGTATTGTTATTGCTGTTGTTGATAGTATTAAATAGGACATTCCTATGTTCTTCAGATAAGGGATGTGGGTGGCACTGTGGGTTAAACCACAGAGCCTAGGACTTGCCAATCAGAAGGTCGGCGGTTCGAATCCCCGCGATGGAGTGAGCTCCTGTTGCTCGGTCCCAGCTCCTGCCAACCTAGCAGTTCGAAAGTACGTCAAAGTGCAAGTAGATAAATAGGTACCACTCCGGCGGGAAGGTAAACGGCGTTTCCGTGCGCTGCTCTGGTTCGCCAGAAGCGGCTTAGTCCTGCTGGCCACATGACCCGGAAGCTGTACGCCGGCTCCCTCGGCCAATAAAGCGAGATGAGTGCCGCAACCCCAGAGTCGGCCACGACTGGACCTAATGGTCAAGGGTCCCTTTACCTTTACGACTCTTAAAGTGGTATAAGAGAGCTTTACATGTATGGTATTGGATGTGACCAGATGTGATCTGGAAAGACGGAGAAGCGAATTTAAGACTGGAGACAGGAGGGGAATGCGATGGGCAGAATTTCACCCTCTCCCTCCCTCGCCTGGCCTAGCAAAGTCCAGAGGGTGAGAGAGAAGGAGCAGGAAGCCCACCCCACCCCTTCCCTAAGTAATGATACCTCGTTTGAGGTTCAGGGTGACTTTGTGGAGAAAAGAAATAAAATGACTTGGAGCATCAAAAGAGCAACAACAAACTGTAAAATGCAGACGTCCTGGTCAGAGTCAGTAGCTGCTAAAGCAAACATCTTAATCTGAACCAGACTCGCTGCAGAAGAGGGAACATAGAAGCAGAGAAGGGGGGGGGAAAGACTTTGGAAAGCTCTTTTCACACAAAAATGGTTCTAGTTCAGGCATAGGCAAATTCAGCCCTCCAGATGTTTTGAGACTACTTCTCCCATCATCCCTGACCACTTGGCCCTGTTAGCTAGGGATGATGGGAGTTGTAGTCCCAGAACATCTGGAGGGCCGAGTTTGCCTGTTCTAGTTCAGCCTTTCTCCAAAGGAACTGTTACGGAAATTACCGGGGGGGGGGCACATCTTTAAAGTTAAATATTACAAATATTATGCCTGAATGTATCCTTTCAACTTGACAGCTCAGGGAAGTTACCTAGCTTTAAAAAATAAAATAAAATCATCTCCTTTGCCAGTTTCCTCCATTCCAAAGCTATTTTCCCCTTGAAAAGGGACTCCAGGAAGTTCCCAGAGGTGACAATTTCTGGGCTCATTGTTAGCCAAAGGAAGCCAAATCTCATCCCCTGACTCGCCTCAGGCTCCAGACATGCAAAGGAACTTCTATTGTACTTTTGGGTGGTGGGTACTTAAGACATATTTGTCTATGCTAATCTTATACCTGAGTCTTGCCCTGCCATGTCTGCTTATGCTAATCTTGTACCAAGGACTTGTCTGAACAAGTTTGCCAAGGTTAACCCCTCCCCTTTTGTGACATGTCAGTGATGTAGCAATGACGTTGTACGAACTGTGTTCTGGGATATGGTGGGAAAGTTTTGAAAGTCTTTGTCACCCCATCCTCGGGGTTCAAATTTGCTCTTTGAAACTATTGCACAATAAACTTTGGTCTACAGCTATTTGCTCCGGTTGGCTGGACTCCTTCCTTTATTCCGCAGGGACCCGCGGGCTCTGCCCGACCAGCTGGGTGACTGAGCAGCCTCGCACCTAGATTTTTTCCTTAACAGAACTAATTCCAGTTCACGTTCATCCCTTTACAAAAGAAACCAGTTTGGTTCTGATTCGGTTTGCAGTTCAGTTCAAAGTTCCTCAATCCAGATTGCTACAAGCTGCTGTGCTCAACTCTAAAATGTACTTACGGTGTCTAAGAAAACATCACATACATGCAGCGAATGGTTTAATTTATTCCCCCCCCCCAACAATTATGGTGTTCAAAGAATCTAAAAACTCAAAGGCATGTAGAAGAGAAACTTTCTTTTTGTTTGCTATTTATTTATTAAACTTGTGAGTTGCTTTACCTTGTCCAGCCAAGCAGCCAACCAGAGAAAAAACCAGACCTGCATACCAGACCCCCCAATTTTTTATTGGTTTTCACAACATTATAAACAAACGCATAAGACAAACAAACATAGCCTTGTTAAAAATTACACTTATTAACATTGTTAAGTGACTTCCTCGCTTCCCCTTTGTTGAATTTCATTGCACGTCCTTTTAACGGTTTTCCATATCACAGTTCTTATAAAATTTAACTTAAACATTAACATCCTTAGATCTTCACCTTATGAAATTAAACGTATTAATTCATCACTTAACTTAAATAAAATCCTAAGCCAATTAAGTATCTGCAAGCTGTTTTCAGTTAATTTAACTAACTTTAACTAATTTAACTTTAACTAAATTTAACTAATTTAACTAAATTTAACCTATTTAACTAAGTAATCATTAAATTTAATCCAATCTTCCTGATACTCCTCTTCCTTCTGGTCACGGACTCTTCCGGTTAGGTCAGTTAGCTCCAAAAAATCCATCATCTTCATTGCATACATTTACAGTATTTTTCGCTCTATAGGACGCACCGGACCATAGGACGCACCTTGTTTTAGAGGGGGAGAAAAAGAAAAAAAAATTCTCCCCCTCTCTGCTCCCGCTTGGTTGAAGGGGCACTGCGCAGCTCTCCCTTTCTGCTGAAGCCAGAAGAGTCTTGCTCTCCCAGCTTCAGCAAAAGGAACCCGAAGCCTTCGGAGCGCAGCGCGAGTTCCCGCTGCACTCCGAAGGCTTCAGGGATAGCCGCCTGAAGCCTTTGGAGTGCAGCGGGAATTCGCGCTGTGCTCCGAAGGCTTCGGGTTCCTTTCGCTAAAGCCAGGAGAGCCTTGCTCTCCCCTGCACGCCGGAGGCTTCAGGCGGCTATCCCTGAAGCCTGGAGAGCGAGAAGGGTTGGTGTGCATCGACCCCTCTCGCTCTCCAGGCTTCAGCAAAAGCAACGCGTAGCCTCTGGAACATGGAGGGAGCGCTCCCTCTGCGCTTCGGAGGCTTTGCGTTGCTATCGCTGAAGCCAAGGAGCCTGCATTCGCTCCATAGGATGCACACACATTTCCCCTTAATTTTTGGAGGGGAAAAAGTGCGTCCTATAGAGCGAAAAACACGGTATTTGTTTGTTACATTTATGTGCCAACTTGATCTTGGGTCTCAAGATGGTGCCCACGGTTCTCTGCCTCCGCATTTCATCCTCTCAGCAACCCAGCGAGGTAGTTTAGGAGATGCTGCGACGGACTCCAAGGTCCAGACAGATCAAGCACCATAATGTGAAATGGTTTGTTACTTACATTTCTCCACCTCCTTTTCTCTTCAAAGGTCCTATTTCGGTTTTCTTTTGCAGAAAAGGCACCCTTAACGTCTCTCCAGCGGGTACCACAAGCCCCTCCCCCTCCCCATCTGGAAACCTTATTTTCTGGGGACAGCTGGAAAGGCTTAACTCTCAACATCTGCATTGGCGGGGCTGGCAGAGCAAAGGGATGGGTCTTGTTGACGTTTCCTTCTCGCCCCTTTGGAAATGAAGAGACAAGTCAATGCAAAAGAGGTGGCTGGGAATTGCAGTACTTTTCTAACTCCACAGGGAGAGATGAAGGCAAGGAGAATCACAGACTCAAGGCCAGTTGCAGGCTCAGTATTTGAATGTGGCAAGGGGTGAAGTGAGGCATGGAGTAAAGTTCAGTTTTTGGATCTGCCCGGTAAGTATCTTTATACAGCGATGTTAAGTAAAACAGTGTTTGCCTCCTGTTGCTCATGAATTACATTACATATATTTCAATATACATTGGTACCTTGGGTTACATACGCTTCAGGTTACAGACGCTTCAGGTTACAGACTCTGCTAACCCAGAAATAGTACTTCGGGTTAAGAACTTTGCTTCAGGATGAGCACAGAAATCGTGCAGCGGCAGCAGGAGGCCTCATTAGCTAAAGTGGTGCTTCAGGTTAAGAACAGTTTCAGGTTAAGAACGGACCTTCAGAACGAATTAAGTAATTAACCTGAGGTACCACTGTATATATATTTCAATATACTTTAAAAAGGTAAAAGTAAAGGACCCCTGACAGTTAAGTCCAGTTGTGGACGACTCTGGGGTTGCGGCACTCATCTCACTTTACAGGCCGAGGGAGCCGGTGTTTGTCCGTAGACAGTTTTTCCGGGTCACATGGCCAGCATGACTAAGCTGCTTCTGGCAAAACCAGAGCAGCGCACGGAAACGCCGTTTACCTTCCCGCCAGAGTGGTACCTATTTATCTACTTGTACTTTGACGTGCTTTCGAACTGCTAGGTTGGCAAGAGCTGGGACAGAGCAACGGGAGCTCACCCCGTCATTGCGGGGATTTGAACTGCCGACCTTCTGATCGGCAAGCCCAAGAGGCTCAGTGGTTTAGACCACAGTGCCACCCACATCCCTTTCAATATACTTTAGTGCTGCCCAATTAGCATTAATGCCTTTTAAAAAGAAAGACACAGATGTGGAGAGAAGTGTTCTGTCTATTCTCAAAAGTGAGAATGGGCTATTCTCCTACTGAAGGAATCTGGAAACCAAGTCTCTTTCTAGGCTGAAGATTCCATTTTTTTATAAGATATTTATTAAAGTTTTAAGGATTTATATAAAATAGAAAAAACAAAAGAACAAACAGAAACAACAAAAATACATACAAGACACTTACAACAACAAGTATAATTTCAATCCCCTATATTCATAAAACTGACTTTCCCGACCTTCTCATACCTCCCCCTTCTGTATTCCAATCTCTAATTAGTTCAATTCAGCAAATCCTTCCCCTAATTTCTATATAGTTTTTGACCTTTCTTTTCTTAATTACATAATCATTACAGCTTAAAACCCCTTAATTTCAAAATCAACATCGTTCTAACATTCAATAATTTTACAATGTTTCTTAAGATAGTCCTTAAATTTCTTCCAATCTTCTTCCGCCGTCTCTTTTCCCTGGTCTCGGATTCTGCCGGTCATTTCTGCCAGTCCCATATAATCTATTACCTTCATCTGCCATTCTTCCAAGGTGGGTAGGTCTTGTGTCTTCCAATACTTTGCGATGAGTATTCTTGCTGCTGTTGTAGCATACATGAAAAATGTTCTGTCCTTCTTTGACACCAATTGGCCGACCATGCCCAAGAGAAAGGCCTCTGGTTTCTTCAAAAAGGTATATTTAAATACCTTTTTCATTTCATTATAAATCATTTCCCAGAAAGCCTTAATCCTTGGGCATGTCCACCAAAGGTGAAAGAATGTACCTTCGGTCTCTTTACATTTCCAACACTTATTATCAGGCAAGTGGTAAATTTTTGCGAGCTTGACTGGGGTCATGTACCACCTATAAATCATTTTCATAATATTTTCTTTTAAGGCATTACATGCCGTAAATTTTATACCAGTGGTCCACAACCGTTCCCAGTCCTCAAACATAATGTTATGACCAATATCTTGTGCCCACTTGATCATAGCTGATTTAACTGTTTCATCCTGTGTATTCCATTTCAACAGCAAGTTATACATTTTTGACAAGTTCTTAGTTTTGGATTCTAACAATTCTGTCTCCAATTTTGATTTTTCCACCTGGAAACCAATTTTCCTGTTCTAGGCTGAAGATTCCAAGCTCCTTCAACCATTCCTCATCAGGCTTGGTTTCCAGACCCTTGATCATCTCAGTCACCCTCCTCTGAACACCTTCCAGCTTGTCAACATCCTTCCTAAATTGTGGTGCCCAGAACTGGACACAATATTCCAGGTGTGGTCTGACCAAGGCAGAACAGAGTGGAACTATGACTTCTCTTGATCTCCGGCTTGGCGGCTTCCCATTCGGGTATCTGAATGGCCACTGGGCTGAGGCAGTTGCCTCAGGCAGCAGAACCTCAAGAGTTGGCACCCTGCCTGAACCACCGCCTTTGCTGTTGGTGGAGAAACGGCAGTGGCAACTTCTGGCAAGCTGTTGTTGAGATCTCACGAGATCTCATGAGCTTTGTGAGATTGCGTGAGAGTTCCACAAGATCTCGCTCATCGCCACCGCTTCTTGGGTACCACCACACATTTCTCATGGGAGAAATGTTGGAGGGGATGTAATAGGATGTCCCTATTTTCATCGGGGAAATGTGGGAGGGGATGGAAGAGCACGTTCCTTTTTTCATCAGAGAAATGTTGGAGAGGATGGAATAAGGTGCCCTTATTTTCTTGGAAGAAATGTTGGAGGGGATGGAATAGGATGTCCCTATTTTCATCGGGGAAATGTGGGAGGGGATGGAAGAGGACGTTCCTTTTTTCATCGGAGAAATGTTGGAGAGGATGGAATAAGGTGCCCTTATTTTCTTGGAAGAAATGTTGGAGGGGATGGAATAGAACATCCCTATTTTCATCAGGGAAATGTTGGAAGGGATGGAATAGGACGTCCTTATTTTCATCAGGGAAATGTTGGAGGGGATGGAATAGGACGTCCCTATTTTCAAAAGAGAAATGTTGGAGGGGATAGAATAGGACGTCTCTATTTTCATCAGGGCAATGTTGGAGGGGATAGAATAGGACGTCCTTATTTTCATCAGGGAAATGTTGGAGGGGATAGAATAGGACGTCTCTATTTTCATGGGAGAAACGTTGGAAAATATGAAATAGGATGTCCCTATTTTCAATGGCAGGACCGTACCTTCCCATTTTACCTCAGGCGGCAAAATGGAATGGGCCACACCCTACTTCGTGGGCCACTGGCCTGATTCACCAAGCTGGCCTTACGATCTCAAGTCTAAAAATTTGTCAGACCCGACTGGGGAGCCTATGTAGAACTGTGTGCCTTCCCTTTGTGATGAAATACACTTTCCTGGAGCCACAGCCCTGGGGCGAAATCCTGCCCCTTGCTCTCACCCCTGCCCTGCCCCAGGAGAAAGCAAGTTGGGGAGCCCAGCCAGAACAAACCTTCTCCTGACCCCACACCTTTCCAAAGCCAGAAGATGCTTTAAATGGTCAAAACTGTACCACGGGGAAACATGCCATATTAATCATAATAATCCTAAATCCAGGTCAGCTATATAAAGGCTGGTGTCAAGGAATTTAAATCCTATGAAAAATATACACAGCGCCGGTGTTTCAAACCAGAGTCGCAAAAAAGCATTGAGATTTCACTTCTTCGTACAACTCTTAGATTTACAGGGAGGTCACGTGGTATGGGCTATTTTGGGGGGCAAATAGTGGCCGGACTCCAGGGAGGACTTAACGCTTTCGGGAACAATACTTGTTGCCCCTGTTTCAATGCAGTGGTACCTTGGTTCTCAAACTTAATCCGTTCCGGAAGTCTGTTCCAAAACCAAAGCGTTCCAAAACCAAGGTGCTCTTTCCCATAGAAAGTGATGCAAAATGGAAGAACCTGCTCCAGACTTTTAAAAACAACCCCTAAAACAACAATTTAACATGATTTTTACTATCTAATGAGACCTTTGATCCATAAAATGAAAGCAATGAACAATGTAAAGGTAAAGGTACCCCATACCATTAGGTCCAGTCGTGGCCGACTCTGGGGTTGCGGCGCTCATCTCGCTTTATTGGCCGAGGGAGCCGGGGTACAGCTTCCGGGTCATGTGTCCAGCATGACTAAGCCGCTTCTGGCGAACCAGAGCAGCGCACGGAAATGCCGTTTCCCTTCCCGCCGGAGCAGTACCTATTTATCTACTTGCACTTTGAGGTGCTTTCGAACTGCTAGGTTGGCAGGAGCAGGGACTGAGCAACAGGAGCTCACCCCGTCGTGGGGATTCGAACCGCTGACCTTCTGATTGGCAAGTCCTAGGTTCTGTGGGTTAACCCACAGCGCCACCAGCGTCGGTGTAAAATCAATAAAACAGTATTGTTAAAAATGAAAATGTATTTTTTTCCCTACCTGCACTGTCTAAAGTGGCTTTGCAGCTTTTATCCGCTTCCGCAGGGACACAATCGAATCAATCAGTAGCTGAACTGGGTTCTACACAGTCACAAAAACAAATGAACCCAAAAAGCCTCAAAAACAAAATGCAAAATAAATAGCAAAAACAGACAGACCTTAGTATAGCACTCAATATGGAAGTGTGCCACTCAGAAAGGAAGAGAGGCACTCAGATCGGAAGCGTAACACTCAAATCGTGTCAGGTGTGCGTGCAGGAGCCAGGCCCTGTGACCAATAGGACTGCAGGACTGGGGCCTTCCTAAGTTTGTTCTGAAGAGGCTGCACAGGTGAGGCCGCTTGGTAACTCGCTGGACCTGGTGGCAAGAGCCGGGAAGGGATAGAAGGTCAGCATTTCCCTTTGGCTCCTTGCCACAGCAACAGGTTCCCTGCCTTGCTGCGTTTGGCTCCTTGACTCCTTGCTTCTTGATCCTCGGACCTCTGACTTTGTGACTCTTTGCTTCTTGCTCCTCGGACCCCTGACTTTGTGACTCCTTGCCTCCTGACCCTCGGACCCCTGACTTCGTGACTCCTTGCTTCTTGCTCCTCGGACTCCTGACTTTGTGACTCTTTGCTTCTTGCTCCTCGGACCCCTGACTTTGTGACTCCTTGCCTCCTGACCCTCGGACCCCTGACTTTGTGACTCCTTGCTTCTTGCTCCTCGGACCTCTGACTTTGTGACTCCTTGCTTCTTGATCCTTGGACTCCTGACTTTGTGACTCCTTGCTTCTTGATCCTTGGACCCCTGACTTCGTGACTCCTTGCTTCTTGATCCTCTGACCCCTGACTTCGTGACTCCTTGCTTCTTGATCCTTGGACCCCTGACTTCGTGACTCCTTGCTTCTTGATCCTCTGACCCCTGACTTCGTGACTCCTTGCTTCTTGATCCTTGGACTCCTGACTTTGTGACTCCTTGCTTCTTGATCCTCTGACCCCTGACTTCGTGACTCCTTGCTTCTTGATCCTTGGACCCCTGACTTCGTGACTCCTTGCCTCCTGACCCTCGGACCCCTGACTTCGTGACTCCTTGCTTCTTGCTCCTCGGACCCCTGACTTTGTGACTCTTTGCTTCTTGATTCTCAGACCCCTGACTTTGTGACTCTTTGCTTCTTGATTCTCAGACCCCTGACTTTGTGACTCCTTCCTTCTTGCTCCTCGGACCCCTGACTCTGTGACTCCTTGCTTCTTGCTCCTCGGACCCCTGACTTTGTGACTCCTTGCTTCTTGCTCCTCGGACCTCTGACTTTGTGACTCCTTGCTTCTTGACCCTCGGACTCCTGACTTTGTGACTCCTTGCTTCTTGCTCCTCGGACCCCTGACTTCGTGACTCCTTGCTTCTTGACCCTCGGACTCCTGACTTTGTGACTCCTTGCCTCCTGACCCTCGGACCCCTGACTTCGTGACTCCTTGCCTCCTGACCCTCGGACCCCTGACTTCGTGACTCCTTGCTTCTTGCTCCTCGGACCCCTGACCTCGTGACTCCTTGCTTCTTGACCCTCGGACCCCTGACTTCGTGACTCCTTGCCTCCTGACCCTCGGACCCCTGACTTCGTGACTCCTTGCTTCTTGATCCTTGGACCCCTGACTTTGTGACTCCTTGCTTCTTGATCCTCGGACTCCTGACTTTGTGACTCCTTGCTTCTTGCTCTTCGGACCCCTGACTTTGTGACTCCTTGCTTCTTGATCCTCGGACTCCTGACTTTGTGACTCCTTGCTTCTTGATCCTCGGACTCCTGACTTTGTGACTCCTTGCTTCTTGATCCTCGGACCCCTGACTTTGTGACTCTTTGCTTCTTGATTCTCAGACCCCTGACTTTGTGACTCTTTGCTTCTTGCTCCTCGGACCTCTGACTTTGTGACTCCTTGCTTCTTGATCCTTGGACTCCTGACTTTGTGACTCCTTGCTTCTTGCTCCTCGGACCTCTGACTTTGTGACTCCTTGCTTCTTGCTCCTTGGACCTCTGACTTTGTGACTCCTTGCTTCTTGATTCTCAGACCCCTGACTTTGTGTCTCCTTGCTTCTTGATCCTCGGACCCCTGACTTCGTGACTCCTTGCTTCCTGACCCTCGGACCCTTGGCTTCTTGACTCCTGACTCTTTGACCCTTGGACTCTTGGCTTCCTGGCTTCTGGACCCCCCGTTCCTGCTCCCACCCCGCCACCTTGCCCCTGGTCCTGACATCCCCTGCTGGGACTTCGATCGCCCATGAACTGGACCGTGACAGCACAGTTTGTACCCAGTTTGGACTGGGTGAAGTCACCTCAAACTGTTGTTGTTGTTTAGTCGTTTAGTCGTGTCCGACTCTTCGTGACCCCATGGACCAGAGAACGCCAGGCACTCCTGTCCTCCACTGCCTCCCGCAGTTTGGTCAAACTCATGCTGGTAACCTCGAAAACACTATCCAACCATCTCGTCCTCTGTCGTCCCCTTCTCCTTGTGCCCTCCATCTTTCCCAACATCAGAGTCTTCTCCAGGGAGTCTTCTCTTCTCATGAGGTGGCCAAAGTCTTGGAGCCTCAGCTTCAGGATCTGTCCTTCCAGTGAGCACTCAGGGCTGATTTCCTTCAGAATGGAGAGGTTTGATCTTCTTGCAGTCCATGGGACTCTCAAGAGTCTCCTCCAGCACCAGAATTCAAAAGCATCAATTCTTCGGCGATCAGCCTTCTTTATGGTCCAGCTCTCACTTCCATCCCCTTCATGGATCCCCTTCATGGATCACTTCATGGATCCCTTCATGGATCCCCTTCATGGATTACTGCCTTGCCGTGGCGAAGGGGCTTGAAGAACTCAGAGAAGCTATGAACTATGCCGAGCAGGGCACCCAAGATGGACAGGTCATAGAGGAGATTTTTGACCAAACGTGATCCACCTGGAGGAGGAACCAGCAAGCCACTCCAGTATCCCTGCCAAGAAAACTCCATGGACAAAGACAACACCTCAAACTGGGCGGTGGTTATCTCCAGAAGTGCCCTCATTGGCACAGCTTGGGCTCATCGTACCCAACCGGTCAGAATCATGCCAAAGTCACGCTTCGGTCTGCCACCTTGATTCCAAATGGCCCCCCAGAGTCCAAACGTTGAATTGTCACCCCCATCTTGGGACCCCCAGTGCGGGTTTTGGCGACGGCATCTTGAGAGGCAGCCAAACAAAGGCCAAAAAACTGGGCAAAGTCACACCACAGCCGTGGTTCAGTTCAGCGTCTCGATTCAAAATGGCAGCTGGCACCCAAAGGTTGGTAAAATGGCCGCTGCCACCTCAGGAAATCGTGCGCCAAGTTTGGTGATAGTATGTCAACAGGCGTCTCAAACGATACCCCCAAAGCCAGGCAAAGTTACATTTTCGTCTGCTTTCTTGACTCTAAATGGTGCCCGGTATACAAGCAGGGATATTGTCCACCTCCTGCGCCTCAGAAACCCTCATGGCAATTTTTGTGACGATATCTCAGGAGGCACCCAACTTTACAATTCTACGATTTCTGGTTGAGCACGATATCCCTAGTGCAGTTATACTATAGATTTTTTATAATGGCATTATGATATTGTCAGAAAGATACTGACCCCTTTCTTAATGTTGTCTCCTATGGAAATACCTAATTTTCGCAAGTTCCAAACAGGGTTCTTCATGCAGGAAGATGTCACCCTGAGGCAAGGCCTGCCTTCTATTTTTATTCGTCCCCCAGCCCCCGCCTCCCTTGCCACCATTTTCTCTGAAAAGGGAACAGCTGGGGTGAAATACTTGCTTACGGAAAACAAATGTCGCATTAAATTTTAATTTTAACCATCTGGCTGAACTCGTTTCGGAACAAGTAGATGAGCGAATGTCGTGTTTGGCCCACATAACTGACCAAGAACTGGGAATTGTATCTAATGCCAGCCCTACGCATCACAAACCCACTGAATTAATGGATGGACAAGGCTATGGTAGGTTTGTTAATTTCAGTGGGTTTCTCCTGAGCAGAATTTAACTCGATGGAAAGATGGCAGAACATCCTGGCGAAAACAGAAAGGGGAGTGGAAATAGTTGATATTTGCTTCTTTGTCCCATGTTCAGAACAGATGGATAGAAGATAGAATCTTTATTTGCATCAGCCACTGTTGTTGCTGTTTAGTCGTTTAGTCGTGTCCGCCTCTTCGTGACCCCCTGGACCAGAGCACACCAGGCACTCCTGTCTTCCACTGCCGCCCGCAGTTTGGTCAAACTCATGCTGGTAGCTTCGAGAACACTGTCCCATCATCTCGTCCTCTGTCGTCCCCTTCTCCTTGCGCCCTCCATCTTTCCCAACATCAGGGTCTTTTCCAGGGAGTCTTCTCTTCTCCTGAGGTGGCCAAAGTCTTGGAGCCTCAGCTTCAGGATCTGTCCTTCCAGTGAGCACTCAGGGCTGATTTCCTTCAGAATGGAGAGGTTTGATCTTCTTGCAGTCCATGGGACTCTCAAGAGTCTCCTCCAACACCAGAATTCAAAAGCATCAATTCTTCGGCGATCAGCCTTCTTTATGGTCCAGCTCTCACTTCCATACATCACTACTGGGAAAACCATGGCTTTAACTATACAGGCCTTTGTTGGCAAGGTGATGTCTCTACTTTTTAAGATGCTGTCTAGGTTTGCCATTGCCTTTCTCCCAAGGAGCAGGCGTCTTTTAGTTTTGTGACTGCTGTCACCATCTGCAGTGATCCCACTAGCCATAGCCATAGCAATAAAATAAAATGAAATAAAATGCACTGAAGATAGTTAAAAACTTAACTATTGGAAATACATTCTGGGGGTTTACATCAATAATCAAATAATAGATCTTCTACTAATTGCCTCCGCTAAAAAACTTGCAGTTTTTGCTGTCACCTGATCATCTTGTTCTGCAAAGTAGCAAAGGTTGAGCGACCCAGCATGGGTAATAACATCACTCCTCAAATCTTTATAAAGCGTTCAAGCCAGAAACATACGAGCTACTGACTCAATACTGCCATCTCCACGGGGACATAACCGTTTTTCCAGTGGAATTTTCTGAAATCGACCCTCAAGTCCAGCTGAAGGCAGTCTTTTCAATCTTGCGAGAGTGAAATCAGACCTGTATTTTGGAGTTGCTAAATTTCGCAGATAGGGTGCCCAAAGTGTCAAAATGACTAGGTGGGAAATATTCACACCATGGATACCTATTAAAGGTAAAGGGACCCCTGACAATTAAGTCCAGTCGCGAATGACTCTGGGTTTGCAGCGCTCATCTCGCTTTATAGGCTGAGGGAGCCGGCGTTTGTCCACTTCCACAGACAGTTTTTCCAGGTCATGTGGCCAGCATGACTAAGCTGCTTCTGGCGAAACCAGAGCAGCGCACGGAAACGCTGTTTGCCTTCCCGCCACAGCGGTACCTATTTATCTACTTGCACTTTGACGTGCTTTCGAACTGCTAGGTTGACAGGAGCAGGGACTGAACATCGGGAGCTCACCCCATCTCAGGGATTCGAACCGCCGACCTTCTGATTGGCAAGCCCTAGGCTCAGTGGTTTTGACCACAGTGCCACCCGCATCCCACAGATACAGTCATACCTCGGGTTGTGAACATGATCCATGCGGGAGGCACATTTGCAACCCACAGCATTCACAGTTTGAAGCGCCGTATCGATTTGGCGCTTCTGCGCATGAGTGTGACGTCATTTTGCACTTCTGCGCATGCCCGAGTGCCAAAACCTGGAAGTAACCCGTTCTGGTACTTCGGGTTTGGTGCGGTTTGGAACCCAAAAACGCTCAACCTGCAGCGAGGTATGACTGTACCTATTCGGTCCATAAGTTAACACATAAAAGGTAAAGGTAAAGGGACCCCTGACCATTAGGTCTAGTCGTGACTGACTCTGGGGTTGCGGCGCTCATCTCGCTTTACTGGCCGAGGGAGCTGGCGTACAGCTTCTGGGTCATGTGGCCAGCTTGACTAAGCCGCTTCTGGCGAACCAGAGCAGCACACGGAAACACCGTTTCCCTTCCCGCTGGAGCGGTACCTATTTATCTACTTGCACTTTGACGTGCTTTCGAACTGCTAGGTTGGCAGGAGCAGGGACCGAGCAACGGGAGCTCACCCCGTCTCGGGGATTCGAACCGCCGACCTTCTGATCAGCAAGTCCTAGGCTCTGTGGTTTAACCCACAGCGCCACCCGTGTCCCTAAATTACCACATAGCTTATATTAAACACAAAAAACAGCGACAATTTGTTGTTGACAGCTGGACATATAAAGGGCCCCATTACCTTCAGTAGCTCAGGGCCAGATTTAGGTTTGATGAGGCCGTAATGGACATGACTCCATCAGCCATCGGCATGTGAGTCGCACCCTGACCTCTCTGCGCCTCGCAACCCCCGCCCCACGCACCCGGGTCCCCACCTTTGCCTTGGGGGCTGATGGCTGATGGATGGCCTCTCCTCTTTCCCTGACATCTGGTTTGCAAGCCGGAATTTGTTTTACTGCTGATGACTCAGGGCTCGGGCTGGGCGTCCCCCGAGGTGATGCTGAGGTATTAAAGGGGCCTTAGGTAGAATCCGCGGAAAAGCCGGGATGATCCAAGAACCCTCCTCTGAGAGGAGGCTGACAGGATGTGAGGGCAGTGGGGAGATAACCAGACACAGCTTGCTGGTTCGGAATCTGCTGTCGTGCTATTCCGAACACCCCTCCACCTTCCTGTTGCAGAAGGGAAGGCTGCCTGCATGCCAAAATGCACCAGAGCTCTGTTGCTTTGAGCAAAGCACTGGATTTATGAAGTGGAGTCCTTCCACAGTAGGAAGGGAGGGATAAATTTAGCCACTGAGCCTCTTGGGCTTGCCGATCGGAAGGTTGGCGGTTCGAACCCGTACAACACGGTGAGCTCCCGTTGCTCTGTCCCAGCTCCCGCCAACCTAGCAGTTCAAAAGCACACCAGCGCAAGTAGATAAATAGGTACAGCTGTGGCGGGAAGGTAAACAGAGTCTCCGTGTGCTCTGGTTTCCGTCACGGTGTCCCCCGGAGGCCAATTCTGGATCCACACGTCCTTCCACAGTGTGGACATAGGTTTCTGGGCGGGAGTTGATCCTGGTGAGGGTTTGCCAAGCGTGCCTTCCTCTTAGCGCGTTCCCCCTTTTCGCCCTGAGTTCGTGCTTCTTCAAAGCCCAGGATTAAAAAAACGAAAAAGAAGTTTGGAAAAAGAGAAACTGAGGAAAACCAAAACTGGTAGGTCCCTCTTCCACAGTCAGCCGTGCGACTTTCTGGCATGGAAGCCCGCTATCCTCTGGGTTCCCTGCCATTTCGTTTTGTAGTCGTGGCTTCTTGTCTAAATTTATGTGAAACGGGCCTCCGTTAAGGTTAAAAAGCTCTCCAGCTAAAATGTCATAAAACACAATTACAACCATAAAACCCATAATAACAGCCAGACATAAAAAAATGATGTTAACATCCAGCACAAGCCGCACCCGCTCGATATATGTAAAGCACATTGAATGCACATGGCTCGCCTCTAAAGGATTCTGGGAACTGTAGTTTTCTTCTTCTTCTTCACAGAACTACCCTCGCAGCACCCTTGGCAAACAGTTCCTACGGCCTTTGGAGCAAAGCCACATGTTTCACATCGGCTTTAACTGTCTGGTGTGGGTGTGCCGAATGGGTTACGTGACTACGATCCAACCTTTCAGCAGCACAAGAAAGACACAACTTGGGAGCATTCAGACTAAAGCAGAGGAACCCAGAATGCCGAAACATTCAGTGGATGGGGGCTCTTGGGGCATGGCTGGTCCAGTGCTCCAGGGATACATGCTGCTGCAGATACGAATGCGGGTCTCGCTGTGGTCTAAACCTCTGAACCTCTTGGGCTTGCCGATCGGAAGGTCGGCGGTTCGAATCCCCACGACAGAGTGAGCTCCCGTTGCTCCGTCCCAGCTCCTGCCAACCTAGCAGTTCGAAAGCACACCAGTGCAAGTAGATAAATAGGTACTGCTGCGGCGGGAAGGTAAACGGCGTTTCTGTGCGCTCTGGTTTCCGTCACGGTGTCCCGTTGCGCCAGAAGTCATTTGGTTCTGCTGGCCACATGACCCGGAAAGCTGTCTGTGGACAAACGCCGGCTCCCTCAGCCTGAAAGTGAGATGAGCACCGCAACCCCATAGTCACCTTTGGCTGGACTTAACCGTCCAGGGGTCCTTTACCTTTTTACCATTACCTGCAGATATGGACCTCCTCCATTGTACTTGCCTTCCAATCTAGCTGTTTTCAGAGGCAGGGAATCCATCACATACAGATTAGTGGACCGCCATATATATATATTCCTATATATAGATATATAAAAGTAAAGGTAAAGGGACCCCTGACCATTAGGTCCAGTCGTGGACGACTCTGGGGTTGCGGCGCTCATCTCGCTTTATTGGCCAAGGGAACCGGCGTACAGCTTCCGGGTCATGTGGCCAGCAGGACTAAGCCGCTTCTGGCAAACCAGAGCAGCGCACGGAAACACTGTTTACCTTCCCGCTGGAGCGGTACCTATTTATCTACTTGCACTTTGACGTGCTTTCGAACTGCTAGGTGGGCAGGAGCAGGGACAGAGCGACGGGAGCTCACCCCATCGCGGGGATTCGAACTGCGACCATCTGTGCTTTAACCCACAGCGTCACCCACATTCCAGGATATAGATATATAGATAACCCCAAAATGAAGTCCTCAAATTCAAAGCTTTGAAAAGCACAGTGGTCAGAGCCTGGCAGGCAACTGTTTCTTCTTCTTCTTCTTCTTCTTCTTCTTCTTCTTCTTCTTCTTCTTCTTCTTCATCTTCTTCTTCTTCTTCTTCCCCCATCCAAACAATGACTATCATCAGTGCAGGTAAGATTTTTTTAAAATTCATAATAAAATTCATGGTAAATTGCTGTTTTAGGGGTTGTTTTTAAAAGTCTGGAACCGATTAATCCATTTTGCATTACTTTCTATGGGAAAGCGCACCTCGGTTTTGGAACGCTTTGGTTTTGGAACGGACTTCCGGAACGGATTAAGCTTGAGAACCAAGGTACCCCCCCTCTCTCTGTGTGTGTATAATTTTTTAAATTAAATTTTCTAATTTACATTTCAAAATAAGAAGTCTTCCCCTGCTATAATCTTTAGGTTCCCTTTAACCCTGGGCACCTGCATGTCTCCACAGTTTTCTCAGAGAACTCGATTGCAAAAGTCAGAGAAGTGTGAATGTCAAAGGATGGCTGTTTTTCGGTCCACGTATTGCAAGGATGAATGCAAACTGTGCAACTATCGCCATTTCCCTCGCGAGAATTGCTCAGGCGTGAAGGAAAGGCACTCTGCACGCGCCCAGGAATATTGCATTTTTGGTTGTTGGTTTTTACTACATAATGTTGCATTTCCAAATATTGGCCGTGTGAGAAAGCCACTTCTGTCTTTAGGAGGAGTTGGGGTTGTGGGCTTCACGGCCCCTCCACGCACATGGTGTCACCCCCTAGCCGGCCAATTGGCTGGTTGAGGGGCGTGGCCTGCCCTGTATAGGCAGGCCACGGCCAGAGATCTCCCTCTTTGCTGCCCACAGCTGTTCCTGCTTTCCCACCCTATAAGGTTTTCATTCTTTGACCTTGCTATGGACCTCGGTTGGTCGCCGTCGAGGGGCCTGGTAGGAATTTTCCCACTTGGCAAATTGGCACCAGCCGCTTGGCTTTCACCTTGTTGTTGTTGTTTAGTCGTTTAGTCGTGTCCGACTCTTCGTGACCCCATGGACCAGAGCACGCCAGGCACTCCTGTCCTCCACTGCCTCCCACAGTTTGATCAAACTCATGCTGGTAGCTTCAAGAACACCATCTAACCATCTCATCCTCTGTCGTCCCCTTCTCCTTGTGCCCTCCATCTTCCCCAACATCAGGGTCTTTTCCAGGGAGTCTTCTCTTCTCATGAGGTGGCCAAAGTATTGGAGCCTCAGCTTCACGATCTGTCCTTCCAGTGAGCACTCAGGGCTGATTTCCTTAAGAATGGATACGTTTGATCTTCTTGCAGTCCATGGGACTCTCAAGAGTCTCCTCCAGCACCATAATTCAAAAGCATCCATTCTTCGGCGATCAGCCTTCTTTATGGTCCAGCTCTCACTTCCATACATCACTACTGGGAAAACCATGGCTTGAACTATACGGACCTTTGTTGGCAAGGTGATGTCTCTGCTTTTTAAGATGCTGTCTAGGTTTGTCATTGCTTTTCTCCCAAGAAGCAGGCATCTTTTAATTTCGTGTCTGCTGTCACCATCTGCAGTGATCTGGCTTTCACCTACCTTGTAGCAAATCGCCACGACTTTCTGTGTATTGGCGGTTAGGCATTGGAATAGTTCTGTAGATGAAAGAGGGGAGGTAACGCCATCACCTGCCCCACATATTGAAGGGTAGTCCGATAAAGGATTCTGGGGGGCGTGGCCCTGTCTGAAGCCTAAGGAGGTTAGGGCCTAAGGCACACCCCCTATCGGTGACCCCGGGGGAGTTTCTAGTTGATGTGCATCAGCAGAACTCCCCCTACTGGTGGTTAACCCTTCCCAGACTTCAAGCGGACGGGCTGAAGTCGGATATAGTCGGTTAGGACCAATGCCTAAGCCAATACCGCTCATCACCTGTAATCAATAAAGTTGTGGCCTTTTTTTTTTAGCCCATTAACCTTAATAATTGCATATTGTGTCATTATTTCCACCTGGGGAACTCTCCATGCAATGCTGGGGTCAAATCACTTGTGGCTTCCTGGGACAGCTCGGCAGGCAGAGCTGCAAGACACTGAATCTCAGGGCTGTGGGTTCCAGCCCCACATTGGGCAAAATATTCCTGCATCACAGGGGGTTGGTCTGGATGACCCTTGGGTCCCTTTCTACAGTTCTATGAAAGAAAAGTGGAGCAGAACAAGCAGGTCCTGTACAACACTTTCGTCCTTTCTGCCTTCCTTCAAATCACTCTTCAATTTGCAGACTTCTCTGCGCGGCCTTCCTTTCTGAAAATCACCGCTCCAAATTTTGACTGCCCTCCTCAGTATCCATCCACTCCCTGGTTTCCCCCCCAATGCCCTCCCCCGCAGTCTCGTTTGTTTATTTTACTTTGTAAGCTCCTAGGAGGCGGAGAGCTGTCTTCCACATTTTTGCCTCCGCGAGGAAGACAGCATGCGAATCGATGATGTCTACAAAAAGTGCCTCTTAAACGGCAAACGCCCGCATGACATCCTCGCTGAGCTATTTCAAATAAAATGTCCTCACCTGGTACTTAAAATAAAATCTCTCCTCTCGTCTCTCCACACCCCCAACCCCCCCTGACATCTAGATTTTCCAGCCCTCTCATCCTTCTCTCTTCCCATGGTTTGGGAGAAGCAGCACTGATCGTCTCAGGAAAGACACGCTTAATCTTTTGGGCACTGGGGGGAAATTTGACACCCTCAGCCTTGGTGTGGAGGGCGGGGCTTGGTGAAACCCCTCCCCTCGTGCATTTGGCTCTGTGGACTGCACCTTCTCCGCCCCCTCCTTTCAACCCCCCCCAGAAAAAGAGTTGGAAGGCAGGAACAGATCCACCAAACCCTTTCACTGTTCCCCCTAGAGCAGAGAAGCTCCAAGGTGAATGTGAAAAATGCAAAGCAGGGGAGAAGGAAAATAGCTGCTGAGGAAGGAAATAACTTCTTGAAAAGTGACAGAACCAGAAGTCTTGGGGTTTTGGTTTTTTTGGTGTGTGGGGTTTTCCCCCCCTTACATGTGTGCTTCTCGCTTGCTTTCTCTCCCCCCACTGCAACCCTGCTGTTCCGTCTCCAAAGGATTGCTGAGTTGAGGCTGGCAGCTGGCTAGGAAGAGGAGGAAAAGTCGGCGTTTATGCACACCAGACGCACCAGCGCAAAGAGACTCCAGCTGCGGCCGGGAGAAGCGCTTCGGAAAGGGCATCTGAGTGACCTTTGGAGGCCTGAAGACCGCCACCTTCCTCGCAGGGGGAGGCAAGAAGAAGTGGCAGGGAATTAGCCAGCTGGGGGAGACTGATTCACCAGGTGCCCACAGGGAGGCTCCGCGGGCGAGGATCGCACCTGGCCCAGGGGCAGAGGTGGGCGGCAAGAGCCACGTGCAGAAGTCCACCTGCTTGACCTCCCCCCAGAGGACCTCTTCTCCCTCGGGGCGAGGCGAAGGAGGGAGGCCCAGGTCAGCAGAGGGAGCGCCCTCCGCCGCCGAGAGCCACAAAAACTTCTGGAATCTGCATCTGGGTGTTGTCCCCAGACCGTTTCCGATGTCCTTCAAAGTCTGGATCCCCAGGGAGCGACAAGATGGGTTTTGGTAGCAGAGCTGCCCTGGTTTGGCAGAAGGCAGAAAGCGGAATGAGGTTTTGCAGGGCGGTTGGTGGTCAGAAGGAGGATTAACCCAAAGTCGGGTGTGGAGGTTTTCTGGAGTTGCCGCTGAATTATTTTTGGACTTTCCTGGATGAGATGGGCCCTTTGAGGTGATTTGTGCTCCCACCCCCACCCCACCCCCTTATGTTTTTGTGGGTTGTTTGTTTTTGCAAGGATGACTGGCCTTGCGGGTTTTAATTCTTTTGGAGATCTCTGCTTTTTCGGGGACGCTTTTTGACGGATGATTTTTGGAGAGACTGGACTGCGAAGGTAAGAGGACGGGGGCTCTTCCCATTGTTTTCTGGGCTGTTAAGGAAGGGCAAAATCCTGCTTTCCAGGGGAGGTGGAAGTTTGAGGACATGCAGAGTTTGAGGGCAACTTGCTGAGATCATTTTAACAACCAGATCAAGAGGAGAAGTGCCTTAAATGTGGGAGGGTGACGAAAGATGTGTACATTTCCTTCTTTGCCCCCATGCCATCTCAAATCAGATCTGTCCCTGCAGCAGAATGAGGTGGTCGGATCCTGATGAAGTAGAATGGATTTATACCCCTTCAGACTGCATGGAGTGGCGGGGGACATAGGAAATTATACATTGGTTTATTTACTCTCCAGTGTTTCACACAGGGGGGTCATTTGCAGTCCCCCCTAGAGATTACAAGGATTGAATCCTGGCATCCAAAACAGTTTCCCTACCCTTGGGCTCCATCCCTTCACCAGCCACAGTTTTGAGCATTCCCCCATATTAAAATGAAAGCCAAGCAAAATGCCCCGCAAGCAGAAATCTAGCACAGCACGCAGAGGGCAAGGTTTTTCTCCTTGCGGTCAAGCAAGGAGCTTTCTTCTTCTTCTTTTCCATTTTACAAGGCAGGAAGCATTGGAGAATTTCCCCTCCGCTTGCAACCTTGAAAGCAGCATAGTCAGTGGCGTAGCGTGGGGGGTGCAGGGGGGCCCGGCCGCACCGGGCGCAACATCTGGGGGTTAGGGTTAGGGGGCGCAAATCCACGGGTTAGGGGGCGCAAATCCACGGGTTAGGGGGCGCAAATTACTTGCCTTGCCCCGGGTGCTGACAACCCACGCTACGCCACTGAACATAGTCCACTACTCTTTTCCTCCTTAGGGCCATGCTTTTGGGCAAAGTGGAAATTCTACTTTTTGAACACAGGACCGGAATCGGTAATTTATTTCTGGGCGGCTTAATGTAGCCTACGGTGAACAAACTTTACAAATTTGGGTGGCTCTCAGATGCTGGATAGAGAATAGTTTTCATATCTCTTGTTAGAGGGGGTAGGGCAGTGCCAAATACTCAACTAATTGGGACTAAGAATTATCCCTAGATTTAAATATTTGGTTTTTTTTAAAGGGGTTAGGGGGATACCAAGAACACTGATATACCAACTGCTTCATTCACTAATTAATGAATAGCATATCTCCCCAGTGTTGACAGGGATGTGCAAAGTTAAAATCCCCAGGGAAGAATTTTGCACGTGAAATAACGGCTCGACGCACATGTTTCAACAGTGCCTAAACCAGAAAACTCTGCTTTCTCCCTGTACAGTTAGTGCAGAGGAGGGAAATGAGGGCATAAGATATTCCTCCGTTTTCACGAATACACAAATGAGTATCAGATCAGCCGCTCGCATCAACTATGAACTTGTTTCCAGAACTGCCCAACTTCTACTTACGGGAGCAAAACCACATAGCCGACTATAGCAAACTTGGAATTTATTTATTTAGCGAAATCTAGCTTTGGCATACAGGGTGATTTCCTCACTTGCTGGCAACAAGAGCATGAAGCTTGCACATTGTAATCGGTATGCCTAGGTGCACATTTAGAAATACCGTATTTTTTGCTCTATAAGACTCACTTTTCCCCTCCTAAAAAGTAAGGGGAAATGTGTGTGCGTCTTATGGAGCGAATGCAGGCTGCGCAGCTATCCCAGAAGCCAGAACAGCAAGAGGGATTGCTGCTTTCACTGCGCAGCGATCCCTCTTGCTGTTTTGGCTTCTGAGATTCAGAATACTTTTTTCCTTGTTTTCCTCCTCCAAAAACTAGGTGCGTCTTGTGGTCTGGTGCGTCTTATAGAGCGAAAAATACGGGTAATTGCAAAGGTTTATATAGAGATGCGTTTCATCTCCTGGGAATGGGGAAGACTGACAAGGCGACTTGTGTTCTGCATCTGTAAACTGCTTTGAGTCTTTGTCTGGGAAAAAGACAAGGAATAAATATACCATCATCATCATCAATATCACACTCTGTTGTTGATGTGCTCACTGTGGATGAGAAGCGTGGAAGTATTTTCAGATCTGCCTTCTTGGCGTTCTTTGGCAATGTTCAGACCAGTGCCGGATTTACGTATAAGCTAAATAAGCTATAGCTTAGGGCCCCACTCTCTTGGGCCCCCCCAAAAATTTAAAGGGATGTACATTTCCAAAATATAAAATAAAAAACAAATACAGTGGTACCTTGGGTTAAGTACTTATTTCGTTCCGGAGGTCCGTTCTTAACCTGAAACTGTTCTTAACCTGAAGCACTATTTCTGGGTATGCGGAGTCTGTAACCTGAAGCGTATGCAACCTGAAGCGTATGTAACCCGAGGTACCACTGTAAAATAAAGCCTACATACAGCAACAGTGTTTTGTGTTGTGTAGGCTTCTGTGATGTAAGTCATGGGCCCAGCCTGCTAGCCTGCTCCATAAAATATCACTGGTTTGCTCCTTTCTATATATAGGGTGCCTACATTCTGCATGGATTGGTCGCAACATGGGCAAGTGGCTTGTGATACCTATGAGGTCCATAAATGACCGTATAGCATATATTCAACACAAAAAAACAGCGACAATTTGTTGTGGACAAAGGACAGCTGGACGTAGAAAGGGCCCCATTACCTTCAGTAGCTTAGGGCCTCATCAAACCTAAACCCAGCCCTGGTTCAGACTATACATTTAAATACATATGATTGGATCCTGACGTTTACCCACTAGAGAGCTACATTTCCCAGCACCCATAGCAAACTACAGTTCCCAGGATTCCTTGGGAGGCAAGTCACGTGTCCTTATGTGTGTCTGCAGACTTTTGTCTCTAAACTAGGCTTGGGCTGGACAGCCCCCCAGACACAAAGCAGACCCTCCAAGCCTCTCTGTTTTCCAGGGACAGTCCCGGATTTACAGGAGCCATCCCAGTTTCTGATGTGATCCCGGAACGTCCTGCTTTTCCTTAGGGCATCCCTATTTTCATTGGAAAAACGTTGGAGGGCATGGAGTTATGTGACTGCTCCCCGCAAGCCAAGGAGATAAGTCACAATGCAACCTTTAGAAGACATCTGGATAGGGAGGTTTCTTAATGTTCTATGTTTTATTATGTTTTCAGCTGCCCAGAGTGGCTGGGGAAACCCATAAATAACGAAGTTGTTGTTGTTGTTGTTGTTGTTGTTCTTCTTCTTCTTCTTCTTCTTCTTCTTCTTCTTCTTCTTCTTATTATTATTATTATTATTATTATTATTATTATTATTATTGGTGTTCCAGTCAGACAACTGCTAGGTTGGCAGGAGCTGGGACTGAGCAATGGGAGCTCACCCCGTCACGGGGATTTGAACCTCTGACCTTCTGATTGGCAAGCCCTAGGCTCAGTGGTTTAAACCACAGTGCCACCCACATCCCTAAAGGTAAAGGGACCCCTGACCGTTAGTTCCGGTCACAGACGACTCTGGGGTTGCGGCGCTCATCTCGCTTTATTGGCCGAGGGAGCCGGCCTACAGCTTCCGGGTCATAGAATCATAGAATCATAGAGTTGGAAGAGACCACAAGGGCCATCGAGTCCAACCCCCTGCCAAGCAGGAAACACCATCAGAGCACTCCTGACATATGGTTGTCAAGCCTCTGCTTAAAGACCTCCAAAGAAGGAGACTCCACCACACTCCTTGGCAGCAAATTCCACTGTCAAACAGCTCTTACTGTCAAGAAGTTCTTCCTAATGTTTAGGTGGAATCTTCTTTCCTGCAGTTTGGATCCATTGCTCCGTGTCTGCTTCTCTGGAGCAGCAGAAAACAACCTTTCTCCCTCCTCTATGTGACATCCTTTTATATATTTGAACATGGCTATCATATCACCCCTTAACCTCCTCTTCTCCAGGCTAAACATGCCCAGCTCCCTTAGCCGTTCCTCATAAGGCATCGTTTCCAGGCCTTTGACCATTTTGGTTGCCCTCCTCTGGACACATTCCAGTTTGTCAGTGTCCTTCTTGAACTGTGGTGCCCAGAACTGGACACAGTACTCCAGGTGAGGTCTGACCAGAGCAGAATACAGTGGCACTATTACTTCCCTTGATCTAGATGCTATACTCCTATTGATGCAGCCCAGAATTGCATTGGCTTTTTTAGCTGCCGCGTCGCACTGTTGGCTCATGTCAAGTTTGTGGTCAACCAAGACTCCTAGATCCTTTTCACATGTACTGCTCTCAAGCCAGGTGTCACCCATCTTGTATTTGTGCCTCTCATTTTTTTTGCCCATGTGGCCAGCATGACTAAGCCGCTTTTGGCGAACCAGAGCAGCGCACGGAAACGCCGTTTACCTTCCCGCCGGAGTGGTACCTATTTATCTACTTGCACTTTGAGGTGCTTTCGAACTGCTAGGTTGGCAGGAGCTGGGACCGAGCAACGGGAGCTCACGCCGTCGCCGGGATTCGAACCGCCGACCTTCTGATCGGCAAGCGCTAGGCTCTGTGATTCTGTGATCCTGAACTCAGCTTCAAGGTTCCATCTCTCTCTCTCTCTCTAGA
Organism: Podarcis raffonei; assembly: GCF_027172205.1. Classification (NCBI taxonomy): domain Eukaryota; kingdom Metazoa; phylum Chordata; class Lepidosauria; order Squamata; family Lacertidae; genus Podarcis; species Podarcis raffonei. Next base: position 7,039,728 of record NC_070619.1, on the reverse strand, counting down.
TCACTCTCTTGTTTAGGCTTCCTCAAATACCTCTGGCCGCTTGCTCTTTCGAGACGCTGCCAGGCGCCGTGGAGTGTCTTAAGTCATATAAATTTTTACTGTATTGCAATCTCAAGTGCCTTCTGGAGAAGCGAAGGACCGCTGCCAAGCCGCTTCACGAGAAAACTTTGTTTAGGGAAGCATGTTATTCCAAGGCCCTGCTCCTCCCCTCCCGGTTCTGCAGGCTGTGGCCGCATTTCCCCCCAAGCGCGCATGCTTTCCTTGACTAAGATGGTTGTTCCTGAACCATGCGCTGAGTGGTGGCTGGTGCTCCTTGCGACTGGACCCAGAGCCAAGGTGTTATGTACTGAGTTGAATAGGATCCAAAAGGCAGCAGTCTGATTGGTCCTAGAACAATAGGATCCAAAAGGCAGCAGTCTGATTGGTCCTAGAACAATAGGATTCAGAATGCAGCAGTCTGATTGGTCCTAGAACAATAGAATCCAGAATGCAGCAGTCTGATTGGTCCTAGAACAATGCAGCAGTATGATTGGTTGGCAGGAACTACCCAATCATGCTCCAGATAGAAGTGAATCCACAACCTGATTGGCTTACAGTAGAATTCCGGAATTAGCCAATCATGTGCAGCCCATTGTGTAAATAATGTATATAAAGCAGATACTTTGAGGGGACATTCATTCATTCCTTCTCACCACTATGAGCTGAATAAAGAGCATGAAATCACTTTGCAACTCTGAGTATATTTCACAAGGACAAAGCAGGGCCAAGCCATTCTACTTTGGTCTCGCTCCTCTTCCCTCCTGAGTTCTACAGGAGCAGCCTTGGGTCTTGAGGAGCAGGAGGAAGGTGGAAGGAAGCATCTCCCTCTAGTTTGGCTGAAAGTAACAAAGGTCCGTATAGTTAAAGCTTTGGTTTCCCCAGTAGTGATGTATGGAAGTGAGAGCTGGACCATCAAGAAGGCCGAAGAATGGCTGCTTTTGAATTCTGGTGCTGGAGGAGACTCTTGAGAGTCCCATGGACTGCAAGAAGATCAAACCTCTCCATTCTGAAGGAAATCAGCCCTGAGTGCTCACTAGAAGGACAGATCCTGAAGCTGAGGCTCCAAGACTTTGGCCACCTCAGGACAAGAGAAGACTCCCTGGAAAAGACCCTGATGTTGGGAAAGATAGAGGGCACAAGGAGAAGGGGACGACAGAGGACGAGATGGTTGGACAGTGTTCTCGAAGCTACCAGCATGAGTTTGACCAAACTGCGGGAGGCAGTGGAAGACAGGAGTGCCTGGCGTGCTCTGGTCCAGGGGGTCACGAAGAGTTGGAAACGACTAAACAACAACAACAAAGGATCTAGTGGCTGGGTGAGGGCATACATAGAACACCGGTCCTGAAAGACCTCCATTGGCTCTCAGGACGTTTCCGAGCACAATTCAAAGTGTTGGTGCTGACCTTGAAAGCCCTAAACGGCCTCAGTCCGGTATACCTGAAGGAGCGTCTCCACCCCTATCGTTCAGCCCAGACACTGAGGTCCAGCTCCGAGGGCCTTCTGGCGGTTTCCTCCCTGCGAGAAGTGAGGTTACAGGGAACCAGGCAGAGGGCCTTCTCGGTGGTGGCGCCCTCCCATCAGATGTCAAGGAAATAAACAACTATCTGAGTTTCAGAAGACATCTGAAGGCGGACCTGTTTAGGGAAGTTTCTAATGTTTGATGTGTTTTTAATATCCTGTTGGAAGCCGCCCAGAGTGACTGGGGAGACCCGGCCAGATGAGCGGGGTATAAGTAATAAATTATTATTATTATTGAGTGTTTGGGGCACACTGACCCAATTCTGTTTCATGGACTAAGTACCAGTTGTCAACTTGTGGGGCAATGTCTGGAGAATCGAGAAGTTGTCTACCTTGGCCTTGTCGAAAAGTGATCCCTGAGCTACCTGTTCAATGAATACTCCTTCCTGCTGTGGCTACCTTCTGTGGGAGGTGTTTAAACAGCGTCTGGTTGTTCGTCTGTCGGGGATGCTGTGCATTCATGAAGGGATTTCTGCTTGACCCGTCTTCCTCACAGCTGTTTCTGTTCTGCTGCAATTCGGTTCCGCCAAATGCCACATTCCTCTGTCTCCCTGCCTGCTATTTAATGCAACCTCGGCAATTGTTTGCATATGTTACCATAAGCTGTGAATTCCATGGAACCAAGGGCATAATTATTTCTACCCCCTCCGCTGAAATGCAAAGGAAGCACAATTTAAATGGGGAAAAGTACAGTGGTACCTCGGGTTAAGTACTTAATTTGTTCCAGAGGTCCGTACTTAACCTGAAACTGTTCTTAACCTGAAGCACCACTTTAGCTAATGGGGCCTCCTGCTGCTGCCGCACCGCCGGAGCACGATTTCTGTTCTCATCCTGAAGCAAAGTTCTTAACCTGAAGCACTATTTCTGGGTTAGTCTGTAACCTGAAGCGTATGTAACCTGAAGCGTATGTAACCCGAGGTACCACTGTAAACAGTTACAGGCAGAAAACAACAGCAGCGAACCTCTAAATGTCTCCAGCACTGCACCTCTTTCTTGTAGGGCTCCACCCCTTGATTGTTTTCCTGCCCCTTTTCCAAATTCTTCAATGTCCTATTTGAGCGATGGCGACCAGAACCCATACTCCAAACGTGGTCACATCATGCATTTGCACGAGGGCATTGTGATACGGACAGTTTTGTTTTCAATTCCTTTCCTAATGATCCCTAGCGTGGAATTTGCCTTTTGCAAGACTACTACACTCCTGATCTATCTAGCTCAGTTGTTGTCTCCACAGACAGGCAGCGAGTCTCTAGAGATCTGGTCATTTAGGGCTTCCTGGCCCTGCGGGTTAAACCACAGAGCCTAGGGCTTGCCGATCAGAAGGTCGGCGGTTCGAATCCCCGCAACGACGGGGTGAGCTCCCGTTGCTCGGTCACTGCTCCTGCCAACCTAGCAGTTCGAAAGCATGTCAAAATGCAAGTAGATAAATAGGTACCGCTCCGGCGGGAAGGTAAACAGCGTTTCCGTGCGCTGCTCTGGTTTGCCAGAAGCGGCTTAGTCCTGCTGGCCACATGACCCGGAAGCTGTACGCCGGCTCCCTCGGCCAATAAAGCGAGATGAGCACCGGAACCCCAGAGTCGGCCATAACTGGACCTAATGGTCAGGGGTACCTTTACCTTTACCTTTACCACCAGCAAGACCTTAAACTTGCCCCTGCAGCATACTGGCAGCCTTTTCAGATTTTTCAGCTGCAGCTCCCCAAACATAATCATCATCATCATCATTTAATTTCATTTTTATAAATGGAGCAGAACTTTTTCTTTTTTTATTCTTTCTTTCTTTCTTTCTTTCTTTCTTTCTTTCTTTCTTTCTTTCTTTCTTTCCTCCCTCTATTCTTTTTATAAATGAAAGATGGAGGGGAAAAATAAAGAAAAGTGAGTGAGAATGAATCAAAAAAGGAAAAAAAAATCTGCTCCATTACCATACAGTATACAGATGTGTACAGTGGTACCTTGGTTCTCAAACGCCTTGGTTCCCAAACACCGAAAACCCGCAGTAAGTGTTCTGGTTTTCAAACATTTTTCGGAAGCCGAACATCCAAAGCGGCTGTCGGCTATTGTTTCTGGGGTGCCTGCACCAATCAGAAGCCGCGCCTTGGTTTCCGAACATTTCAGAAGTCAAACAGACTTCCGGAATGGATTAAGTTCGAGAACCAAGGTACCACTGTATTTGGCACTTTTGGTTTTGTCATTTATTTTGCGTTTTTGTTTTTGAGGCTTTTTCGGTTCATTTGTTTTTGTGACGGTGTGGAACCCAGTTCAGCTACTGACTGATTGATTGTGTGACTGCAGAAATGGATAAAAGCCCCCTCCCCTATCATCAGAGCAAGTAAGAATTATTAATTTTTTAATTTTCATCATCTAGAACAGTCTTATTCATTTCATAGTACAGTACATTGATTATTGTTTTCATTTTATGGTGTTGTTAGAGAGTAAAATTCATGTTAAATTGATGCTTTAGGGGTTGTTTTTAAAAGTCTGGAACGGATTAATCCATTTTGCATTACTTTCTATGGGAAAGCACGCCTTGGTTTTGGAACGCTTTGGTTTTGGAACAGACTTCTGGAATGGATTAAGTTTGAGAACCAAGGTACCACTGTATATTCTTGTTATCCAAATACACATAACCGAACATATTCTGGGTAAATTCCTCCAAATATCATTTTATTTATCCAAAGAAAGTCCCTGTCCATTCATATGTTGTCAAGTGTTGTCATGATAACAAAGCCATTGATTAAGGGGAATTGTATCTCTAATCTTCCCACTTGTCCATATCGGTCTCTTGGCCACCATAAGAGGGTGAAGAATCCATTTCCGCTTTCCTGTTGTCAATTTCCATACAATGGGTATATCGTTCAAGAGCCTATGCACTTTTGAAAATCTTTAATTTTTTTCTCCGTAGAGTCTTGTTTCTATAGTCCAGCACTTTCCCCCAAAACTTAGTAAAAGCATATGTTTCAGAGAAGCTAAAGGTAAAGGACCCCTGGACGGTTAAGTCCAGTCAAAGGCGACTATGGGGTTGCGACGCTCATCTCACTTTCAGTCCAAGGGAGCCGGTGTTTGTCCACAGACAGCTTTCTGGGTCATGTGGCCAGCAGGACTTAACCGTTTCTGGTGCAATGGGACACCGTGACAGAAACCAGAGCGCATGGAAACGCCGTTTACCTTCCTGCCGCAGCAGTACCTATTTATTTACATGCACTGGCGTGCTTTCGAACTGCTAGGTTGGCAGGAGCTGGGACAGAGCAACAGGAGCTCGCCCCACCATGGGGATTCGAACCGCCGACCTTCCGATCGGCAAGCCCAAGAGGCTCAGTGGTTTAGACCACAGCGCCACCCATGTGCATTGCTCCATATTACATCTCCAGTGAAGAGCTACATTGGATAGTCCTTTCTTCTACAAACATAAGGCAGTCCAGTAGATTCTAAATAGCATCAAGGGTGGATCCACTCAGAAACACGTTGCAGAAATCCATTTTTGACTTGGGCTTCTGCAGCCTGCATCTGAACTGCCCTCACATCCTCTTGCATCGAAGCACACAAAGGCTATTTACCATTTTTTTTTTGCTCTATAAGACTCCCTTTTTCCCTCCTAAAAAGTAAGGGGAAATGTGTGTGCGTCTTATGGAGCGAATGCAGGCTGCGCAGCTATCCCAGAAGCCAGAACAGCAAGAGGGATTGCTGCTTTCACTGCACAGCGATCCCTCTTGCTGTTCTGGCTTCTGAGATTCAGAATTTTTTTTCCCTTGTTTTCCTCCTCCAAAAACTAGGTGTGTCTTGTGGTCTGGTGCGTCTTATAGAGCGAAAAATACGGTATGAGCTCTCTCTGGCGCAAGGATTCATATCCTAAACCTGTGCCAAAATCAGCATCCCTCCCCCATAATGCAAATTGAGGAAATGTGCGCAGCGCTTCTTCTTTTGCATAATTCTGGTTTTCCTAGTTGTGGCAGGTGGGAGAGCCAATCTCTTTTTTTAAAAAAAAGATATTTATTGAAATTTTCAACTTTAATACATTAAAAAAGAATCAAAAAAGGAAAAACAAAAAGGTTTAAAAACACATAAAGTTCACAATCCTTATTTTTCTATAACATATTTCCCTGACTTCCCCACACCTCCCCTTCTTATATTCCAATTCAAAATGTTAGTTCAGCAAGTTCTTATCCCTAATTTTAACCTTTTTCTATTTAGTTCATTTTAAAAAAGCAATTTTGCCTTATCCAAACTTAAACACAATACTTATGCATCAATACTTGTTCTTAAAACATTTTTCTAACGTCGACCCAATTTCCCTTCCACGAATTCCCCAATTTTCATACAAATAACAAAATAAAATAAAAATAAAACAAAAAAAACTTTCCCATCCCCGCCCCGGTTGCTGGAAATCTGCAGCCGATTTTTGCACCCACTCTTAAAACGGCTATTGAACCTCTCTCCTGCTTCTGGAAATCCCAGTCTAGCGACAAGGCAGTACGGGTCGCCATTGAGGCAGACGGGCTGTGGGACGCCTTCTTCTCCCTTGTTAACTGGGAGAGGCAAGCGGTGATATATAAAGCGTTATATGCACATCCTCTGAATGGCTCTCACGCACATGGACTGAATATTTCCCAGAACCTCTCTCTCTCTCTCCTTAAGTAATGCAAGCTGAGATTCTCAGGAAGTTGAGTTCTGGGGTCAAAGCTGCCTTCTGTGGTTTTTACGGCGCTCCTGGAGAATCGCAGCATCTAAACGCAGCCCTGAATTAGACCGATTTCCTGCTCTGTTGAAGTAAGGTGGAACTCAGGAGGCTGGTGGTGAATGGAAGGAGGTCAGTTCCTGAAATAACCTGCTTCCTTTGGGTTCTCCCTCACACCTCTATTTTACTGCCCTCCCAGTGCTCATAAAGACTTCACGATTCTCTCTCTCTCACTCACTCTCTCCCTATTCAAGTTGGAAGAGGATTTCACATATAATGTTCAACTGTCCCCTACATAGCATAGCCAGGACTAAATTCCTGGGTCCTGCTTTACTGCGCTTGGTTGGCAGGCCTGTTGAGTTACACGCCGCACTGCTTTTGCAGGATACAGATCCTTCTGTAACTCTGCAGGTGGCGAGATTCCTGAATGCGGTTATCTCACACTCAAAAACCACCAAAAAACAACAACAACATCAAAACTAATCGGACTGTTATGATGAGAGTGCATGTCGGATTTCGTCTTCAGTTTTCCTTTCTCTGTGATCCGTCCCTTGGAGCTCTCCTGGCCCCAAGCTGTCATTTGGCTCTGCTCACTGACCCACCCTTGCATCGTGGTGTTCACCTTCTGTTGTCGGATATGTCGGTCTTTATGTCTCTGTGTTTTTATGTTTGTACATATTTTATGGGCTAATAGCCGTAAATAAATAAATAAATAAAAATAAAGGATTTTGGAGGGGCACTCACACTCCGCAATTTGCTTTTGCATTTTGTTTCGGGAATATTTTATTTCTTCCTCCCAACTAGTCAGTCAGTCAGTTTTATTGCACATAGCCAAAGGCTGCCGCAAAGTAGGCAGAATTATTTGAAAATTAAAAGAAAATATACTGAAAGACTTAAAACATTTATATTATCAAAACATTATGTACTCTAAACAGAGCTACAAAAGTACCCCAATGTACAAATCAAGACATGAAACAATAAAATTCGTAAGCTGAAATCATCACATGGCCACTAATGTTAAAAGCAATGTCAATTAATACAGGGTGCAATTTATACTCAGAGTTTGGTGACAAAGATAGAGCATAGCCTGAGGTAGGTAGATAAGATCAAATAAATTCATCACAGTTGATGGCTACCTTGGCTATATAATTTGCTCTAATTTTCCTAGCAGCAGTTGCAAAAAGTGCTACACGTTATTAGGAAGCTATTAGGAAGAACTTACATGATGACATGAGGTTTTTGACCGCGTGGACGGACTCTCCTTAGAATCATAGAACCACAGAGTTGGAAGGGACCGGGGGGTCATCTAGCCCAACCCCATGCAACGCAGGAAAATATGCAGCTGTCACATGCGGGGATCGAACCTGCAACCTTGGCATCTTCAGCACCATGCTCTAACCCACTGAGCTATCCGGACTGTGCTCAACTTCCTCAGAGACTTTTAAAACTAGGCTGGGTGCCTACCTGTTGGGGGGAGGAATTTGGTTTGGCTGATATTTTAATGCAAACCCACCTGATTCACAATTTCTGAAACAATTTGTTGTTGTTGTTTAGTCGCTTAGTCCTGTCCGACTCTTTGTGACCTCCTGGACCAGAGCACGCCAAGCACTCCTGTCTTCCACTGCCTCCCGCAGTTTGGTCAAACTCATGCTGGTAGCTTCGAGAGCACTGTCCCACCATCTCGTCCTGTCGTCCCCTTCTCCTTGTGCCCTCCATCTTTCCCACCATCAGGGTCTTTTCCAGGGAGTCTTCTCTTCTCATGAGGTGGCCAAAGTGTTGGAGCCTCAGCTTCACGATCTGTCCTTCCAGTGAGCACTCAGGGCTGGTTTCCTTCAGAATGGAGAGGTTTGATCTTCTTGCAGTCCATGGGACTCTCAAGAGTCTCCTCCAGCACCATAATTCAAAAGCATCCATTCTTCAGTGATCAGCCTTCTTTATGGTCCAGCTCTCACTTCCATACATCACTACTGGGAAAACCATAGCTTGAACTATATGGACCTTTGTTGGCAAGGTGATGTCTCTGCTTTTTAAGATGCTTTCTAGGTTTGTCATCACTTTTCTCCCAAGAAGCAGATGTCTATTAATTTCGTGACTGCTGTCACTATCTGCAGTGATCATGGAGCCCAAAAAAGTCAAATCTCTCACTGCCTCCATTTCTTCCCCTTCTATTTGCCAGGAGGTGATGGGACCAGTGGCCATGATCTTAGTTTTTTTGCTGTTGAGCTTCAGACCATATTTTGCGCTCTCCTCTTTCACCCTCATTAAAAGGTTCTTTAATTCCTCCTCACTTTCTGCCATCAAAGTTGTGTCATCTGTATATCTGAGCTTGTTGATATTTCTTCTGGCAATCTTAATTCCAGTTTGGGATTTATCCAGTCCAGCCTTTGAAATGCAGCCGTCTTTCTGAATTCTCGGCCGTCCCTGAATTTTGTAATACAGCTCTACAGCCAAGAGCCGTGTACAAAAAACGGCACATACTAAGGGGGCGTGTACATAAAAATATTGGTGAAAAAGGACCAATAGTGCATTGCATTGGGGGGGAATGGCTTTGTAAATAATGTGTAGCTTGGGAGAATTTCGCACTAAACCGTTGTTGTATTTTAACGACTTTACGATACTGAAAATTGCTGCAGAAATGTGGAGAACTGAATTTAATTGGGGGGGGGGGGTGAGAAACTGAAAGAAACCAAAATTGTCAGATTCCCCCCTTAGTCTAAGGAGATCCCTTTCACTTCTGCGGTTCTGTGATAAATCTCCACCACCCCAGCCCCATTTATGTGTAGGATCTGAAACACAGGTAAACACAGATTCATAGCAGGGCAAGGTTACTCAGAAGCAAGCGCTGTTGGGTCCAATAAGGGCTACTTTCTAGTCTAGTAAGTAGTGATTGGGGATAAATTTGGTTCCCGCAATACTTCAAAATCTTCACCTACCTCCCGTCCAAAAATAACCCCCAAAGTGTCATACCGCAATAAAATAACAACTCACAGGGAGACAGCAAACTAAGTCATACTGAATTTAATGGGCTAGGGACGCGGGTGGTGCTGTGGGTTAAACCACAGAGCCTAGGGCTTGCCGATCAGAAGGTCGGTGGTTTGAATCCCCGCGACGGGGTGAGCTCCCGTTGCTCGGTCCCTGCTCCTGCCAACCTAGCAGTTCGAAAGCACAGCAAAGTGCAAGTAGATAAATAGGTACCACTCTGGCGGGAAGGTAAACGGCGTTTCCGTGCGCTGCTCTGGTTCGCCAGAAGCGGCTTAGTCCTGCTGGCCACATGACCTGGAAGCTGTACGCCGGCTCCCTCGGCCAGTAAAGCAAGATGAACGCCGCAACCCCAGAGTCGGCCACGACTGGACCTAATGGTCAGGGGTCCCTTTACCTTTTAACTTTAATTCCATTGATTTCAATAGGTCATCTCTATGACTAACATTCAATGGTACCCACATTGGGGTTTTTAAAAAATAATAATAAGACAGCTTTAGGGCTTGTTTGGTTTCTTAAACCACTTAATACAACCGACTAAAACAAACAGAGGCAGAAGGATTTATTTATTCAAAGAGCAGTGCCTTGAAGAAGGAATGGTTGTCAGTATATTCTTATAAGCACTTCTCTGAATGGGGAGATATCCTAAAATAAGCGCTGCTGCAGCCCTTAAGAACCCAGAGAGCTCCTTATATGGGCTGCTTATATGGAATCAGACCATTGGCCCATTTAGTCCAGTATTGGCTGCACGGGTTTGCAGCAGCTCTCCAGGATTCCAGACAGCGTGGTGTAGTGGTTAAGAGCAGTGGACTCGTAATCTGGGGAACTGGGTTCACTTCTCCTCTCCTCCACATGCAGCTGCTGGGTGACCTTGGGCTAGTCACACTTCTCTGAAGTCTCTCAGCCCCACTCACCTCACAGAGTGTTTGTTGTGGGGGAGGAAGGGAAAGGAGAATGTTAGCCGCTTTGAGATTCATTCGGGTAGTGATAAAGCGGGATATCAAATCCAAACTCTTTTTCTTCTTCTACCTGAACACAAGGTGTTCTCAGGAATCGTTTGTCAGGCGAGTGTTCACATAACAAGTTGACGATTTCCATTGATTCCTATGGGGAAATTTCTAATGCGTTCCCAGCCATGGAATTTTGACACCCCCCCAAAAAAAATGCCTCAGGCATCATCTGAACCAAGCCTGGGGCCTGATCCTGAAGAGCCCCAATCTGCACAGGTTCCCCTGCAACAACAGCAACAACAACAATTTATTATTTATACCCTGCCCATCTGGCTGGGCTTCCCCAGCCACTCTGGGCGGCTTCCAAAAAAATATTAAAATACTGTAATACATCAAACATTAAAAGCTTCCCTAAACAGGGCTGCCTTCAGATGTCTTCTAAAAGTCTGGTAGTTGTTGTTCTCTTTGACATCTGGTGGGAGGGCATTCCACAGGGAGGGCGCCACAACTGAGAAGGCCCTCTGCCTGGTTCCCTATAACTTGGCTTCTCGCAGGGAGGGAACTGCCAGAAGGCCCTTGGTGCTAGACCTCAGTGTCTGGGCAGAACGATGGGGGTGGAGACGCTCCTTCAGATATACTGGACTGAGGCCGTTTAGGGCTTTAAAGGTCAGCACCAACACTTTGAATTGTGCTCGGAAACGTACTGGGAGCCAATGTAGCACCAGCTGGGCCGAGTCAGGAGCCTGAGCCTGCCCTGGCTCCAGATGCGGGGATTCCCTCGTTGCCTCCAGCTGGGCCATCGCTTACAGCTGCTCCACTACCGGTTGGGTCAGGAGAGGCTGAGGCGGTCCCTGGGTCTAGTAACCCGCCAATGTCTCCCGAGCTGCAGAGACTGAGGTCTGAGAGAAGGAGAGACCTGAGTTCTCGCAGGAGGAGTGCTCGCCTTTGGGCGAGACAGGGAGGGGAGTCGCTGGGGGATCAGGACTGGCCGTAACCCCAACAAAGATAAAAGGCTGTCGGACCCCGCCCCAGGTTGCGGGAGCAACATTGCTGTATGCTAGATCCTACCTGAGATCCTGTACCTGTCCTTGCCTGGTTTCCTGTCTTGGCCCTATTGGACTGACTCCTAGAGGAAGCTTCAGATTCGGGACAGCACCTGGACCGCGTTACTCGGGTTACCCCTAGGGCCAGCATAAAAGGTAAAGAGACCCCTGACCATTAGGTCCAGTCGTGACTGACTCTGGGGTTGCGGCGCTCATCTCGCTTTACTGGCCAAGGGAGCCGGCGTACAGCTTCCGGGTCATGTGGCCAGCAGGACTAAGCCGCTTCCGGCGAACCAGAGCAGCTCACGGAAACGCCATTTACCTTCCCGCCAGAGTGGTACCTATTTATCTACTTGCACTTTGACGTGCTTTCGAACTGCTAGGTTGGCAGGAGCAGGGACCGAGCAACGGTCCCCGTCGCGGGGATTCGAACCGCCGACCTTCTGATCGGCAAGTCCTAGGCTCTGTGGCTTAACCCACAGCGCCATCCGTGTCCCAGGGCCAGCATACTTACGCCCTTATTTGTGACTGTCCCGTGATGTGCCTGCGGTTGCGGGCATCCGGAGCGAGAGGCCCTCCGCTTGAACCTGCGTTCTGCTGCTTCAGAACTGGACCCAGTCCAGAGCAGTGGAATCTTCCACGGGATAAAGGAAAGTATGCGAAGCATCCTTTTTCCCTTCCTCTGACTAGCTCCAGCTGGGTTTAGTGCGGCCCCGTTCCCTTTCACGGCTGTTTTCAGCGCCGGAGAGAGAGAGCAAAGAAATGTGTTTCGTTTCACCTCTGCGTTTGGGAAGCGAGAAGAGTTGACCCTCTCCCCACTTGCATTTTCTTCTTTAGAAAAAGAACACACACGCTGCCCCGTTGTGTTCTTGTGACTTTTATGAAGTGTTTCGCTCTGCTGTGCAGGCGGTCCCATTCCTGCAGAAAGAGGAGGATGGAAAGTCTTGGTGGGGGGGCGCTTGTGGGCCCTGGGGGGGCCAGCACTGCCCCCATTGTAGGGGCGAGGGCACAAAGCTTGTTAAATGTTCCATGTGTGACTTTTTGTACATATATGGTAGCTTGGAAGGAAGAGAGAAAGAGGAAGGAGTGACAGGGGAAACTCATTAGCACGCCCTGTCTTCAGCCAAAACCGGGAACTGCTTTGAAGATAATAATACCTTGTTGTCCATGTACAACCTGTGTACAATGAAATTAACTTAGCCTCCACCCCTCCACAAACACTCAATTTCATTGCTCTCTGTGTGCTTGTCGCACAACACACCAACCCCGAAAGTCAGTTGCACTATATTATTTTCCGTTCAGCAGCCTAACGGCCCATGGACAGAAACTGTTTTTTAGCCTGTTGGTACGACTGATTATGGGACGCTGTGGGTTAAACCACAGAGCCTAGGACTTACCAATCAGAAGGTCAGCGGTTCGAATCCCCGCGATGGGGTGAGCTCCCGTTACTCGGTCTCTGCTCCTGCCAACCTAGCAGTTCGAAAGCACGTCAAAGTGCAAGTAGATAAATAGGTACCGCTCTGGCGGGAAGGTAAACGGCGCTTCTGTGCGCTGCTCTGGTTCGCCAGAAGTGGCTTAGTCATGCTGGCTATATGACCCGGAAGCTGTACGCCGGCTCCCTCGGCCAGTAAAGCGAGATGAGCGCCGCAACCCCAGAGTCGGCCACGACTGGACCTAATGGTCAGGGGTCCCTTTACCTTACGACTGATTATACTTCTATATCTCCTGTCCGAGGGTAGAAGATTAAAGAGGTGCTGGCCGGGGTGTGAATCGTCCCTGAGATGGATCGTCCGGCAGCCGGCTTGAGGGCTATGATGGACTTTGCCTCCCTGGCAGTATCCCAACACGTACCACACTGTGATACAATATGAGAGGACATTTTCTATTGTGGACCGGTTGAAGGAGGTCATCAGTTGTTGTTTAACACTGTTCTCTCGCAAGACCCTGAGGAAATGGAGTCTCTGTTAGGCCTTCCTAGCCACCTGAGTTATATTGTTTTTCCTGTCCCCACCCCCAATTTTTTATTCATTTTATAACACAACTAAACAACACAAACAGAAAAACAATACAAACACATTCTTGTCTTATCCTTATTTTTTCTAAACATTGTTAGGTGGGCTTCCCCAAGTCCCCCCTATCTGATTTTCATTTTACCTCATCTTTAGCAGTTTACATATATAATAATTTTTATCATGCTTACTTTTACCATAAAAATCTTCACAGTTTATCACTTACAAACAATACTATTTTAAAATACACTATCTTCTACTTCTAACTTCTACTTGACATGAGCCAACAGTGTGACGCGGCAGCTAAAAAAGCCAATGCAATTCTGGGCTGCATCAATAGGAGTATAGCATCTAGATCAAGGGAAGTAATAGTGCCACTGTGTTCTGCTCTGGTCAGACCTCACCTGGAGTACTGTGCCCAGTTCTGGGCACCACAGTTCAAGAAGGACACTGACAAACTAGAACGTGTCCAGAGGAGGGCAACCAAAATGGTCAAAGGCCTGGAAACGATGCCTTATGAGGAACGGCTAAGGGAGCTGGGCATGTTTAGCCTGGAGAAGAGGAGGCTAAGGGGTGATATGATAGCCATGTTCAAATATATAAAAGGATGTCATATAGAGGAGGGAGAAAGGTTGTTTTCTGCTGCTCCAGAGAAGCGGACACGGAGCAATGGATCCAAACTGCAGGAAAGAAGATTCCACCTAAACATTAGGATGAACTTCCTGACAGTAAGAGCTGTTTGACAGTGGAATTTGCTGCCAAGGAGTGTGGTGGAGTCTCCTTCTTTGGAGGTCTTTAAGCAAAGGCTTGACAACCATATGTCAGGAGTGCTCTGATGGTGTTTCCTGCTTGGCAGGGGGTTGGACTCGATGGCCCTTGTGGTCTCTTCCAACTCTATGATTCCATGATAACCCTACAGCCTATATTGTTTGTCCAAGTGAGGTCTTCACTAAGGTAAACTCCCAGAAATTTAAAGGAAGAGACTCTCTCCACACAACCCCCCTGATATACAACGGGGCTAGTTCCCCTCTCTTCCTCTGAAAGTCCAACACCATCTCCTTTGTCTTGCTAATATTTAGGTGCAAGTTATTTTCTAGGCACCATGTAGATCCTTTTTGAACCTCCCCCGTACGCTGATTCATCTCCACCCATTATGCTAGTATCATCTACAAACTTAAGAATTGCAGGAGATGGGTCAGGTGAAATACAGTCATATGTGTACAACGTATACAGGTAGGGACTCAGCATATGTCCCTGTGGGGTGCCAGTGCTGAGCTTCAGGGACGTAGATGTAACGGGCCCAATCCTCACTGTTTTTGTGGTGGAGGCTAGCATGGTGGTGCAATCAAACAATTTTAGGCTCTGGTCTTAGAGGAGCTCCATTCAATACATGGTCCATGCTCATTGCCTCGCTTGCATCAGAAGTGCAGTGACCATTGTTGTAAATAATAATTGCCCTTTTCCCTTATGGGGTATCCAAGAGCCCATATAGAGTCCTTACATAGGTTCCCTATTGGTAGAAGAAGATAGCAGAGGCCAACCAGAGAATATTGAGAAGCAAAGCAGCTAGTAAGCCTGATCTTTATTGATCTGTTGCAACAGGGTGCTCCCCTCACACGCAGGAGAAGGAGGAGGAAGGACCCAGAAAAATGGCGTGCAAGGCCTTCTAAAGACTTTTGAAATTGCCACCGTGTAGATCAAGACCAGCCCCACATACCACATACATCACAGAAGGGGTGTAACCTAAGACCACCCCTCAGATACATCACACCTACATCACAGAAAAGGCGGTCTAAAACAGAAATTTGAATGTTGTTTTTCTCCTGTCATTGTTTATCTCCTTTCTGGCAGGTTACTTGATTGGATTGCCTGGGGAGCCTGGCCAGTCTTTTGTAGTGATAAATACTAAGTTCCTGGGCCAGGTCACAGGCTCACACCCTATTCATATCTTAAATGTGTCCTTAAGACAGGATTTGTGAGGAAAAAGACAATGGGGAGGTTTCCCACTTTGACCTTGTAGAGAAAACGTTTGCTCAGTTTAGGAATCAAAATGGTTCCAGGTCGGCCTTCCTGTGCTGATCTATGTACGTGCTTGGTTGGTATGCTTGTGAACATCACCATATATCTAAGACCATAAAATTCCTATCACAATATACACCCCTGCACACATGGAGGGGGCATGAGAGCGCGCAACCCCACCTCCTCCTTAAGGCAGAAGTGGCTTTCTCGGCCAGCAGCCAGCAAGGTCCGTTGCTGAGCGCCTGATCTCAAATCTCTCTGGGGATCTGCAGCAGGAGGTCGGATTAGCTGCTTGCTTTGGGGAACCCACCCTGGAGAAGAACCGGCCTCGCCTGTGACTCACTGGTCTCCGCTCCTCAGACCACCTGCGCAGCGGGCAGGATCCAGGGAGTGTGCAAAAGCAGGCGAAAGGAGGATTTGCCCAGCGGGGTTGGTTAATGAACCAGCCGCTCTGCTCTCGTTGACTCATTCGTCAAAAAAGAACGGGTCAGAAGACAAGAGAGCAGACAGAGGGTTGGCTTGTCTGAAAGCATCTATATATGCCTCATGAAACTTCTTGCTTGAACGCTCTTCTCGTTTGTTTCGCTCCCTGTTTGTTCTGGGGAGGCTGTTTTCGGTCCTCACATCTGGGGTTACCCAACTACAGTGGTACCTTGGGTTACATACGCTTCAGGTTCCATATGCTTCAGGTTACAGACTCTGCTAACCCAGAAATAGTACCTCGGGTTAAGAACTTTGCTTCAGGATGAGAACAGAAATCGTGTTCCGGCAGAGCGGCAGCAGTGGGAAGCCCCAAAGTGGTGCTTCAGGTTAAGAACGGACCTCCGGAATGAATTAAGTACAGTGGTACCTCAGGTTAAGTACTTAATTCATTCTGGAGGTCCGTACTTAACCTGAAACTGTTCTTAACCTGAAGCACCACTTTAGCTAATGGGGCCTCCTGCTGCCGTCGTGCTGCCGGAGCCTGATTTCTGTTCTCATCCTGAAGCAAAGTTCTTAACCTGAAGCACTATTTCTGGGTTAGCGGAGTCTGTAACCTGAAGCGTATGTAACCTGAAGCATATGTAACCTGAGGTACCACTGTACTTAACCCGAGGTACCACTGTACTCGAGAGGTACACGGGTAGACAAAACTGTGGAAACCTTTTGGAAAATTTCTGAGGTTTGATGGCTCATAACACCGCTTTTTTTGGAGCAATACCATAAAATTACATTATCAGTGGAAAGATAATTTAATGAAGAATGTAACGCAATGAAGTTTGTTCAGTTATCTGTATTCTATCAAAAGGTATAGCCAAATAACCAGAAAAAGGAAGCACAACTTGCTTAGGCTGATATGAGGTAGATTTCCTTCATTTGAATGTAGCCAATGAGCACGAGTGTTTAGAGAGCCAATCAGGTGTTATGAGCCATCAAACCTTGGAAATGCACTTTCCCCAAAAGGTTTCCGTCTTGTCATCTTGTTTTGGCAATGAGCCAATCAGGTCGCAGTAGGATTCGGCTATTGCTGTTATGTACTGGAGATGAGGGGATGCGGGTGACGCTGTGGGTTAAACCACAGAGCCTAGGACTTGCCGATCAGAAGGTCGGCGGTTCGAATCCCCGCGATGACGGGGTGAGCTCCCGTTGCTCGGTCCCTGCTCCTGCCAACCTAGCAGTTTGAAAGCACATCAAAGTGCAAGTAGATAAATAGGTACCGCTCCGGCGGGAAGGTAAACAGCGTTTCCGTGCGCTGCTCTGGTTCACCAGAAGCGGCTTAGTCCTGCTGGCCACATGACCCGGAAGCTGTACGCCGGCTCCCTTGGCCAATAAAGCGAGATGAGCGCCGCAACCCCAGAGTTGGCCACGACTGGACCTAATGGTCAGGGGTCCCTTTACCTTTACTGGAGCTGAGAGGAGGGCATTTGTCAGAGTGTTAGGTGATTGCTATCAAGTGGGTTGTTGTTTTTTGTTCTTTCATTTAGTGAGCTTGTAAAACATAATACAAATTAAAGAAATGGCGCAAAGAGCTGACTGGTCACTCAGAAAGCGATGTGATTACTTCTGCATTGGCTGTGCATGCCAGTTCTGCATCAGCTGATGGGCAGGCGGTTAAATCCTGCTCAGTTTGGCAGGATTCAGTGCAATCCGGAAGGGGGTCACGTTAAAATGCCTGATAAAAAATGAGGGCTCTTGCTTTAGCAAGGTGCTTTGACGTCCCGACTTTGGGACGTCAAAGTGCCGAAACACCTGATGTCATTGTCGCTTCCAGCCCCACCCACATATCCAGTTTGGTCCACGAGGCCAGTCCTGATAAAGATCTGGTACGTGGAGCCAAAGAAGCCCCCCACCCATGAGATAGAAAGTTCCCAAGCAAAGCTGAGCCCCTGTACCTTTCTCTTGCAATCTGTGGGACCATTGAGCTCTCATTCCCAAAGCAAGCTTCTGTGCAAAGCTTGGTGGCTTCATTGCCCTTTTAACAATGTTGGTTTTGGCACAGGATCCTAGGACGACTCTTGGACAGTTTATTGCAAACTCTTGTTGACTTCTGACCCAGTCCTATAAATGAGGGAAGTCGTTTGGAAACAGAGGGACGGACTGAAGACGATCTCTGCTCTATTTTGCATCAGTCCATGGTTCTGGGAGAAAAGTCCACTTTCTGGAGAGTCATGCCTTTGTGTGTGTGATTGGTGGGTTATGTTGGAAAGTACGGATGCGGGTGGCGCTGTGGGTTAAACCACAGAGCCTAGGACTTGCCGATCAGAAGGTCGGCGGTTCGAATCCCCACGACGGGGTGAGTCCCATTGCTCGGTCCCTGCTCCTGCCAGCCTAGCAGTTCGAAAGCACACCAGCGCAAGTAGATAAATAGGTACCGCTCCGGCAGGAAGGTAAAGGCGTTTCCGTGCGCTGCTCTGGTTCGCCAGAAGCGGCTTAGTCATGCTGGCCACATGACCTGGAAGCTGTATGCCGGCTCCCTCGGCGAGTAGAAGAAGAAGAAGAAGAGTTTGGATTTGATATCCCGCTTTATCACTACCCGAAGGAGTCTCAAAGCGGCTAACATTCTCCTTTCCCTTCTTCTCCCACAACAAACACTCTGTGAGGTGAGTGGGGCTGAGAGACTTCAGAGAAGTGTGACTGGCCCAAGGTCACCCAGCAGCTGCAGGTGGAGGAGCAGAGACGTGAACCCGGTTCCCCAGATTACGAGACTACCGCTCTTAACCACTACACCACACTGGTTGCGAGGTGAGCGCCGCAACCCCAGAGTCGGTCACGACTGGACCTAATGGTCAGGGGTCCCTTTACCCTTTACCTTAGGGCTCATTCCATGCCCACCCCAACCCTGGTATTTCATTTATTTACGTGCACAAAGCGAAAAATGAATAGATGTTGATAGTAATAACAATAATAATAATAGTAATAATAATAATAATAATAATAATAATAATAATAATAATAATACAGTCGTACCTCAGCTTCCGAGTGCCTTGGGAGTCAAACGTTTTCAAAGGTTCTTTTGCAACTCCCACCTACCCCCCTTGCAACTGACCCTTCTTGACCCCGGCGTTTCTTGCTGTCTCCCCACCACAGAGAATTTCCTATCAGAAGAAAGGTGAGTGCCAACACCATGAGTAGGCAAACTAAGGCCCAGGGGCCGGATCCGGCCCAATCGCCTTCTAAATCCGGCCCACAGATGGTCCGGGAATCAGCGTGTTTTTACATGAGTAGAATGTGTCCTTTTATTTAAAATGCATCTCTGGGTTTTTTGTGGGGCATAGGAATTCGTTCATTATTTTTTTCAATATATAGTCCGGCCCCTCACAAGGTCTGAGGGACAGTGGACCGGTCCCCTGCTGAAAAAGTTTGCTGACCCCTGCTGTAGAGGACCTCGCCGGTCCAGGTTTCCCTTTCTCTCTCTGCCTGAGATCTTGGGGAGCTAAGAATTGATGCTTTTGAATTCTGGTGCTGGAGGAGACTCTTGAGAGTCCCATGGACTGCAAGAAGATCAAACCTCTCCATTGTGAAGGAAATCAGCCCTGAGTGCTCACGGGAAGGACAGATCCTGAAGCTGAGGCTCCAATACTTTGGCCACCTCATGAGAAGAGAAGACTCCCTGGAAAAGACCCTGATGTTGGGAAAGATGGAGGGCACAAGGAGAAGGGGACGACGGAGGACGAGATGGCTGGACAGTGTTCTGGAAGCTACCAGCATGAGTTTGACCAAACTGCGGGAGGCAGTGGAAGACAGGAGTGCCTGGTGTGCTCTGGTCCAGGGGGTCACGAAGAGTCGGACACCACTAAACGACTAAACAACAACAATTCTGAGCAGGCAATTTCCAATGCTTGGCTTCTACTCGACTGGGTTGTATAATCTCCCAAAGGGCACCCATCTCAGGCCTCTCCTTGCAGGCCCCTGCTTGCACACCTCTCCGGCAAGCTTTTCATGAGCGTGGAAACTTGCCAGAAAGATAATGAGCTGGCGTTAATTAAGATGAACCCTCGCCCTTTTTAACATCTCCATCAACATCCCAGGAAGGTGAATGTGAACCTGGATTGACAAACCATCGTGTCTTGGAAACCGAGGTGGATAAAAAAGATAGCCGAGGGCCCTTTGGAATAGTTTTGAAAGCATCTGAGACTCTCCTCTTTTGCAGCAATGGGAGCAGAGGTGTTTTGCTCCCTTGGGTTAACCGAATACTTTGATTTTGCCATCTCCCTTTGTGCCAAAGAGCCTGGAGGAATAATTCTCTGAACCATTGACATAATCATTACTATCTCGCTAATGTTCATTTTATTTTTATTTATACCCAGTGGTGGGAGAGAGATCAAATTCGGTTTGCAGCTACAGGAAAACCTGTCATATCTGCCCTTTCCGAAACAGCACGAGAAGCGAAACACAGAACCATCTTTCGAAATGCATGCTTCTCCGAAATTTACAGCCGTGCAACGTGTAGAGAAATAGGCGCCTTTCAGGGCCGAGTGCGCACAGAAATACTTATGTTAGTAAATACAAAAATGTATTTATTTGTGGAATCTGCTTTGCAAAAGTACACACACACACACAGAGAGAGTGGTACCTCGGTTTAAGAACAGCCCTGTTTACAAACGATTCATTTTGCAAACTCTGCAAAATGGTAGTGTCCTGGTTTGCGAACTTTACCTCGGTCTAAGAACGGAATCCAAATGGTGGTAGCCGCTTCTGATGAACCAGAGCAGTGCACAGAAACGCCGTTTACCTTCCCGCCAAAGCAGTACCTATTTATCTACTTGCCCTGGCGTCCTTTCAAACTGCTAGGTTGGCAGGAGCAGGGACCGAGCAACGGGAGCTCACCCCGTCATTGCGGGGATTTGAACTGCCGACCTTCTGATCAGCAACCCAAAGAGGCTCAGTGGTTTAGACCACAGTGCCACCCGCGTCTCTTACCCTATACAGTGGTACATATGCTTCAGGTTACAGACTCCGCTAACCCAGAAATAGTGCTTCAGGTTAAGAACTTTAAGAACAGAAATCGTGCTCCGGCAGCGCGGCAGCAGCAGGAGGCCCCATTAGCTAAAGTGGTGCTTCAGGTTACGAACAGTTTCAGGTTAAGAACGGACCTCCGGAACGAGTTAAGTACTTAACCCGAGGTACCACTGTATATAGAAAGGAGCAAACCAGTGATATTTTAGGGAGCAGGCTAGCAGGTGACTAACATCATAGGAGCCTACACAACACAAAACACTGTTGCTGGATGTAGGTTTTATTTTATTTGTTGCTTTTTATCTTATATTTTGGAAATGTACATGCAGTTTTTTCCCCTTTAATTTTTTTGGGGGCCCCAAGAGAGTGGGGCCGTAAGCTGTAGCTTGTTTAGCTTATACGTAAATCTGGCACTGCTCTGGTGTTGCGTGGTAAATGGCCACCTGTTGCCCATTGGGGTGCAAGTGTCCTGGCAGCTCCCCAGGGACATTGGCTGTTCCCTCGCATTCTGGATCTTCCTGGTAACATCTAGTTTAAAAATTGGTCTGGGCCCAGTATACCTGAAGGAGCGTCTCCACCCCCATCGTTCAGCCCGGACACTGAGGTCCAGCGCCGAGGGCCTTCTGGCAGTTCCCTCATTGCGAGAAGTGAGGTTACAGGGAACCAGGCAGAGGACCTTCTCGGTGGTGGTGCCTGCCCTGTGGAACGCCCTCCCTTCAGATGTGAAGGAAATAAGTAGCTATCCTATCTTTAAAAGACATCTGAAGGCAGCCCTGTTCAAGGAAGTTTTTAATATTTAAAACTGTATTGTTTTTAATACTTGATTGGGAGCCGCCCAGAGTGGCTGGGGAAACTCAGCCAGATGGGCAGGGTATAAATAATAAATTATTATTAGGACACAGGTGGAGGACCCGAATCCCGACTGCCCCACCCATTTGACACGTGGGCCGTGCTGATATTATGACATCAGATGATGACATCAGAAGGGTTTCGTTGGCAGTGCAAAGCAGCACCGACAGCAAGTCCTGATTTGCGTGTTTGCAGCTGCAGCAAGATGCTGTGGAGTTTTCTGGTCGCAAGACAGGAACAGAGAGAGGGAGGGAGGGAGGGAGGGAGATGCACCAGTGGAAAACTGGCAGGTGGCTATCATTTCGCAGAGCGCTTTGTGGTACCCAAAGGATGTTGACTTGTTCTCTTGGGCTAGACCGAGGCCTTGGAACAGAGTAGAAGTTGGGTTTTGCATGACTTTCCACGCATATATATACACTCACAAAGGATACTTCTGTTGCGATCAGGGCTTTTGCCAAACTTCGGACTAATGTCCCCTTGGGCATTTGAAGTGCTGAAAGTAATGTCATTCTAATTTTTTACAGTTGTGCCCTTCCCTCAGTTTAATTAACTTTTCCTCCTTCGGAATGACATTTCTGCAGCGGCGTTCGTTCATTTGGCTGGCGTTGTATTTGTGTGTGTTGAAAGGCTTTCTGTGACCAGTGACATAGCGTGAGTTGCTGGTGCCCGGGGCAAAGCAAGGGTTGCTCCCTCCTGGTAGACTGGGCAGTTGGGTTGGAGTCATGCATGTCCCAGCCTGGGCATGGCTTGCCTTGTTGCAGTTTAAGAAGATGGCGGGAGTTCAGCCATGCAGTCTCAATAAGGGAACCTGTCGTGGGGGCACCTGGTTTTGCCCCTCTCAGAATTTTGCACCTGAGACCACCACCCCCTCTGTCCCTCCACGCTATGCCACTGCCGTGAACATAATGCAGACTGCACACTCAAACCAATCAGCTTTATTTACATCTTATTCTTACATATCGTATTTTTCACTCTATAAGATGCACCAGACCACAAGATGCACCTAGTTTTCGGAGGAGGAAAACAAGAAAAAAGATATTCTGAATCTCAGAAGCCAGAACAGCAAGAGGGATCGCTGCGCAGCGAAAGCAGCAATCCCTCTTGCTGTTCTGGCTTCTGGGATAGCTGCGCAGCCTGCATTCGCTCCATGAGACGCACACACATTTCCCCTTACTTTTTAGGAGGGAAAAAGTGAGTCTTACAGAGCAAAAAATACGGTACTCTTAGTCTTACATGTTCTCTTACACTTAACCTGCTCTGTGAAGAAGGACTTTGTCTGTCCTGAATCTTCCGGTGTCCAGCTTCACTGGATTTCCATGGGTTCTAGTGTTAGGACATAGAAAATCATAGAACTGTAGAGTTGGAGGGTCCCCTTGCGGTCATCTAGTCCAACCCTTTGCAATGCAGGAATCTAAGCTCAAACATCCAGGACAGATGGCCATCCAATCTCTGCTTTAAAAACCTCCAAGGAAGGAGAGTCCACAACCTCCCAAGGGAGAGCGTTCCACTGAGAAAAACATAATTTTGATTACCTCTGTCATGTCTCTATTTACACACTTTCCCTCCAAATTCTGGGCACAATTCAAAGTACCCCTGAAGGAGCATCTCCACCCCCATCGTTCTGCCCGAACACTGAGGTCCAGCTCCGAGGGCCTTCTGGCGGTTTCCTCCCTGAGAGAAGTGAGGTTACAGGGAACCAGGCAGAGGGCCTTCTCGGTAGTGGCACCCACCCTGTGGAACACCCTCCTGTCAGATGTCAAGGAAATAAACAATCTGGTTTTTGGAAGACATCTGAAGGCAGCCCTGTTTTTTAATGTGTAGTGTTTTATTATGCTTTTTTAGTTTGGAAGCCGACCAGAGCAACTGAGGCAACACGGTCAGATGGGCAGGGTACAAATAAAATGAAATATAAAATAAGCCCCAAATGTTTCAGCCTTTCCTCAGAAGGGTTTGCTCCACCTGCTTGATCCCCAGCAAACAACAGGATCTCTTCCCTCCTTGCTAGATCATCCTTCACAGCCCCTCTTTCCCACGGATCAGGTTGAGTTTCAGCAGTTCCAGGCTGGAGGCACAGTGGTACCTCGGGTTAAGTACCGTATTTTTTGCTGTGTAAGACTCACTTTTTCCCTCCTAAAAAGTAAGGGGAAATGTGTGTGCGTCTTATGAAGCGAATGCAGGCTGCGCAGCTATCCCAGAAGCCAGAACAGCAAGAGGGATTGCTGCTTTCACTGCGCAGCGATCCCTCTTGCTGTTCTGGCTTCTGAGATTCAGAATATTTTCTTTCTTGTTTTCCTCCTCCAAAAACTAGGTGCGTCTTGTGGTCTGGTGCGTCTTATAGAGTGGAAAATACGGTACTTAATTCGTTCCGGAGGTCCGTTCTTAACCTGAAACTGTTCTTAACCTGAGGTACCACTCTAGCTAATGGGGCCTCCTGCTGCGCCACCAGAGCACGCTTTCTGTTCTCATCCTGAAGCAAAGTTCTTAACCTGAAGCACTATTTCTGGGTTAGTGGAGTCTGTAACCTGAAGCGTATGTAACCCGAGGTACCACTGTATAGACAACCCTCAGTTAGATGGACTTCTTACGTTCCTTTGGTAGCCCACAGACTCAGGGCCCCCTCTGGGCAAAAACAGCAGAGTCCAAGATACGCCAGAGGGCTGGGGTCACATCCTCTTGCCCCAGAGCTGTGCTGAGCGCCTCGCTCTCCCCCCCTAAAGAGAAGGACTTTGTGCCTCCGCAGGGGAGATTTAGTAGCAGAGGCTCTGACGGCAGAAAAACAGCTGCCGAGCGGGGAGGGGGCGACTCTCGAGTCCCCAGCGCCTGCATATTTCTGCCTCATTAGCGAAATCAGAAACAGTTCTGAACCCCCGAGGAAGGAGCAGGGGAGAGGAGTTAATATGGCCTCTTCCCGGAGAGCAGCGCTCAGTCCCTGATCTTTCCTGCCAACTGCACATTTGGGAAAGATGCTGAGTGACAGGCCCTCAGCTCCTCGCCATGGGCGGCTCTGCCTCGGCAGACCTCGGATTCCCCGCTCCGGCCTTCGCCGCTCTTCGGGACACAATTGCGTCGGGCAGTGGGAAGCAATGGGGCACCAGCCATCGGACACAGCATTTCATCAGCGCTAGGAGAGGCTGGTGGGACACGGGTGGCGCTGTGGGTTAAACCACAGAGCCTAGGGCTTGCCGATCAGAAGGTTGGCGGTTCGAATCCCTGCGACGGGGTGAGCTCCCATTGCTCGGTCCCTGCTCCTGCCATCCTAGCAGTTCGAAAGCACGTCAAAGTGCAAGTAGATAAATAGGTACCGCTCCAGCGGGAAGGTAAACGGCATTTCCGTGTGCTGCTCTGGTTCGCCAGAAGCGGCTTAGTCATGCTGGCCACATGACCCGGAAGCTGTACGCCGGCTCCCTTGGCCAATAAAGCGAGATGAGCGCCGCAACCCCAGAGTCGGCCATGACTGGACCTAATGGTCAGGGGTCCCTTTACCTTTATGAAAGGCTGGTCCGATGTTCAGACAGGAGCCTTCCACCAAGGATCCATCCGGCCTGTAATTCTGTTTCACACGGTGACCAAAAACACCTACAAATACGTCAGTGTATCCTGGCCCAGCCCTAGGGCGAGGCCGAGTGAGGAGGGAGCTGGTTCTGATGTGTGGGGGGGTGTCCAGTGTTTGAGTGCCATGTGACCTGCCCTACACCTGCTAAGCTAAAGGGACGCAGGTGGCGCTGTGGTCTAAACCGCTGAGCCTCTTGGGCTTGCTGATCGGATGGTCAGCAGTTCAAATCCCCAAGACGGAGCGAGCTCCCATTGCTCTGTCCCAGCTCCTGCCAACCTAGCAGTTCGAAAGCACACCAGTGCAAGTAGATAAATAGGTACTGCTGCAGCGGGAAGGTAAATGGTAAATGGGAAGGTAAAAGGCACTCTTGTTTCCATCACGGTTGCACCAGAAGCGGTTTAGTCTTGCTGGCCACATGACCCAGAAAGCTGTCTGCAGACAAACGCCAGCTCCCTCGGCCTGAAGGCGAGATGAGCGCTGCAACCCCATAGTTGCCTTTGATTGGACTTAACCATTCAGGGGTCCTTTACCTTTTTACCTGCTAAGTTAGCCTGTTGCCCTTCATCATCATCATCATCATCATCATCATCATCATCAAATAAGTCGCTATCCTTTCACCAGAATTGGAGTAAGATTCGACTACCAGTCCAATTGACTTCTGTATGTGCCTTTTTAATTTCTGAGATGAATTTTGACAACCGGTTGGCATGTAAAGGGCAAAATACCTGCCATATTAGTCACTGCAGGCTGGGATATTATGAAGGTTGAGGATAATAGTTTGTGAAGTTAGAAATGGTTCGCAGTAGTAAATAGACTCTGCTATAACAAGTACATCTGTTTGCTGGCTCAGTTTTGAGTTTCAGGTTTGCATGGGTCATGGCACAAGAGAGGATTGTATTGTCATGAATTAAATTTGGATACTGCCCTTCGTCTGAAGATCACAGGGTGACTCACAACCTGAAAATGCGCAGAGAGAACACAAAATACAAAATGAAAACAAAACAAAAAACCCAATAACCCTT
The DNA here is from genome assembly GCF_027172205.1 of Podarcis raffonei. Classification (NCBI taxonomy): domain Eukaryota; kingdom Metazoa; phylum Chordata; class Lepidosauria; order Squamata; family Lacertidae; genus Podarcis; species Podarcis raffonei. Next base: position 7,013,640 of record NC_070619.1, on the reverse strand, counting down.
CTGACAGAAACACATTTTAAAAAATGGCTCAGGACTGCAAAGACTGCCTCTCTCCATATGACCCTACCCAGACCCTGAGATCATCCTCTGAGACCCTTCTTTGTGTGCCTCCTTCACGAGAGGTCTGGAGGGTGACAACACGAGAACAGGGCCTTTTCTGTGGTGGCTCCCCGTTTGTGGAATACTCGCCCCAGAGAGGCCCGCTTGGCTACTTCATAGGCACTAGGCGAAAACGTTCCTCTTTAACCAGGCCTTTTTAAATGCGTTGTGAGATTGGAGATTATTGGGTTGTCTTTGCTTCTATTTTTATTATGTATTTTGTGTTCTTTATGTTGTGATTTTATGTTGTGAAACCTCCCTGAGATCTACAGGTCTAGGGAAATAATAATAATGATAACTGGGAGATTGCAGCATCTTGCCCTTTGCCTCAGGTAGCAAAATGTCTTGAGCAGGCCCTGATACAGTGGTTCCTTGGTTCTCAAACGCCTCCATACTCAAACAGCTTGGAACCTAAACACTGCAAACCCAGAAGTAAGTGTTCCGGTTTGCGAACTTTTTTCGGAAGCCGAACGTGCTCCATTTCTAGTGTTACACTTCTGATTTGAATGTTACTCTCAGGCCTGTCTGTTTTGCTATTTATTTTTGCGTTTTTGTTTTTGCGGCTTTTTTTTGTTTTGTTTTTGTGACTGTGTGGAACCCAGTTCAGCTACTGACTGACTGACTGACTGATTGATTGATTGATTTCATGACTGCAGTACAGTGGTACCTCAGGTTACAGAATCCACTAACCCAGAAATAGTACCTCGGGTAAAGAAATTTGCTTCAGGATGAGAACAGAAATTGCTTGGTGGCGGCACGGCGGCAGCAGGAGGCCCCATTAGCTAAAGTGGCACCTCAGGTTAAGAGCAGTTTCAGGTTAAGAACAGACCTCCGGAACGAATTAAGTTCTTAACCCGAGGTACCACTGTACATTGTTTATTGCTTTCATTTTATGGATCAATGGTCTTGTTAGATAGCAAAATTCAAGTTGCTGTTTTAGGGGTTGTTTTTAAAAGTCTGGAACGGATTAATCCGTTTTGCATTACTTTCTATGGGAAAGCGCGCCTCGGTTTTGGAACGCTTTGGTTTTGGAACGGATTAAGTTTGAGAACCAAGGTGCCACTGTATGTACTTTGTACTCCAAAGAACAAACAGATAAAAACAGAATCCTGTTCGTGCTTTGCACCCTTCCATGCTTGCAATGCATCCACAGGTTCCCCTCACCCTCCCGCCCGGCCCTTTGCTGGTAATGAGCTTGCAGTTGAATAAAACCAATTTCAGGACTGAGCAGCAGCAGGGGCAGGAGCAGACTGGGAGCAAAGCACATCTTTGCTTCAGAACCCAGACGCAGCTGTTTGCTGTGTGTCACTTCCCTTGCCATATCTTCCCCGTCTCAAGCAGAGATAATCCCGGCAAGGAACTCTCCCCTTTGCTTTCCTGGGACGGAGGGGGCTGGGGGGGTGGCCTTTCCTCCTCCCAAACTGTAAACCAGACCTACTGTGATCCTCCAGCGCATGCGAAATTTTGTGGCAGCTGTGCTCTTCCCTCTTTGTTCCCCGAACGGCGTTCCCACTTGGAATGCCAGAAATCTTGCTTGCATAGCTGTGGTTCCTCTGCCCCCTAAGCATGTAGGGAGTTTGTCCACAAAGACGAATGGTACCTGAAACAGACAGACGGACGGTCCCTGCTCCGGCCGGCCATTCCGTTTCCTCCCTCCCTGACACCCGTTTACCGTTTTTCTCCTCCAACCGACTCACAACGTTCTGTGTAAGGATGCTAGAGAAAATGAGGAGTTGCCAACAATTGCTTATACTCAGAACGGAAATCAACCCGGCGATCGATTATTGCAATTGTTGCTTTCGATTTGCAAATGGCACGTAATTTATTACTCCCTGCCCCACCACAATTTATGTTGCGTTGGCTTTGAACAAACTGTGGAATCGTGTAGCAATGGTGTACCGTATTTTTCACTCTATAAGACGCACCAGACCACAAGATGCACCTATTTTTTGGAGGAGGAAAACAAGAAAAAAAATATTCTGAATCTCAGAAGCCAGAACAGCAAGAGGGATCGCTGCGCAGTGAAAGCAGCAATCCCTCTTGCTGTTCTGGCTTCTGGGATAGATGCGCAGCCTGCATTCGCTCCATAAGACGCACACACATTTCCCCTTACTTTTCAGGAGGGAAAAAGTGAGTCTTATAGAGCAAAAAATACGGTAAATAGCCTTTGCGTGCTTTGATGCAAGAGGATGTGAGGGCAGTTCAGATGCAGGCTGCAGAGGCCCAAGTCAAAATCATGTAAAATTCTATTGCAGTAGACAGGAGAATGACACAGCATTTGACAGAAGCCCAACTGCAGCAGAATGGAAACATCGCTGCGTGGGAAGGGAAAGAGATCAGAGCAGAAACTTTTGCCTTCTTCCATTCCTAACTCTCTGGCTACTAACCATACTTAATTCTCCATGAGTGCTCTGTGTGTGTGTGTATTTCCCACCCAACCCCTATTTATTTTTTTAAAAAATATTTGGCTTCCTCTATAGATGCTGCTAGGGATGCGGGTGGCACTGTGGGTTAAACCACAGAGCCTAGGGCTTGCCGATCAGAAGGTCGGTGGTTTGAATCCCCGCGACAGGCTGAGCGCCTGTTGCTCTGTCCCTGCTCCTGCCCACCTAGCAGTTTGAAAGCACATCAAAGTGTAAGTAGATAAATAGCTACTGCTCTGGCGGGAAGGTAAATGGTGTTTCCTTGCGCTGCTCTGGTTTGCCAGAAGCGGCTTAGTCATGCTGGCCACATGACCCGGAAGCTGTACGCCGGCTCCCTCGGCTAATAATAATAATAATAATAATAATAATAATAATAATAAATAATAATAAATTTTATTTATATCCCGCCCTCCCCAGCCAAAGCCGGGCTCAGGGCAGCTAACAACAATAAAACAGTACAACAGTACAACACAATAAAGTGAGATGAGCGCAGCAACCCCAGAGTCGGTCACGACTGGACCTAATGGTCAGGGGTCCCTTTACCTTAACCTTATAGATGCTGCTACAATATTCTCATTTCCGTTTCTTATTTCTCACTGGCATTGTTTGGTTTAATTCCTGTTGGCCCTCACTACCTGAGTTTGTCATTAGAAGGAGTGGTGATTCGCCACCCCTCCTGAAGAACTGAAGAAGGAAAAGTGTGTTTATGGTTGTGTGTGTTTGTGTGTTTCTTTGCCTGTGAAACTGAAGAGAGCTAGGAAAAAGTGGACCTGCGTTCTGGTGGGAATTGGGTTATGCATGAGGATATTTTTTTTTTGACAGCAAAGCAGAACCATCTGGAGGCAAAGAGAATAGCTCTGGTTTTGCTTACAGCTTGGATGGAGGTGCATGAGAAGGAAAATAAGAAACAGAAGCAGCCTGTTAATAATAATAATGTTAATTGGATGCTGCGCCAACGATGTCCAGAAAATCTTGTCTCCTGGCAAAGAGTCGCTGGCTCTTTCGGGCCGTTAGAGAAATCTCCTGGTGATCTGACAAGAAAGTGTTGCAAATGTCGGATCCCTCCTGGGCACGTTTGTTGTGCCTGGAAAAGAAAGGATGTGGTTGACAGCTTTGCAGAGCACGGATCTGGTTTATAAGGCCGAAAGTGTACTGGCGAGAAGTGTGTAAGAGTTGGACTCTGGCACTCAATTCAGTGTGTCTGGTTGTCAGATAGCACTGGAGAATCGCCCGGCGAAATGGCCAGTTCAGCAGATTCACAGAGGTTCAGGCTATTAACCTCGGGGTTTAACTTGCTTATTTTGAGGCAGTCTATAAGGTAAAGGTAAAGGTAAAGGGACCCCTGACCGTTAGGTCCAGTCGTGACCGACTCTGGGGTTGTGGCGCTCATCTCGCTTTACTGGCTGAGGGATCCGGCATACAGCTTCCGGGTCATGTGGCCAGCAGGTCTAAGCCGCTTCTGGCGAGCCAGAGCAGCGCATGGAAACGCCGTTTACCTTCCCGCTGGAGTGGTACCTATATATCTACTTGCACTTTGATGTGCTTTCGAACTGCTAGGTTGGCAGGAGCAGGGACCGGGCAACGGGAGCTCACCCTGTCGTGGGGATTCGAACTGCCAACCTTTTGATCGGCAAGTCCTAGGCTCTGTGGTTTAAGCAACAGCAGTGCCCCCCAAAGTAGTCATGCAGTTGAACCAATGAGATTCATTGCAACAGATTATATGGGTACACATAACTAACACACCACTAAGTGGCGGTCGGATTTTGGGCGGACCGATGAAAGGATTATTTGCGAATGATGACAGCGAACTTGAGTCAAGAACAACGAAAGTTGATTCCGCAGCAGGCTACCTCCTTTTGAGCCACCTTGCAAATCCTATTTTGTGTTACTGGGTGGCCAATCGCGTGAATACATGTGTGCTTCATCTCTTAATCGTAGGCCTCCCATAGCCTCAGCGCTCTTCTTCCTTCCTCAGGGAGAACAGGCCCACCAATGTTAGCTGCCAGCCATGGCAGATGAATGGAACTTCCATGTTCCAGAGCAGTCTACCACTGAATGGTAAAAGGACGTGGGTGGCACTGTGGTCTAAACCGCTGAGCTTCTTGGTCTTGCCGTTTGGAAGGTCAGCGGTTTGCGACGGGGTGAGCTCCCGTTGCTCCGTCCCAGCTCCTGCCAACCTAGCAGTTCGAAAGCACACCAGTGCAAGTAGATAAATAGGTACCACTGTGGCGGGAAGGTAAACGGTGTTTCCGTGTGCTCTGGTTTCCATCACGGTGTCCCATTGCGGCAGAAGCAGTTTAGTCCTGCTGGCCACATGATCTGGAAAGCTGTCTGTGGACAAACGCTGGCTCCCTCGCCTGAAAGCGAGATGAGCGCTGCAACCCCATAGTCACCTTTGACTGGACTTAACCGTCCAGGGGTCCTTTGCCTCTTACCACTAAATGCAAGATATCGTGGGCAAACCAGCAAGAAAGGGCTGTTATTGTCCTGCTTGTTAGTGTACCTTTGGAGCATGTGGACGGTCTCGGCTGCAAAAAATAAAAGAGAAATGGATGCTGGCACAGATTGGCTTTTGGTTCCATCGTTGGTGAGAGTGTCCATTTTGGGCAGCAGCTACTCGTGTGTAGGCAGGGAGGGGGTGGCAGTTTGATAACAGAGCCGTAGGTGCTATGCTCTCATACCTGTTCAGAGAGAGGTTGCTTTCAAACAGAGGACAGTCCAGTTCGGTTCTTCACAATTTGCAAATTTGCAAAATTTTGCAAAATCTTCACGAAATTTGCAATTTGCAAAATCTTCACGAAAATTCACCTGCGTTGTAATGCGAATTTCTTCTGAGAATTACATTTTTGTATGCGACTAACACACACGCTTCTGCAAGTTGTTGTTGTTTAGTCATTTAGTCGTGTCCGACTCTTCGTGACCCCCTGGACCAGAGCACGCCAGGCACTCCTGTCTTCCACTGCCTCCCGCAGTTTGGTCAAACTCATGCTGGTAGCTTCGAGAACCCTGTCCCACCATCTCGTCCTCTGTCGTCCCCTTCTCCTGGTGCCCTCCATCTTTCCCAATATCAGGGTCTTTTCCAGGGAGTCTTCTCTTCTCATGAGGTGGCCAAAGTCTTGGAGCCTCAGCTTCAGGATCTGTCCTTCCAGTGAGCACTCAGGGCTGATTTCCTCCAGAATGGAGAGCTTTGATCTGCAAGTGGTTTTCCCTAATAGGATGCTTTTGCATGTACTGTTGTCATATTGTGTGCATTTGCATGGGAACTCTCTGTATGCACGCTTTACTTGCAGTCCTTGGTTGGAGAACTGACCCTTGCAGAATTTGGAGACATGTGATTCTTAACTCATGGCTGTGTCGCATTCCTCCTATTGTTCTGGAAAGTGTGAATTGGGGAGATTCTCCCTTAAATGCTAACGGATCTGGATTTCTGCCCCTGCTCCCGACTTTGGTCACCCTGAGAACAAATGAAGATCCCATTTAGCTGAGCGTCCTGTTGTCACGCTGATCAGCTAGTTGCCTCTGGGTGACCCAAACTCAGCACTTGAACGGGACTTAAATTACAAGAAAGGAGAGTCTGACTAAACATAAGAAAAAAACTTTCTGACAGTAAGAGCTGCTCAACTAATAATAATAATAATAAATTTTATTTATACCCTGCCCTCCCCAGCCAAGACCGGGCTCAGGGCGGCTAACACCAGGTATAATAATAATAATAATAATAATAATAATAATAATATATTATTTATACCCCGCCCATCTGGCTGAGTTTCCCCAGCCACTCTGGGCGGCTTCCAATCGAGTGTTAAAAACAATACAGCATTAAATATTAAAAACTTCCCTGAACAGGGCTGCCTTCAGATGTCTTTTAAAGAGAAGATAGCTGCTTATTTCCTTCACACCTGATGGGAGGGCGTTCCACAGGGAGGGCGCCACTACCGAGAAGGCCCTCTGCCTGGTTCCCTGTAACCTCGCTTCTCGCAATGAGGGAACCGCCAGAAGGCTCTAGGCACTGGATCTTTAATCAAACAATTGATTAAAATACAACTTAAAAACAAGATTAAGATACAACATTAAAATGCAGCCTCATTTCAGTAGGAACTCAGATCAAAAACTTTTTGGGGATGAAAACATTAAATCTTCACCAAGGCCAACTATCCAGACTGGTCCTACATGGGCCAGAAAAAAGCCAGGGAAGTCCCCAAAAAGGAGTTCCATCACAGAAAGAGAAAGGAAAGAGGAAAGAGTGGGAGGGGATCAAGTTGATTCCAAGCCAAAAGCCAGGTGGAACAGCTCTGTCTTACAGGCCCTGCGGAAAGAAATCAGATCCTGCAGGGCCCTGGTCTCATGAGGCAGAGCGTTCCACCAGGCTGGAGCCATCACTGAGAAGGCCCTGGCTCTGGTTGAAGCTAATCTGACTTCCTTAGGGCCCGGGACCACTAGGGTGTTGCTATTTATGGACCTTGAGGCTCTTCGTGGGGCAGACCGGAGACGCGGTTCCGTAGGTACGAGGGTCCTAGGCCGTGAAGGGCTTTAAAGGTCAAAAGCAGCACCTTAAATCTGACCCTGTACTTCACCGGAAAAACTGGAAAAGCACTGGGTGAATATGCTCCCATGGCAGAGACCCCGTGAGGAGCCCCGCTGCAGCATTCTGCACCCGCTGGAGTTTCTGGGACAGCTTCAAGGGCAGCCCCGCATAGAGTGAATTACAGTAGTCAAGCAATTACAAGTAGTCAATTTGTGTTGCATTTGCTTTGAACAAATTGTGGAATCGTGTAGAAAAAAAAGAGAAAGAAAGAAACAGAAAGAGAAAGGAAAGAGGAAAGAGTGGGAGGGGATCAAGTTGATTCCAAGCCAAAAGCCAGGCGGAACAGCTCTGTCTTACAGGCCCTGCGGAAAGAAATCAGATCCTGCAGGGCCCTGGTCTCATGAGGCAGAGCGTTCCACCAGGCTGGAGCCATCACTGAGAAGGCCCTGGCTCTGGTTGAAGCTAATCTGACTTCCTTAGGGCCCGGGACCACTAGGGTGTTGCTATTTATGGACCTTGAGGCTCTCCGTGGGGCAGACCGGGAGAGGCATTCCTGTACGTACGAGGGTCCTAGACCGTGGACTCCCTTGGAGGCTTTTAAGCAGAGGTTGCGTGGCTATCCGCTTTATCTGCGATTCCTGCAGGGGGTTGGACTAGATGACCTTTGGGGGGTCCCTTCCAGCTCTACGATTCTAGTCGGGTCTCTTGGTTTGCACTCCAGAAGCTTTTGCACCTCGTAGTATAACAGCAGCGGCGATAAGAGAAGGGCAGAGGGAAACACGGAAGCGTTTTTGGCAGTGACACCCTCCTCCTTTTTCGCGAGGGCCGCCAAGAACACTTCACCAATTATTGGCCGGCGGATTGAAGATAAATCTTCATTTCCTGGTGGCTTCCATCCCCTCTGCTTTGCCAAGACAAACTTGGGAGTGGGGATCTTTCGCTCTCTCCGATTCCCCCCTCACCCCTGGCCCCCAACTGGGTCTATTCGGAGAATCATCCTCTCTACGTTTGCCCCCCAACCCAAGTTTGTCGACGGAGAGAAATGTCACCACATGACCCGCCGACAAAACAAGTGGCGCTTTTTTCTGTTGTCTCATTTTTGAGAGCTGGATATGATTCAGAGCAGTACCAGGGGGGAAGGGGGAAACAGCCATAATAATCTCTGTGTCAGGACAAAGACCAGCATGTGTTTTCGAAGCTGCACAAAGATGCGAGTGTCTCTTTTGACGGTGTACACAGTGGAAGTTGAGCCCGAGGCGTGTTGGGACCGGGGACAGAAATTCTGGCCATGTTAAGAGTCTCTGAATTGCTTCACGGGATCAAAGCAAAGGCTAGTTTGTCCCATCCTCCTGCCTCTTGCCAGATACCCCTAGGAAGTTTGCAAGTGTGACCTACTCTTGTTTATAAGTCCTTGTTGATTCCCCAGCTTCTGGTATTAGAAGCCGATTATTTTTAGACAGCAGAGGCTCAACAAGGCTGTTGTAGTTCAACTAGGCATGGGAGCGAAGTTCAATTTGGTTTGCATTCAAAGCAGAACTTACCTTCCTGCTTTCCAAAACACATCGCAAACGGAAACCCAACCCATTCTTCAAAATTCACACTTCTGCAGATGCCATAGTTAAGTTCCCCAGGCAGGTAAAGGTAAACGGACCCCTGACCATTAGGTCCAGCCGTGGATGACTCTGGGGTTGCGGCGCTCATCTCGCTTTATTGGCCGAGGGATCTGGAGTACAGCTTCTGGGTTATGTGGCCAGCAGAACTAAGCCGGTTCTGGCGAAGCAGAGCAGCGCACGGAAACGCCGTTTACCTTCCCCCTGGTGTGGTACTTATTTATCTACTTGCACTCTGATGTGCTTTTGAATTGCTAGGTTGGCAGGAGCAGGGACCGAGGAACGGGAGCTCACCCCGTCGCAGGGATTCGAACTGCCGACCTTCTGATCTGCAAGTCCTAGGCTCTGTGGTTTAACCCACAGCACCACCTGCGTCCCATCCCCAGGCAGGTAATATGTACCAAAAAGAGGGGTACAGTGGTACCTCAGCTTAAGAATGTAATTCGTTCCGGAAGCCTGTTCTTAACCTGAAACTGTTCTTAACCTGAGGTACCACTTTAGCTAATGGGACCTCCTGCTGCCGCCACCGCTGCACGATTTCTGTTCTCATCCTGAAGCAAAGTTCTTAACCCGAGGTACTATTTCTGGGTTAGCGGAGTCTGTAACCAGAAGTGTATGTAACCTGAAGTGTCTGTAACCTGAGGTACCACTATATATCAGTGCAGATTGATATGAAAACTGTCCGATTCACCGATCCCTAAGTTAAGTTTTTAAAAAGGTAAAGGACCCCTGAATGGTTCAGTCCAGTCAAAGGCGACTATGGGGTTGTGGCGCTCATCTTGCCTTCAGGCCGAGGGAGCCGGCGTTTGTCTGCAGACAGCTTTCGGGTCATGTGGCCAGCAGGACTAAACTGCTTCTGGTGCAATGGGACACTGTGACGGAAACCACAGTGCACGGAAACGCCGTTTACCTTCCCACCACAGTGGTACCTATTTATCTACTTGCACTGGTGTGCTCCCTGGGAACCTTCTGGGGGCTGCATGCCAATGGCGGGCGGGGCCAAATCAGTGGGTGGAGCCAAACCAACACCTGCCCACCCTCACTGGCTGCCAACGGTAGGGCAGGTTAGTCCCACCGGAGGCCCTCTGAGCATGTACAGAGGGCTTTCCTTTTCTCTGATCAGGGGAAATTCCGTTGCTCTGGATTGGGGCGGGGGCTGCAGAATTCTAGATCAGACAATTTGGCTCCTATATCGGGCCTGCTTGAGTCTTTTTAGAAGAATGCAGCATCTCTTCTCCCCCCCCCCGCTCAAAGATCCTGAGAACCGTCACGGGGGGGGGGCGGCGGCGGCGGCTCTGAAACCCCTCCAATAGCAACTGGTTCCACTTACATTCTCTGTGTATGTTGAAATTGAAAGAATAAGCTTGTTTTGCTTTCATGCAAGAGATCCTCTCTTCTCCCTGCCCCCCCCCGAAAGCACGGCTTGTTTTTGCAAAACCTCCTTTAAGCTTCCTAATCCAGGCCTTCCCTAAACATCTTGACAATGTCTCTTTAACAGACAGCCCTGCGCTGTGTCGGAGGGGGCAAATTGCAAAAACAGACCCTCGCTCCATCCGCCAGCCTCCTCCGCCGCCAGAGGCAGGCTGCTGTTTGGCTGGAAGAGCCCTCCTAAAGTTTTATGGGTTTTAAATAAAAAAGTGGTTTTTGTGGGGGGGGAGTGAGTGAGAGAGAGAGGCCTAAGCCCCCCCCTCACAATCGCCGCTCATGCCCAATCTGTCTGGTTGCATAGTTGCACATGCAAGCAAACTGCGGGGGAAACCCGTAAGGATTTGACATCTGCAGCCCACGTTGGGCAAGGATCTGGCAGTGGCAAGGTGCAATCCTGCTGCCGCATGGATTCCTTCAGCGCCTAGGCATTTGCAGAGAGCAGCTCTTCGCTGCAAGGGCTGTCAGAGCACACATCTCTATCTGATAGGGCTGGGGTGGGAAATCCGATCCCCTATGTGTTCAAAGGCTGATGTGGGTTAAACCACAGAGCCTAGGACTTGCCAATCAGAAGGTCGGCGGTTCGAATCCCTGCGACGGGGTGAGCTCCCGCCGCTCGGTCCCTGCTCCTGCCAACCTAGCAGTTCGAAAGCATGAAGTGCAAGTAGATAAATAGGTACCACTCCGGCGGGAAGGTAAACGGCGTTTCCGTGTGCTGCTCTGGTTAGCCAGAAGCGGCTTAGTCCTGCTGGCCACATGACCCGGAAGCTGTACGCCGGCTCCCTCGGCCAATAAAGCGAGATGAGCACTGCAACCCCAGAGTCGGTCACGACTGGACCTAATGGTCAGGGGTCCCTTTATCTAAACAGCATGCGAGTGGGAATAGCAGCCATTCTCCGAATCGTAGAATTGTAGACTGGGAAGGTACCCCGCGGGTCATCTAGTCCAACCCCCTCAGGTAAAGTATCCAAGACAGATGGCCGCCCAACCTCTGCTTTAAAAACTTCTAAGGTAGGAGAGGCCTCCACTTCTCTTGCGAGTCTGTTGCGCCGTCAAAGAGCTCCTACTGTCAGAAAGTCAGAATCTGCTTTCTTGCAATGCCGTTCGCTGCCCAAATGATCTCTGTAAATATTGTTAGTATTGTTAATAATAACATTTATTAAATTTATAAAACAACAAGAACAACAACTTTATTGCAGTCGAACAGAATCCCTACCGGAAGTCTGCTTGACCTCCAAAATGTCCGGAAACCAAAGCACAGCTTCTGATTGGCTGCAGGAAGCCCCTGCAGCCAATCGGAAGCCGCGGAAGCTACGCCGGATGTTCGGGTTCCAAAGAATGCTCGCAAACCAAAACACTCATTTCCGGGTTTGCGGCGTTCGGGAGCCAAAACGTTCGGTTCACAAGTCGTTCATCAACCAAGATACAGTGGTACCTCGGGTTAAGTACTCAATTTGTTCCGGAGGTCTGTTTTCAACCTGAAACTGTTCTTAGCCTGAAGCACCACTTTAGCTAATGGGGCCTCCCGCTGCCGCCGCACCGCTGGAGCACAATTTCTGTTCTCATCGTGAAGCAAAGTTCTTAACCCAAGGTACTATTTCCGGGTTAGCGAAGTCTGTAACCTGAAGTGTATGTAGCCTGAAGCGTATGTAACCCGAGGTATCACTGTACAGCTGTATTTATACTCCGCCCATCGGACTGGGTTTCCCCAGGCACCCTGGGCGGCTCACAGCACATAAAAAAATGGTAAAACATTGGACATTACAAAATTTCCCAATATAGGGTTGCCTCCAGATCCCACCTTCGCCCGTAGATCTCAGGGCAGTTCGCAAATTAAAAATACAATACTGTATATATAAAACAACACAAAATAGATGTGGGTGGCACTGTGGGTTAAACCACAGAGCCTATGGCTTGCCAATCAGAAGGTCGGCGGTTCGAATCCCCGCAACGGGGTGAGCTCCCGTTGCTCGGTCCCTGCTCCTGCCCACCTAGCAGTTCGAAAGCACGTCAAAGTGCAAGTAGATAAATAGGTACCGCTCCGGCGGGAAGGTAAACGGTGTTTCCGTGCGCTGCTCTGGTTCGACAGAAGCGGCTTAGTCCTGCTGGCCACATGACCCGGAAGCTGTACGCCGGCTCCCTCGGCCAATAAAGCGAGATGAGTGCCGCAACCCCAGAGTCGGTCACGACTGGACCTAATGGTCAGGGGTCCCTTTACCTTTAGGCACATGTGAGTCTAAGTAACAGGCAAACGTTGGGGGAAATTGCTTTGAAAACCTGTGTACATTAGGCAGTCAGCCTACAGGGGAAGTCCCTCGTAGAGAGGATTGCAGCAGTCTAGTCAATCAAGGAGTGACTGTAGCTGTAGCAGCTGGTGCTCCTAGCCTCTGAAGATGCCTGGGCCTTGGGGGACAAAGATGGATCTGGAAGTATTCCCAAGCCATGCACTTGCTCTGTCAGAAAAGTGTGCGGTCCACGACACAGAAGAATTGGCTGGCCAGTTTCCCGGACCGGGAAAATGCTCCCCTCCCTGCAAGCCTCTGTCCCGCCATAAACTTCAGGGTCACATCTGATTCAGAGGTTGTTTTGGTTTTGTAACATTCACATTCCACATTGTTGCAATAAAACTTCAAAGCAGTTCGCATGAAAGGACGAAAATGATAACATTATGATAACATTATCAGTAAAAAGAAAAGTTAAAACCTTTTTTAAAAACCCCAATTAAAATAAACTGTAAGCTACAGACCAAACACATGCCAACATCCGGCATTCGAACACATGTCTGGATCGACTTTCCTGAGCAATAATGTTTTTAGCAAGCACCGAAAAGGATACAGTGAAAAGGCTGGCTTGCTTTCAATACGCAGGGAGTTCCACGCTTCCCAGAAGTATTATGTGGTGCCCATAACAGGGCCGGTTCCACAGGCTGAAGCCGTCGCGTGGGCAAGTATGGGTTCAGGTGATTTTGCAGGTGATCCGTTGTGATTCAAGGACCTGCCACCCGCTTGGGACGCAGGGACACAGTATATTAGGTTAATGGGCTAAAAAAGGCCACAACTTTATTGATTACAGCATGTGAGAGGTATTGGCTTAGGCACTGGATAAAACAACAAAGCGTGACTCCACCCCCTCAGGGAGGGGTGCGTCTAACAAGGGTTAACCACCAGTGGGAGGAGCCTGTTGATGCAAATACAACTGAAAGCTCCCCTTAAGTCACCGGGGGTCTTGCCATGGCCCTGGCCACCAGCAAGGGTGTCGGACAGGATCCACAACCGCCGGATTCCTTTACCGGAATACCCATAAAGTAGAGGGGTAGCTGTTGGCCACACCCTGCCCTCCAATACACAAACATATTCCCATGCCTAACCGCCAATACCTAAAAGTTGTGACAATTTGCTACGAGGTAGGCAAAAAAACCAAGGGACGCGGGTGGCGCTGTGGGTTAAACCACAGAGCCTAGGACTTGCCGATCAGAAGGTCGGCGGTTCGAATCCCCGCGATGGGGTGAGCGCCCGTTGCTCGGTCCCTGCTCCTGCCAGCCTAGCAGTTCGAAAGCATGTCAAAATGCAAGTAGATAAATAGGTCCCGCTCCGGCGGGAAGGTAAACGGCGTTTCCGTGCGCTGCTCTGGATCGCCAGAAGCGGCTTAGTCCTGCTGGCCACATGACCCGGAAGCTGTACGCTGGCTCCCTCGGCCAATAAAGCGAGATGAGCACTGGAACCCCAGAGTCGGCCATAACTGGACCTAATGGTCAGGGGTACCTTTACCTTTACCTTTACCACCAGCAAGACCTTAAACTTGCCCCTGCAGCATACTGGCAGCCTGTTCAGATTTCCGTGTGCTGCTCTGGTTCGCCAGAAGCGGCTTAGTCATGCTGGCCACATGACCCAGAATCTGCACCGCCAGCTCCCTCGGCCAATAAAGCGAGATGAGCACTGGAACCCCAGAGTCGGCCATAACTGGACCGAATGGTCAGGGGTACCTTTACCTTTACCACCAGCAAGACCTTAAACTTGCCCCTGCAGCATACTGGCAGCCTGTTCAGATTTCCGTGCGCTGCTCTGGTTCGCCAGAAGCGGCTTAGTCCTGCTGGCCACATGACCCAGAATTTGCACCGCCAGCTCCCTCGGCCAATAAAGCGAGATGAGCGCCGCAACCCCAGAGTCGGTCACGACTGGACCTAATGGTCAGGGGTCCCTTTACCTTTACCTTAGGCAAAAAAAACCAAGTGTCCAGTGCCAATTTGCCAGTTGGATAAAAATTCCTACGCAATCCGACGAAAACCAGCAGCGGAATGAAAGGGAAGTGCTGCCGTGGCCACGTTTGAGCGGCAAAACCCCGCCCCCAAGCCTCCACCTGGTTGGTTGGCTACCTGGGAGCGCAGCACCCTGGGGAAACGGCCCCTGCTCACAACTCCTCCCCTCTGTAAGGACGAGAGGCTCTTTCAAACAGAGCAGCAGAAAACACGCTTGCTCCATCTTTCAGCCCTTGGGATACTTGAAGATACTCTCAAGATACTCTCGTATCTCCTCTCAGTCTCCTCTTTTCCAGGCTAAACATACTCAGCTTGGATCCTCTTTCAAATCCATCCGACTGCTGGCCATCACTGCCTCCTGGGGGGGGGGGAGCAAATTCCATCCCTTAACTACGTGCTGAATGAAGTCCTGACTTTTATCCACCCTGAATCTTCCAGCCCTTTGCAGGATTAGCCTTTGCACACTCAACACTGCCTTGACCAAATTGGGTAGCACTTATCAGCCCCAGAATCGCCTTGCGAAAAGGCTCAAAGTCGAAGGAGCCCATATTTGGCTGTTTCGCTCTGTCCCCAATTCCTGTCACCTCTCGGGAGATTTTGCACAATAACAAACTCCGCTGCGTCGTGTTTTGGCACCTGCGGTTTGCTAGGCGGGCACTGAGTCTTGCGGCAGCGCTGGGAGAGAGTCACACAATGCCTAACATGTTTTAAAAGGCCATTAAAATAGGAAAAGGACTGGATTTCCTAGAAGTGTCTGTTTCTGCCAGAAAAAGCTTGATTTGGGACCGCTCTCCTGTTCTGTGCGGTTCATTCCACCAAATTGCAAACAGATCCTGCAAAACAAAGTGCTGCGTTTAAAGCTCTGTTTGTGATAGGTTTCATTCAGGGATGAAAGGAGACGGCGAATTCCTTGGCGTTCGTCACAATCTGCGCCTCTTCCTTTCCACTGCGGTTCGGGTTCTGCTAAGACTTACTCTGTTTGTCTCGCTATCCGCTATTGCCGAAACGGACGCAACGAATTACGCTGCGTTTTGCTGAAAGGGAAATGTCAAAAGCGATGCAGAAAATGATGTAATCATTTACATAATATTTGTGGACAACAGCGAATGCCGCTTGTGAATGCTTGCCAGGGATTCCATTCCTGACATTGGATGAGCAGGCGAACCGCAGCAAATTTCTGCTCCCAATTCCATTTGTGACTGAGTGATCTGACATCTCTAAATAGTACAGTGGTACCTCTAGTTGTGTTCCGCTCTGGTTACGGACTTTCAGCTTACGAACGCAGCAAACCCGGAAGTGTTTACTTCTGGGTTCGCCATGCATGCATGTGCAGAAGTGATCTGCGCACTTTGCACATGCGCAAAAGCGATCTGCGTGCTTCTCGCATGTGCAAAAGCAATCTGCGCACTTCTCGCATGCACAAAAGCGATCTGTATGCTTATCTCATGCACAAAAGCAATCTGTCCACATGGCGCTTGCGCAGAAGCACTCGATCAAACCGTGCACATGCGCAGAAGAGGCGCTTTCGTTGCGGACTTTTCAAGGTACGAACGGCACCCCAAAACGAATTAAGTCCGCAGCTAGAGGTACCACTGTGCCTCTGTTTTGCATGTCACAAGATTCCTTTGCTGGTTCATACCTGGCAACCGGTCTTCCACAGTCATGCTCCATTGCGAAGCTCCTAAGCAGGGCAGGAGGGATGACCAGGGGTGGGAATTCATGCAGCCCACAATTTTAATATAAACTGACTTAATTCGCATTTCCTGAACACAAATGTGAGCCAAAACCCAGCTCTCCTGCACATGAACATTCTCCAATCTGGAAATGGGGGAACAGAGTCGCATTTGGGAAGCGAGAGGAAGGCATTCTGAACTCCAGAACTCAGGAGAGAGATTTCATAGAATCAGAGAATTCTGGAGTTGGAAGGGACCAAGCCCCTGCAATGCAGGAATTTCAGCTAAAGCATCAATGACAGATGGCCATCCAACCATAGCTGCCAACTTTCCCCTTTTCTTGAGAGGAATCCTATTGGGAATAAGGGAAATTCCCTTAAAAAAAGGGAAACGTTGACAGCTATGGATCCAACCTCTGCTTAAAAACCTCCAAGGATGGAGAGTTCGTGATCTGAGCACTAGTGGCTCAAAGGCAATGAATCATCGCGCAACAGCCCTTTGAACTTCGGGCACCAATTCTGTTCCTCCCAACTTTTTGATGTCTCCATCCTTGCGAGCTGTTGGCACCTGCACCCTCCCATCGCCCACCGCGACGTCACAATTTCAACAGCTGGGGATGGATGATTTAGTCTGCGTCTAGACATGAAGGAAGGAAGGTGCATCTCAAAAGTTCGCAAATATCCATCAGCGCTTGCTGTAAGAAATGTCTGCTTTGGATTCCATGAGACAGTTTGGCCTGCGGGCAAGTCTTCTTTTGTTGTTGTCGTTTAGTCGTTTAGTCGTGTCCGCCTCTTCGTGACCCCATGGACCAGAGCACGCCAGGCACTTCTGTCCTCCACTGCCTACCGCAGTTTGATCAAACTCATGCTGGTAGCTTCAAGAACACTGTCCCACCATCTCGTCCTCTGTCGTCCCCTTCTCCTTGTGCCCTCCATCTTTCCCAGCATCAGGGTCTTTTCCAGGGAGTCTTCTCTTCTCATGAGGTGGCCAAAGTATTGGAGCCTCAGCTTCAGGATCTGTCCTTCCAGTGAGCACTCAGGGCTGTTTTCCTTTTGAATGGTTTGATCTTCTTGCAGTCCATGGGAGTCTCAAGAGTCTCCTCCAGCACCAGAATTCAAAAGCATCAATTCTTCGGCGATCAGCCTTCTTCATGGTCCAGCTCTCACTTCCATACATCACTACTGGGAACACCATAGCTTTTACTATACGGACCTTCTTTTGGTCCTTTTACTATACGGACCTTCTTTTGGTCCTTTTACTATACGGACCTTCTTTTGGTCCTTTTACTACACGGACCTTCTTTTGGTCCTCCTCAAATCTATAAGGAAAGCCCAGGAGGGACACATTAAAATGGGTACATCGGATGGCATGCAGCTTGCTTGCTTCCCCCTAGCCCAGCAAATGGTGTTCAAAGATAAACCATTTTTTAAAAAAAAATATATACAGTGGTACCTCGGGTTACATACGCCTCAGGTTACAGACTCTGCTAACCCAGAAATATTACCTCGGGTTAAGAACTTTGCTTCAGGATGAGAACAGAAATCGTTCTCCGGCGGCGTGGCAGCAGCAGGAGGCCCCATTAGCTAAAATGGTTCTTCAGGTTAAGAACACTTTCAGGTTAAGAATGGACCTCCGGAACGAATTAAGTACTGTATTTTTTGCTCTATAAGACTCACTTTTCCCCTCCTAAAAAGTAAGGGGAAATGTGTGTGCGTCCTATGGAGCGAATGCAGGCTGCGCAGCTATCCCAGAAGCCAGAACAGCAAGAGGGATTGCTGCTTTCGCTGCGCAGCGATCCCTCTTGCTGTTCTGGCTTCTGAGATTCAGAATATTTTTGTTCTTGTTTTCCTCCTCCAAAAACTAGGTGCGTCTTGTGGTCTGGTGCGTCTTATAGAGCGAAAAATACGGTACTTAACCCAAGGTACCACTGTGAAGACTTTTATCATAAGATAAACCATTCTTGAAGCCATTGAGAGACCTTGCCTCCTCCTCTTCCTCCTTCCTCCACAAGTTTGTGGTTGGTTATTTCCAGGCAATTTCCCCTGACAAGGACTCAAGGCACACTAGAGCTACAAGTTTCATTCATTCCCTCTATCTGTCGAAGGTTTTGTACAATATCCCTTCCCTCACACATTTTTTTCTTTACAATGATCCTGCAAGATAGGTGAGTCAGAGAGGTTGCAACTGGCTCAAGGGGACCAATGTTGATGTACAGACGATGCCTATGCGGGGAGAGATCAAACGCAGGAGAAGTTTCCGGATGGAGAATAGGGCATCCCTATTTTCATGGGAGAAATGTTGGAGGGGATGGAATAGGATGTCCCTGTTTTCATGGGGAAAATTTTGGAGGGGATGGAATAGAACGTCCCTATTTTCATCAGGGAAATGTTGGAGGGGATGGAATAGGACGTCCCTATTTTCATCAGGGAAATGTTGGAGGGTATGGAATAGGACGTCCCTATTTTCATCAGGGAAATGTTGGAGGGGATGGAATAGG
This sequence comes from Podarcis raffonei, assembly GCF_027172205.1. Taxonomy (NCBI): domain Eukaryota; kingdom Metazoa; phylum Chordata; class Lepidosauria; order Squamata; family Lacertidae; genus Podarcis; species Podarcis raffonei. The sequence goes on along the minus strand of NC_070619.1, from coordinate 6,995,133 downwards.
ACGTCCCTATTTTCATCAGGGAAATGTTGGAGGGGATGGAATAGAACGTCCCTATTTTCATCAGGGAAATGTTGGAGGGTATGGAATAGGACGTCCCTATTTTCATCAGGGAAATGTTGGCGGGGATGGAATAGGACGTCCCTATTTTCATCAGGGAAATGTTGGAGGGGATGGAATAGGACGTCCCTATTTTCATCAGGGAAATGTTGGAGGGTATGGAATAGGACGTCCCTATTTTCATCAGGGAAATGTTGGAGGGTATGGAATAGGACGTCCCTATTTTCATCAGGGAAATGTTGGCGGGGATGGAATAGGACGTCCCTATTTTCATCAGGGAAATGTTGGAGGGGATGGAATAGGACGTCCCTATTTTCATCAGGGAAATGTTGGAGGGTATGGAATAGGACGTCCCTATTTTCATCAGGGAAATGTTGGAGGGTATGGAATAGGACGTCCCTATTTTCATCAGGGAAATGTTGGAGGGGATGGAATAGAACGTCCCTATTTTCATCAGGGAAATGTTGGAGGGTATGGAATAGGACGTCCCTATTTTCATCAGGGAAATGTTGGCGGGGATGGAATAGGACGTCCCTATTTTCATCAGGGAAATGTTGGAGGGGATGGAATAGGACGTCCCTATTTTCATCAGGGAAATGTTGGAGGGTATGGAATAGGACGTCCCTATTTTCATCAGGGAAATGTTGGAGGGTATGGAATAGGACGTCCCTATTTTCATGGGGGAAACGTTGGAGGGGATGGAATAGAACATCCCTATTTTCATGGGAGAAATGTTGGAGGGGATGGAATAGGATGTCCCTATTTTCATGGGAGAAATGTTGGAGGGGATGGAATAGGACGTCCCTATTTTCAGGGGAGAAATGTTGGAGGGGATGGAATAGGACGTCCCTATTTTCATCAGGGAAATGTTGTAGGGTATGGAATAGGACGTCCCTATTTTCATGGGGGAAACGTTGGAGGGGATGGAATAGAACATCCCTATTTTCATGGGAGAAATGTTGGAGGGGATGGAATAGGACGTCCCTATTTTCATGGGAGAAATGTTGGAGGGGATGGAATAGGACGTCCCTATTTTCATGGGTGAAATGTTGGAGGGGATGGAATAGGATGTCCCTATTCTCATGGGGGAATTGTTGGAGGGGATGGAATAGGATGTCCCTATTTTCATGGGTGAAATGTTGGAGGGGATGGAATAGGACGTCCCTATTTTCATGGGAGAAATGTTGGAGGGTATGGAATAGGACGTCCCTATTTTCATGGGAGAAATGTTGGAGGGTATGGAATAGGACGTCCCTATTTTCATCAGGGAAATGTTGGAGGGTATGGAATAGGACGTCCCTATTTTCATCAGGGAAATGTTGGCGGGGATGGAATAGGACGTCCCTATTTTCCTCCGAGTAATGCTGGTGGGAGATTTTACTTTCTTGGGCTCCATGATCACTGCAGATGGTGACAGCAGGCACGAAATTAAAAGATGCCTGCTTCTTGGGAGAAAAGCAATGACAAACCTAGACAGCATCTTAAAAAGCAGAGACATCACCTTGCCAACAAAGGTCCGTATAGTTAAAGCTATGGTTTTCCCAGTGGCGATGTATGGAAGTGAGAGCTGGACCATAAAGAAGGCTGATTGCTGAAGAATGGATGCTTTTGAATTATGGTGTTGGAGGAGACTCTTGAGAGTCCCATGGACTGCAAGAAGATCAAACCTATCCATTCTGAAGGAAATCAGCCCTGAGTGCTCACTGGAAGGACAGATCCTGAAGCTGACCTCATACTTTGGCCGCCTCATGAGGAGAGAAGACTCCCTTGAAAAGACCCTGATGTTGGGAAAGATGGAGGGCGCAAGGAGAAGGGGAGTACAGAGGACGAGATGGTTGGATAGTGTTCTCAAAGCTACCAGCATGAGTTTGACCCAACTGCGGGAGGCAGTGGAAGACAGGAGTGCCTGGCGTGCTCTGGTCCATGGGGTCACAAAGAGTCGGACACGACTAAACAACTAAACAACAAGAATGCTGGTGGATATGTAGAAAATAAGAAACAGATTCACCCGCAGCTACTCAAGCCTTTGAGATGGCTCCACCAATTTTCCAGGCTACTGGTGGAGAACTCCCCCCCAAAAAAAAATCTGGGGAGCCCTGGAAAGAGCAGAAACAGAGTCACCCTATCCAGCAAGTCAGCACAAGGGCTGGGTGCCTATTTAATTTGGAGTCGAGTCACGAGATGCTGCCATAGGGTGCAAGCTGGGCGTGCCACGCCGAACGGGCTCACCGTGGGGTGGGGGGAAACGACGTCACTTGGGGAGTGGCATGTGTCAGAGGCATGCGGAACACTGCCTCCTTTCTCCTTTCAGTTCCCAAATGCCTTCGTGTCTTTCATTTCGGTTTTCCCCCCTCCAGGGCAATAATTAAGTTGGCACACGGAGATCCTTGCCCGCCTTGTCTTTGGGGCATGTCTTAATCATCAGAATAATTGCTGCTTATCATTTGATGGGAGAGATTGACGGGCCTCGGGCAAATGGCGTGTGTGCATGTGTGTGTGCGAGCGCATGCAATGTTTGGATGGCAGCACGAAGGGCCTCATCGTCGGCAACAAGAACATTAATTTCTGGCAGGGATATCTCCCCAGCAGAGAAATCCGTGCTTTTGCCAGTTTCTCCCTAAATCTCTGGCTGTTTTTTCTCAAGATCATTTACCGTATTTTTCGCTCTATAACACGCACCTGACCATAACACGCACGTAGTTTTTAGAGGAGGAAAACAAGAAAAAAAATATTCTGAATCAAACGTTGTACAGTGGTACCTCGCAAGACGAATGCCTCGCAAGATGAAAAACTCGCAAGACAAAAGAGTTTTTCGTTTTTTGAGTTGCTTCGCAAGACGAATTACCCTATGGGCTTGCTGCGCAAGATGACAACATCTTGCAAGAGCAACTCATAGCGCGTGGTGTGGCAGCCTTTTTTGAGGTTTTCGGGAAACCGTGCTTCGCAAGACGAAAAAATCGCAAGGCGAAGAAACTCGCAGAACGAATTAATTTCGTCTTGCGAGGCACCACTGTACTAAATTATTTAATAAACAACCGGTATATCAGAATCATATTACAACCATGTAAAGTGAACAGCCTAGGTGCCTTCACCCCCCCATTAAATATTTGAGGGAGTCATCCCCCACCCCCATTGTGGTGTGGAAGGTGGGGCTTACCTGGTCCCCCCCAAAAAAATTTTGAAGTTGGAAGAGGGAGGGAAGAGGGGGGGGGAGCTCACATTTGGGCAGCTGCCTTGCCTTGCTGGAACCGGAGCAAAAAGAAGAGGAGGAGATGTAGGGGCTGGAGCCTTGTAAGCCGCTTTGCTTGAATTTACTGGTGAGGTGCTGGGGGAGGGACGGAAGGGGATGCCCTCTTTGTCCCTCCTTCTGGCTCATTGTAAAGAAAGCATGCGTGTAAGCGGCTCTCCCTTCGCTTGAATTACAGTCAGCCCATCAGGCTGCAAAGTCACCTCGCCAAAAAGCCATAGAGCAGGCAGACACGCTATGCGCAACTCTTGCCGGCTTCCCAGCCAGCCGGAGGAAGGGAGGTTGCTTCCCTTCTTCCACCTCGCTGAAAAGCCAGCAAGAGCGGCTCCTCCCGCCTGCATTCGCTCCATAAGGCGCACACACATTTCCCTTTACCTTTTTTTTGGGGGGGGGGAAATGCGTGTTATGGAGCGAAAAATACGGTACCTTTAGACTGTGTGAAAGGAGGCAGTAAGCACTGCCCGTTTCCATGTCTCCGTGGGACAGGGTCTGGGGACCTGGGACCGTCCAGGTGTTGGTGAAATTCAGCTCCCATCAATCTCAGCCAGCCTGTTGTCAGGGCAGGACCATAGCTGTCAACTTACAGATTTGAAACTAAGGGACCAGCAGCCTCGAAAATAAGGAATCAGCAGCCAAAATAAGGGATTTTCCAAGCACAGGCATGTTCGACTTCTGAGCCCCTCCGAGCCAAAGGCAGAAAGCCCAGCCAGCAGCCAAACGAAGCCTCAAGCGGTGGTTCCCACAGCACAGCAACCCGGCAAAGGGGATGCAGCAAGGAAAACCACCGTCACCTCTCCGCTGGGAAGCGCTGAGCAAAGGCGAGTCCCCAGGCAACGCGGCTGATTTGATTGGCACAAGGCATGCAAGCTCCACCCCCCAGTCGTTCTTAGACTCCTTATTGGGTGAGCAACTCAGCCAAGCAACACAGTTGGAGCCTCCCTCCTCCCTGGCCGGCAGGGAGGGAGGGAGAGGAGCTGCTTCCTTTGAAACCGGGAAATTTAAGGGACATCATCAATAAGGGACAGCAGCGGGACACAGCGCTGGGATAAGGGACTTTCCCGCCAAATAAGGGACGGTTGACAGCTATGGGCAGGACAGCAATAACTCATAAGGTGCCAGCAAAGTTAACTATTCGCCGAAACAAAAACAGAGGAAGCCTAGCGAGCACAGCAACTCTTCCCAGTGGGTCTTGGCCCAATGAGGCAGTTGCAAGGATTGGAAGCCTTCCCTCAGCTCCCCGAGTCTCCTCCTCCGCCAGGTCCTTCCCAAGCAATCTGAGACTCTGGCGTCTTGTCTGTCTCTGCACCGCCCTCTTCGTACCCCTGTGGGAGACCAGGGCCGAGGGAGCAGGTTGCAGCAGGAGGGCAAGATTCCCTGGCTTCTTCAGCAGCCAGCCTCCTCTCTGGACACAGCTGCAAATAAAACATTTTAAATGTGTTGTAAGGTGCAATATACCAATGCGACACTAGATGGCGAAAGTGAGCTGCGCAGAATTCAGCGTATTTTTCAAAACTTTTTTTAAAAAAGCATTATATGTGTGTAGATTCCGCCTCTGTCTCTTGGCCTCCCTTCTCTCCAGCCTCTGCTTCTGCCTCTGAACCTGCACTGCTCTCTGGCACAGAATCTCCCTGCTCATTAAACCCTGTTGCCTCTTAAGCTTCCGACACCACCTCCTCCCATTTTATATATATTCTGTTTTACAATTTAAAATACTCATGTAAACATCCTTAAAATATCAATGACTTCCCTTCCTCTCTTTCCATGGTTCATTTTGCGTATCATAAATCCCTGCATATTTTACATATTTTAAAAGGCTCCCTGTCCCTATATATGAGTCATCCTCTGCATTTATTTCAGTATACAGACCCTGCAGATGGACAGCTAGACACACAGCTGGTTTAATCGTAATTGTGCTGGATGGAGGGACATATGGATTGGTTATAATCCTGTCCTGATGTATCAGGATGTGTGGGTTGCTTTTATGTAATGCATAGTAAAGGTAAAGGTACCCCTGCCCGTACGGGCAGGTCTTGACAGACTCTAGGGTTGTGCGCCCATCTCACTCTATAGGCCGGGGGCCAGCGCTGTCCAGAGACACTTCCGGGTCACGTGGCCAGCGTGACAAGCTGCAGCTGGCGAGCCAGCGCAGCACACGGAAACGCCGTTTACCTTCCCGCCAGTAAGCGGTCCCTATTTATCTACTTGCACCCAGAGGTGCTTTCAAACTGCTAGGTTGGCAGGCGCTGGGACCGAGCAACGGGAGCGCACCCCGCCGCGGGGATTTGAACCGCCGACCTTTCGATCGGCAAGCCCTAGGCGCTGAGGCTTTTGCCCACAGCGCCACCCGCGTCCCATATGTAATGCATACCTTTCCCCTAAAGACAATGTACGTGAATTAGGTAGAAACACCTTTAAATGAGATCTGGAAATACTGTATTTTTCGCTCTATAAGACAAACTTTTCCCCTCCTAAAAAGTAAGGGGAAATGTGTGTGCGTCTTATGGAGGGAATGCAGGCGGGAGGCTCTGCTCAGCGCTCCCTTTAAAGAGCCGTGTGGAGTGTGTGCGCGGCACCTGGGGGCTGCCCTTCTCCCTCCTTGGGGAAAAGCCCCCAAGAGCCGCACACACACTCCACACGCTCTTTAAAGGGAGCACGGCTCTTGGGGGAGCCTTCATCCCGCTGTCCTGAAGAGGCTTCACGCGGCTATCCCAGAAGCCAGAACAGCAAGAGGGATTGCTGCTTTCGCTGCGCAGCGATCCCTCTTGCTGTTCTGGCTTCTGGGATTCAGAATATATATTTTTTCTTGTTTTCCTCCTCCAAAAACTAGGTGCGTCTTATGCTCTTATAGAGCGAAAAATATGGTAATTTCTGCCCCTTCCCTAAAGTAGGAAGGACTGCCCAACCTGGTAGGTTGATAACAGACTTTAGGCGGTAAGATTTGGTGGGTAGCAAACTCCGCTTGCCAAAACGAACCAGTTTCGTAACTCTCAGTCTCAGAGTCTCTGCTTAAGATCAGGAGTTGCTTTTCGAGCCCAAGCGAATGTAACGAGGGATCTGTTGTGCTGACATTTTTATTAGCGAATTTTAACCGAGAGCAAGCATGGTTATGAGTTACTGGTCTGGAACCTGGCACCAAGCCTAAGACAGTGAATCATACAGAGAAACAACGGTCAGCGTTCTCCGTCGCTTAGAGCTCACACAAGATCCATTCATTGTTTTTAACTGACTGGTTTCTTGTGGGACACCATTTGGGCAGCTACTGCTTTCAGAAATTGCTGCAGTTTGACAGGTTGGCTGCTAGGATCAGCTAATTTTTTGTTGCTTCCCCTATTTATAACGTTCCTGCGTTTGACAGTATAGCAATTGCAAAGTTTGTTCGCTTCTAATAAAGGTAAAGGGAAGCCTGACCATTAGGTCCAGTCGTGGCCGACTCTGGGGTTGCGGCGCTCATCTCGCTTTATTGGCCGAGGGAGCCGGCGTACAGCTTCCGGGTCATGTGGCCAGCAGGACTAAGCTGCTTCTGGCGAACCAGAGCAGCGCACGGAAACGCCGTTACCTTCCTGCCGGAGCGGTACCTATTTATCTACTTGCACTTGGATATGCTTTCGAACTGCTAGGTTGGCAGGAGCAGGGACCGAGCAACAGGAGCTCACCCCATCGCGGGGATTCGAACCGCCAACCTTCCGATCGGCATGCCCAAGAGGCTCAGTGTTTGCTGTCGCAAAAGTGGAATAGAAGTATTAAATCAAATCGAAAGAAGCCTTGTGAGACCGAAGTTGTCAAATGAAAAGCAGAGGCCCTTGCAAGACTGTGCAAAACTGGGGATGGGGCTTGCTATAAGAAAAAACTGCTCCTTTTCCCTTATGGGGTACCCAAGAGCCCATATAGAGTCCTTACGTGGGTTCCCTATTGGTAGGAGAAAATAACAGAGGCCAACCAGAGAATATTGAGAAGCAAAGCAGCTAGTAAGCCTGATCTTTATTGAAGTGTTGCAACAGGGTCTCCACTCACCCCATGCAGGAGGGAGGAGAGGAACCCAGAACATTGGTGTGCAAGCTATTACATAGACTTTTGAAACTGCCTACACTGTAGCTCGAAGGGACATGGGTGGCGCTGTGGGTTAAACCACAGAGCCTAGGGCTTGCTGATCAGAAGGTCAGCGGTTCAAATCCCCGCGATGGGGTGAGCTCCTGTTGCTGGGTCCCTGCTCCTGCCAACCTAGCAGTTCGAAAGCAAGACAAAGTCAAGTAGATAAATAGGTACCACTCTGGCGGGAAGGTAAACGGTGTTTCCATGTGCTGCTCTGGTCCGCCAGAAGCGGCTTAGTCCTGCTGGCCACATGACCCGGCTCCCTTGGCCAGTAAAGTGAGATGAGTGCTGCAACCCCAGAGTCGGACACGACTGGACCTAATGGTCAGGGTCCTTACACTGTACGTCAAGACACCCCCCCCCCCGAAACATCACACATACATCACAAAAGAGGCTGTCTACAGCAGAATCCTGTCTGGCAGGAAACCTGTTAACGGTCACTGATTGCTTTTACCTGGGCACCCTGGCCATTCTTTAGTGCTGGTAAACACACAGTTCCTGAATCCAGGTCACAGGCTCACCATATTCATACACAAATACGCCCTTGAGCCAGGATTTGCAAGCAAAAAGACAATGGGGAGGCTTTTCCCATTTCCTTCCTCCTTGCAGAGAAACATTTGGGAGAGTCGAAATGGTTTCAGGATTGCTCTCCCGTACTATTTCAGACACATAGTTTATATGCTTATGTATGTGTTTGCCTTGTACATTTATGAACATATGATTTATATATATGTGAGACCTTAGAATTCCTATAACAGGCGGCAAAAGTGTTTTGGAAATACATTGCTCTCTGCAGAGGGATTGGGACGCAAAAAGCCAGGGGAGCCGTGCAAAGAGGACCTAAATACCTTTGCTTTTCGTCTCTGGAGACAGGTCCATTAGATTAGATGGGCACTGCCCCACCAACCACAGCTAGATTCCTCCATGCCCATCCGCCTTCTTCCTTAACAATGAATCCAGTGGGTGGCTTTGCCTGTCATTTTCCTACTCAGTAGCAGGTTAAACCACAGAGCCTAGGACTTGCCAATCAGAAGGTCGGCCGTTCGAATCCCCACCACGGGGTGAGCTCCCATTGCTCGGTCCCTGCTCCTGCCAACCCAGCAGTTCGAAAGCATGTCAAAGTGCAAGTAGATCAATAGGTACCGCTCTGGCGGGAAGGTAAACGGCGTTTCCGTGCGCTGCTCTGGTTCGCCAGAAGCGGCTTAGTCCTGCTGGCCACATGACCTTTACCTTTACCTTTACCAGGACTTAGCTGTACTTAAGTTTTAGCTCTGCTCTTTCTAGGAACAGGGAAGCACTTGAAAGCTCTGCGAAAGCCTGTTCTTTAGCGCTCCATCGGAGCAAATGGCATTCTGGGGTTTTGGTGGATTGATGTTTACTCTGATTCAGCTTTAAGGAGTGGGTTTTTCCAGGGAAAGCTATGAAGTAAAAAAAAGGGAGGTAGCTTGGACACGGAGGTTTAGAGTGTGGACCATACTGTGGTACCTCAGGTTACAGACATTTCAGGTTACAGACTCCGCAGTCTGTAGTACCCGGAAGTAGTACCTCGGGTTAAGAACTTTTCTTCAGGAAGAGAACAGAAATTGGGTGGCGACAGCGGGAGGCCCCATTAGCTAAAGTGGTCTCCAGGTTAAGAACAGTTTCAGGTTAAGAACGGACCTCCAGAACGAATTAAGTTTTTAACCCGAGGTACCACTGTATCTAGAAAGAGTGAAGGAAAGGTAAATATGGATAGTTCGTTGCTTTAAATGTGCGTTAAACATATGGTACTCTGTCTTGCTCGTCTCGCTACAGTGGTACCTCAGTTTTCAAACTTAATCCATTCCGGAAGTCCGTTCCAAAGCCAAAGCGTTCCAAAACCAAGGCGCACTTTCCCATAGAAAGCAATGCAAAACGGATTAATCCGTTCCAGACTTTTTAAACTAACCCCTAAAACAGGAATTTTGCTGTCTAACGAGACCATTGATCCCTAGAATGAAGGCAATAATCAACGTATCATACTATAAGATGAATAAGACAGTATTGTAGATGATAAAAATTAAAATGAATCTTTTTCCCTTACCTGCGCTGATGATAGTCATTCTTTGGAAAGGAGGCTTTTATCCATTTCTGCATTTTTCAGAGGAGGAGAAGCCCCCCCAATGCCACATGCGCCTCTTTCGAATGCTATTGCAGGGGGTCTGGGTGGGGTAGGGATAGCAGGGCCCAGGCCAGTGTAATAAAGACTGTCGTTTTTGCCTGTTTTGCAGAGTTTCAATGTTCTGACTTGGTCTAAGATGAAGGTATGGAAGCTGGCAGCTATAGCCTCGATGCTCTTCAGTTCCATGTTGTCCGTTTTGGTTTGTAGAGACTTGTTCACCAGGAGCCAGGAGCACACCCTCTTCTCCTCGTCGCTGTTTTCGAGAACCTCGTCGTCTTCCTCGCTCGCTGACGGCCACAGGAGGCACCCAAGGGCTCTGGGACGCCGCGGGTCGCTGATCTCCCAGTGTAAGCTTGCGTGCTCAGCCCTTCCTTCTCCCGGTAGAAAATGTGTAGGCTTGTTTGGGAGAGTGCACTAGAGCTTATGAGATAGAGCTGGGTGTGAACCTAAGGTGTGGCCACCCAGGCCTCTTTAGGTGGTTCCTCAAGGGTGGCGCTGTGGGTTAAACCACAGAGCCTAGGGCTTGCCGATCAGAAGGTTGGCAGTTCGAATCCCCACGACGGGGTGAGCTCCCGTTGCTCAGTCCCTGCTCCTGCCCACCTAGCAGTTTGAAAGCACACCGGTGCAAGTAGATAAATAGGTACCGCTCTGGCGGGAAGGTAAACGGCGTTTACGTGCGCTGCTCTGGTTCGCCAGAAGCGGCTTAGTCCTGCTGGCCACATGACCCGGAAGCTGTACGCCGGCTCCCTCGGCCAGTAAAGCGAGATGAGCGCCGCAACCCCAGAGTCGGCCATGACTGGACCTAATGGTCAGGGACCCCTTTACCTTTACCTTGATCATTATAAACTTGGGCTTCTATGCAGCATATCCCGGTGAAAAACTCTCTCCCGAACAGAGATCCTAAACTCGAGGCTATATCGACTCATCACACATGCACGCAAAATTTATGCGATTGCACACAAGCGCGCAAAATTGATGTAATTGTATCTGCAAATCCCCGCTTAGAAAATGGTGTATGGTAGCATGAGATTTCCTAAGACAGCATACAATCAAATACAGACCCGTCCTCCCAAGCTGGGATGAGATGGGGAGATTAGATGAATTTTGGGGACTGTTTGACTGGAACATGGTTGCTTCTGAGATTGGTTACATTTGGCTACCCCCCCCCATGAAAAAATGGATTTAATTGCACGTTTGTCTATGCATTAGAATTCTTTCAAAGGCAGTTGATTGGGGTGGGTTTGTGTATACGATTAGATCAGGCTTTTTGCGGTTATCGGATGCCTCCAAATTCCAGCTGCGAAGGAGAGAGGGCGACGTTGACGGGGGGCGCCAGGCTGATTACAGTCAGAAGCACGATACTAAGGGGAGACAGAGTGCTGCCAGCCCAGTTCTGGGTCCCTCATTTTAAGAAGGGCATGGACATGCAGGAGGAAGAAACCAAATTTCAGCCCACAAGGCGCTCCCTCTTAGGGATGGGTGAAGAAGGGCTTGGTCTAGCTCTATCTAGGCATTCCTGTGAAGGGACGCGGGTGGCGCTGTGGTCTAAACCACAGAGCCTAGGACTTGCTGATCAGAAGGTTGGCAGTTCGAATCCCCGCGACGGGGTGAGCTCCCGTTGCTCAGTCCCTGCTCCTGCCCACCTAGCAGTTTGAAAGCACACCGGTGCAAGTAGATAAATAGGTACCGCTCTGGCAGGAAGGTAAACGGCGTTTCCGTGCGCTGCTCTGGTTCGCCAGAAGCGGCTTCGTCATGCTGGCCACATGACCCGGAAGCTGTACGCCGGCTCCCTCGGCCAATAAAGCGAGATGAGCGCCGCAACCCCAGAGTCGGCCATGACTGGACCTAACCGTCAGGGGTTCCTTTACCTTTACCTTTAGGCATTCCTGTAAGCTACCAATTGCACACACCTGGAGAAGAGTGAAGGGCTCCAACCCCCACCTCCATCCCATCGCCCTCCAGGAATTTTTATATACAGTAGACTCTCAGGTTGCGAACGTGATACGTGCGGGAGGCACGTTCACAGCCTGCAGCGCCGCGTCTGCACATGCTCGGGTTGCGATTCAGCGCTTCTGCGCATGTGCAAGCGCAATGTAGCGCTTCTCTGCATGCGCTACCGCCGAAACCCGGAAGTAACCTGTTCTTTTTTTTAAAAAAAAAAGATATTTATTAAGGTTTTCAATTTTTTATACAAACAAAAAAAAATTTAAAAAGCATATAGTTCATAATAGATAATTTTCAATAACATATTTCTCTGACCTCCTCATACCTCCCCTTCTTGTATTCCATTTTAAATTATTTGTTCAGCAAATCCTTAACTTAAAGCATTACAGCTTATAATAACACCTTATTTTCTATCCAATCCTTCCCCCCCCCCATATTCCTTTATATCATTACAGCTGGAAACCACTCAATTTCAATCCAGCATCATTCAGCATTCCTTAATTTTACAATATTTCTGTAAATAGTCCTTAATTTTTTTCCAATCTTCTTCTGCCGACTCTTCTCCCTGGTCACAGATTCTGCCAGTCATTTCTGCCAATCCCATACAGTCAATCAGTTTCATCTGCCATTCTTTCAGAGTGGGTAAATCTTGCGTCTTCCAATACTTTGCGATGAGTATTCTTGCTGCTGTTGTGGCATACATAAAAAACGTTCTGTCCTTCTTTGGCACCACTTGGCCAACCATACCCAGGAGAAAGGCCTCTGGTTTCTTCAAGAAGGTATACTTAAATACCTTTTTCAACTCATTGTATATCATTTCCCAGAAAGCCTTAATCCTGGGGCACGTCCACCAAAGGTGAAAGAATGTACCTTCATTTTCCTTACATTTCCAACATTTGTTGTCGGGCAAATGATAGATTTTTGCAAGCTTGACTGGGGTCATGTACCACCTATACATCATTTTCATAATATTCTCTCTTAAGGCATTACATGCCGTAAATTTAATCCCGGTGGTCCACAACTGTTCCCAGTCAGCAAACATAATATTATGTCCAACGTCTTGTGCCCACGGAAGTAACCTGTTCTGTTACTTCTGGGTTTCGGTGCGTCCGTAACCCAAAAAAACGCAACCTGAAGCGTCTGTAACCTGAAGTATGACTGTATGTTGGAAGCTGTCCAGAGTCACTTGGGGCAACCCAGTCAGATAGGATGGGGAATAATAATAATAATAATAATAATAATAATAATAATAATAATAATACAGTTGTACCTTGGATACTGAACGCCTTGGGAGTTGAACGTTTTGGCTTCCGAATGCTGCAAACCCAGAAGTGAGTGTTCTGGTGTGCGAACTATTTTTGGAACCCAAATGTCAGACGAAGCTTCCGATCGAGTGCAGGAGTTTTGGCAAGGGGAGGGAGGGAGAACAACAACAAAAAGGGAGGTCAAATAGGGTCAGTTAGCTGGGGGGGGAGCAAGTGAGAAAAGTCCCTATTTTCATCTGAGGAGTGTTGGAGGGTATGTAAGGAGGAGAAGGAAGCAGGTGGGGGCTCTGGCTGGCTGAACAAACTTGGAGGGGCAGTGCTAACTTTGCCCTAATGGAGCCTCCTTCCCCAATGTGAAGGGGAAACCCAGCCAGATGGGCGGGGTATAAATAATAAATTGTTGTTGAGTCGTTTAGTCATGTCCAACTCTTCCTGACCCCCTGGACCAGAGCACGCCAGGCACTCCCGTCTTCCACTGCCTCCCGCAGTTTGGTCAAACTCATGTTAGCAGCTTCGAGAACACTGTCCCACCATCTCGTCCTCTGTCGTCCCCTTCTCCTTGTGCCCTCCATCTTTCCCAACATCAGGGTCTTTTCCAGGGAGTCTTCTCTTCTCATGAGGTGGCCAAAGGATTGGAGCCTCAACTTCAGGATCTGTCCTTCCAGTGAGCACTCTGGCTGATTTCCTTCAGAATGGAGAGGTTTGATCTTCTTGCAGTCCATGGGACTCTCAAGAGTCTCCTCCAGCACCAGAATTCAAAAGCATCCATTCTTCAGCGATCAGCCTTCTTGATGGTCCAGCTCTCACTTCCATACATCACTACTGGGAAACCATAGCTTCAAGTATACGGACCTTTGTCAGCAAAATAAATTATTATTATTATTATTATTATTATTATTATTATTATTATTATTATTAACAGGATGATGTGCCAAACAAGCAAGCAAGCAAACCCCAACTGTTTCAAACCGAGCTTTCTGGGCTCTTCCCCAAATTGGCGCCAGCGAATTACTGGCGGCGAATGGTCATTGAAATCAGATGCTGCTGTCCCTTTTGTTCTTTCCTGCCTGGGAACGGAATAAAAGCCTCCGGCCGCTGGGTCCTTTAAAGGCCCTCAAAGCCTTCGTGGAGGCTGTTAAATCCAGGTTGCGAGCGGAGGCCAAGTTGCCTTCGTGGAAAAACGCTGGATGCTCCGAGTGTGCTAAATAGCACACTGGCTTGGGTTGGGGAGGGTATTTCATGCAAAAATAAAAATAGAGGGCTGCGCCCCATGTTTGTGGCGGTGGATGGGAGAGTTTTGGATTCATTTAAAGAAAACTTTTACCATATCCATAGATGAGATTCTCTGAATCTCACAATTTCCCCTCGTGTCCCCTGCATGGGTCCTTAACATAATTATTCTAGATACAGGTAGGTAGCCGTGTTGGTCTGCCGTAGTCGAAACAAAATTAAAAAAAATTCCTTCCAGTAGCACCTTAAAGACCAACTAAGTTTGTTATTGGTATGAGCTTTCGTGTGCATGCAGACTTCTTCACGAAAGCTCATACCAATACGAAACTTAGCTGGTCTCTAAGGTGCTACTGGAAGGAATAATTATTCTAAAACTACATATCATTGCGTTCTCCACAGTTTTCGTCTCTCTGAATTATCCATCCTGCCCCCCGTTTCTTTACAAGTTGGCTTTAAAGTCCAGCTCACGTTTTTATTTGTTTAACAATGGTCTCCTAAATAAGTTATAAATTCTTCCCATTCTTTTTTTAAAGTCATTATCTTCTTGATTCCTGAGTCGCCCGGTCAGTTTTGCCATTTCAGTATAGTCCTTATGGTCTTCAAACAAAAACATCTTGGAGGTCCTGGGCCGCAGGGAGGTTAGGCTGGCCTCAACAAGAGCCAGGGCCTTTTCAGTATTGGCCCCAACTTGGTGGAACGCTCTGTCACAAGAGACTAGGGCCCTGCGGGACTTGACATCTTTCCGCAGGGCCTGCAAGACAGAGCTGTTCAACGAGGCCTTTGGCCAAGGTGCAGTCTGACCCCCTCCTTCGGTAATCCTCACAGAACTCTAGCCCAATGGTTGCCATTAATCTGATTTTGAATTGATTTTAAAATGAATTGATTTTAGAATGCTGTGTTACTTTTATTGTTGTTGGCTGCTCTGAGCCCGGCTTCGGCTGGGGAGGGCAGGATATAAATAAAATGTTATTATTATATTATTATTAAGATAAAGGGACCCCTGACCATTAGGTCCAGTCGTGACTGACTCTGGGGTTGCGGCGCTCATCTCGCTTTATGGACGAGGGAGCCGGCGTACAGCTTCCGGGTCATGTGGCCAGCATGACTAAGCCGCTTCTGGCGAACCAGAGCAGCGCACGGAAACGCCGTTTACCTTCCCGCCAGAGCGGTACCTATTTATCTACTTGCACCGGTGTGCTTTCGAACTGCTAGGTTGGCAGGAGCAGGGACCAAGCAACGGGAGCTCACCCCGTCACGGGGATTCGAACCGCCAACCTTCTGATCGGCAAGTCCTAGGCTCTGTGGTTTAACCCACAGTGTCCCATAATCAGTCGTACCAACAGGCTAAAAAACAGATTCTGTCCATGGGCTGTTAGGCTGCTGAACGGAAAATAATATAGTGCAAGTCCTAGGCTCTGTGCAATATAGGCAAGTCCTAGGCTCTGAAAGTTTGGTAGAAATATTGTTTAAATAACATGGTAAGATAAGATATACATAGTGCAATATAAATGAAGAAATGTGAAGATATGTAATAACTACGGAAAATTATCAGACGTGTTGATGGAAGTCTAAAAGAAAAAAGACGTGTGATGAATTCCTAATGTTTAATTGTGTTATAAATTTGTTTTTATTGGGAAATTAATAAAAATTGTATACAAAAAAATATATTATTATTATAATTATTCTAATTTTCTGTCGTTTCTTTAAAAAATTCCAGACAGCACGTTGTTCGAGAGCTACACGGAGGGAGAAATCCGCCACCTCATCTCCACGCTGATCGAGAGGTACAGCCAGTCCATGAATTCGGGGGGCCACGAACTGCCGCTCTTTGCCAAAGGCGGCAACCGGATGAAACGCGCGAAGGCCCGCCACAAGCCCTGCTCCCTCAAGGAGTTGGAGGTGACTGTCAGCGAGTTGGGCCTCGGGTACAAGTCGGACGAGACGGTCCTCTTCCGCTACTGCAGCGGCACCTGCGACTCGGCCGTGCGCAACTACGACCTGTCCCTCAAGAACGTGAGGAGCATGCGGAAGATCAAGAAGGAGAAGGTGAGGGCCCGGCCGTGCTGCCGCCCCCTGTCGTACGACGACGACGTCTCCTTCTTGGACGCTGGGAACCGCTACTACACGGTGAATGAGGTGTCGGCCAAAGAGTGCGGCTGCGTGTGATGGAGCAACGGTTGGAGGAGGAAGAGGGGCCTGGCTGCGCACCCAGCGGTGCCCAGACGCTGCTGGTGTGTGGGTGGTTGTCCAAAGGTGGAAGAGGACGCGAGGAGAAGACCGCCAGGGCATCCCCGCTTGGAGCAGCCAAGGAGACAACTGGATTTTAAGTCTACCTCAGGGCCATCAACGGAGGCTAAGGGAAGCCAGCGTCTGGTTGGGGGCCTCCTCAACTGGTTGGGAGCCGGGGAAGCTCTTGATTCCAGCGGTGCAAGGAATCCTGTCAAGGGCCTCGCCGGAACAGCCCGTCGCGCTGCCGCGATGGAGGAACCGGCGCACTCTTGACGCAGCCGGCTGGAGGAACGTCGTTCCAAGCTTCACAGCGGATCGAAAACAAAAGAGATCTCTTGCTCAGTGGTCTTTTGGAAGAACAGCCCTCTGGGCAATGCCCGCTTTGCCCAAGCTGGAGATCTTTACGGGGATGGTTCCACATGGGGCCCGGGTGTCAGGGGCTGTTCCTGCCCATGCCGCGCCTTCTGAATCCTGCAGGCGAAGAAGGGTTGAGAGATTGTGGAGCGCTCCTCCCATACTTGCAGGGGAGCCATCCTGCCGCCATCTTAAAGTACACGCACAGTTATAAGAGTGCTGTGTAAAATGTATGTTTGTATATACATGTAGACATAGGTTTAAAGTATTGACAAATGTGTACAAAAAAAGGCTGCCGTTCCTTTCCAGGCATTGCATCAAATTCTTAACGGAATCGGCGGCGTCCGGGGGATTCTGAAATCGAAGAGCTCAAATATTCCACGTTAAACATTGGAGGGACATTGGAGAAGACGGCGGTTTGGTGGCAAGAGTTTTGCAGGTTTCAATTCCTGGCGCTTCCAGTTATGTCTGAAATCATGGAGAGCCTCTGCCACCAGCTTGGGCCAACGTGGAGCGCTGTGGACCTGACTCAGTTTTAAGGCACCTGCGCTGCTGTTTCAATCTGTTCAGAACCATGAGGACTAGGTGCTTAAATGGATTTTACGGGAAAGAGGCGTCGTTGCATGCAGGCGGTCCAAAGTTCGATCTCTGGAATCTTGAGGTAGTTCGGGGAAGGGCGCCCCTGCCTGTGGAGAACTGTTGATGGTTTAGTGTTGAGAGAATCATAGAATGGTCGAGTTGGAAGGGACCCCGGGGTCATCCAGTCCAACCCCCTGAAATGCAAGAACCTCAACACGCAGTCGTCCCCCCCCCCCCCCCCGTTTGAAAGCACACCGGACCCTGCTCATGTGCTAGCTGTTTTATTAGAACACAATCCTCACATCGCCTACTCCTGAGAAATGGAGCAGGCCAGTGTTTCCCAAACTTGGGTCTCCAGCTGTCTTTGGACTACGACTCCCATCATCCCTCGCTAGCAGGACCAGTGGTCAGGGATGATGGGAACTGTAGTCCACAAACAGCTGGAAAGAGACCCAAGTTTGGGAAATCCTGCACAAGGGCAATGTGTGAGCTCCTAAAGCTCTGGCCAAGGCAACTTCCTAATTGTCTCCAGACTTTGTGAGGGACCATAATTTTGGAAGCAGAACGTCCGGAGTTCGAATCTCTGGAATTGCCTGCTTTCCAAAGGTGTCAGGTTCCAGGTTCCATCTTTGCCTCAGGGAGAACTGCAGGAGCCACAGCCAATCAGAGCAGCCAAGCAGCCAATCAGAGCAGCCAATCAGAGCAGCCTCCCCCAAACTGGTGCCCTCTGGACATCACAGAACTAGAACTCCCAACTGTCCCCGCCATCTTAGCCAAGGGTTAGGGATGGTGGGCATTGCAATCCTATAACATCTGGAGATGGTTACAGTACATAAGAATCCACTAGATGAATCAATGAACTGACCTGGCATTTAGGCAACTCTCTCTTTGTTCCGTCACATAATGGAAATCGTGACAGTCAAAACAAGTTTTAATTTGCAGTGTCGCTGGGCTCCCCAAAGCGAGGTTGATGGCTTCTCTACTGAAGAAGGAATAATAAAAATAATAATAAATTTTATTTATATCCCGCCCTCCCCAGCCGAAGCCGGGCTCAGGGCGGCTAACAACACTAAAGTAGTGCAACATTATAAAAACATTATAAAAATTAATTAAAATCGAAATTGCTGGCAACCATAAACTAAAGTTTTGTAAAGATTGCCAAAGGAGGGAGTCAGGCTGTGCCCTGACCAAAGGGCTGGTGGAACAGCTGTGTCTTGCAGGCCCTGCGGAAAGATGTCAAGTCCCGCAGGGCCCTGGTCTCTTGTGACAGAGCGTTCCACCAGGTCGGAGCCACAGCCGAAAAAACCCTGGCTCTAGTTGAGGCCAGCCTAACTTCCCTGTGGCCTGGGACCTTCAAGATGTTTTTATTTGAAGACCGTAAGTTCCTCTGTGGGGCATACCAGGAGAGGCGGTCCCGTAGGTACGAGAGTCCTAGGCCGTATAGGGCTTTGAAAGTTAAAACCAGCACCTTAAACCTGATCCTGTACTCCACCGGGAGCCAGTGCAGCTGGTATAGCACCGGGTGAATGTGATCTCGCAGCGAGGACCCCGTAAGGAGTCTCGCCGCAGCATTCTGCACCCGCTGGAGTTTCTGGGTCAGTCTCAAGGGCAGCCCCACGTAGAGCGAGTTACAATAATCCAGTCTGGAGGTGACTGTCGTGTGGATCACAGTGGCTAGGTCAGGGTGAGAGAGGTAAGGAGCCAACTGCTTAGCTTGGCGGAGATGAAAAAATGCCGCCTTTGTTATAGCTGCAATCTGCGCCTCCATGGAGAGGGAGGTATCGAAGATTACACCCAAACTCTTAACGGACGGTGCTGGCACTAATTGCACCCCCGCAAGAGATGGGAGTTGCCCCCTCAATCCCATATCGTCCCGTCCCAGCCAGAGGACCTCTGTCTTCGAAGGATTTAACTTCAACCGGCTCCCACGTAACCATCCAGCCACAGCTTCCAAGCATCTGGTCAGTGTGTCTGGGGCCGAGTCAGGATGGCCATCCATCAACAGATAGAGTTGGGTGTCATCAGCATGCTGATGGAAGCCCAGCCCAAAACTCCAGACAAGCTGGGCGACAGGGGCGCATAAAGATGTTAAAAAGCATCGGGGAGAGAATCGCACCCTGAGGCACTCCACACACCAAGGAGTGGCGCGATGACAATTCCCCAGATATTCAGCCTTAAGAGGCATTTGCTTCTAACCGATGAGGAGGGAGATAAATTTGTTTCAGTTACCATTTAATGGCAAAACAACAACAACAACAACAACAGCTTAATATTTATACCCCACCCATCTGGCTGGGTTTCCCCAGCCACTCTGGGCGGCTCCCAAAAGAATATTAAAAACACGTTAAAATGTCAAACATTAAAAGCTTCCCTAAACAGGGCGGCCTTTGGATGTCTTCTAAAAGTCAGATAGTGGTTTATTTCCTTGACATTTGATGGGAGGGTGTTCCACAGGGAGGGTGCCACCACCGAGAAGGCCCTCTGCCTGGTTCCCTGTAACCTTACTTCTCACAATGAGGGAACCGCCAGAAGGCCCTCAGAGCTGGACCTCAGTGTCCGGGCTGGATGATGGGGATGGAGACGCTTCTTCAGGTATACTGGATTCACACGTCCCCAAAACAATATGGGAGCCAAAGCAGCCATCCTTTGACATGTGCACTTCTCCGAATTTTGCAATTCTGTTCTCCAGGGAAGTAAACTGCAAATGAATATACATATCTAGGGTTAAATGTGCATACTAATGCATATGATGTACAAAAATCCATTGCACAAGGTGCATCTATTAGGGGGATGTTCCAAATTTGCAATCGAATACTCATTAATTTTCATGAGGACTTTCCCCCAGGAAAAATTGCAAACTAATGCGGAAATATGATGGAACCGAACTTAAGATTGGGAAAAATAATAATCAGAAACGGGACATAGATGCCCATCCATACTTCTGGCGAAAGTGATGCGGGTGGCGCTGTGGGTTAAACCACAGAGCCTAGGACTTGCCGATCAGAAGGTTGGTGGTTCGAATCCCCGTGACAGGGTGAGCTCCCGTTGCTCGGTCCCTGCTCCTGCCAACCTAGCAGTTTGAAAACACGGCAAAGTGCAAGTAGATAAATAGGTACCGCTCCGGCGGGAAGGTAAACGGCGTTTCCGTGCGCTGCTCTGGTTCGCCAGAAGCGGCTCAGTCCTGCTGGCCACATGACCTGGAAGCTGTACGCCGGCTCCCTCGGCCAGTAAAGCGAGATGAGCGCCGCAACCCCAGAGTCGGCCACGACTGGACCTAATGGTCAGGGGTCCCTTTACCTTTACTTCTGGCACGGCAGGAACCAAATTGGCAGATGGAAGGAGCTTAACCGTTTTGCACCAGTCTTTGCACCAGTCTTTCTCTGGCTACATTCCCCTCCAGTCTCGTCTCAGAGACCAGATCCAAACCCAATAAAGGGGAATGTGGCTGCAGGGAGTAGAGGGTTTGGGGGGCTGAGAGGCAGGTAAACAGCTCCCCGAACCTGTGACGCCTGCCAAAATATCCCCCCCACCAACCACTTGGATGGCTTTAAAATAAGATTAGACAAAATTACAGGGGAGAGGACTATCAGTGGCTACTAAACATGCAGTTGGAGGCAGCAGCAATGCTCTAAAACAGGGGCATAGCGTAGGGGAGAAGATCAGATCCCAAACTTGCAAAGCAGCTCGCGGAGGGAGGTGTAATAATAATAATAATAATAATAATAATAATAATAATAATAATATTTGTACCCTGCCCTCCCTGGCCAGAGCAGGGCTCAGGGCGGCTAACATCATAAAACTAACACAGTATACAAAGAACATAAAAACAGGCAGTCAATCAATTAAAATACATCTTAAAATTAAGGTAAAGGGACCCCTGACCATTAGGTCCAGTCATGGATGACTGGGGTTGCAGCGTTCATCTCGCTTTACTGGGCAAGGGAGCCGCCTTACAGCTTCCGGGTCATGTGGCCAGCAGGACTAAGCCGCTTCTGGCGAACCAGAGCACAGAAACGCCGTTTACCTTCCCACCGGAGCTGTACCTATTTATCTACTTGCGCTAGCGTGCTTTCGAACTGCTAGGTTGGCAGGAGCAGGGACCGAGCAATGGGAGCTCACCCCGTCACAGGGATTCGAACCGCTGACCTTCTGGTCAGCAAGTCCTAGGCTCTGTGGTTTAACCCACAGCGCCACCCGCGTCCCTTATCTTAAAATTAGTTCAGAGCAAATTAAAATCTGGACAGATGGCAGTCCACGGGTAAAATTGAGAGTGGTTAATATTCTCCAGGGCCACCTGTTACCACTGGTCTTATAAAGGACCTGTGAGTGGGCTAGGAGGCCTCTTTAATGCTTGTTCTTATGCAGAAAGAAAAGAACACCAACTGAACACCGACCAAAGGCCTCCGTCTTGCAGGCCCTGTGGAAAGATGTCAAAATCCCGCAGGGCCCTGGTCTCCTGTGAGAGAGCAGCAGCCATGCATCCTTTGATCGCAGCCTCACTTTTGCTGGGAAGGCTGGGATTGAGCCAGTTGCACCAGTTGTAGGGACTCGGGCCTGATTCATTCGCAGGTCAGTGTGGAATTGTTGCTTGTGTGGAAGGAAATGCCCCTCTCGGCACAAATAGGAACCTTTGTTCTGCTTCGCGGTGTGCGTTTTGCCCTAGTTGTCTACCCTGGCTGGACAGCGGGCAGCTGTCCTGATCCATAGGGCTTGCTTGCATTCCACGTTCTTTGCTCCCGCCTGTGAAGGGCGGCAGGACTTTACAGTTAGTCCTTCTGTTTCCTTGGCCCGGGAAGGCGGCCAAGAAAGAGAGGGGGGGGAGAGAAATGCTCTTTCAGGAGACAAATGAAGTTGGCTTGGCCAAGGCAGAAGTCCGAGGGCTCATTTATATCCTTCCAGAGTAAACAACGGTGACATTGCTGTGAAACGCTGCCTGACTATCGCAGAGCTCTTTGTCCAACGCTGCTCTGAAAACAAGTTTGGAAATAAAAGAGTACTTGCTCAAAGCTAGGGACGCTGGATGAGGGACACGGGTGGCGCTGTGGGTTAAATCACAGAGCCTAGGACTTGCTGATCAGAAGGTCGGCAGTTCGAATCCCCGCGACAGGGTGAGCTCCCGTTGCTCGGTCCCTACTCCTGCCAACCTAGCAGTTCGAAAGCACGTCAAAGTGCAAGTAGATAAATAGGTGCCGCTCCAGCGGGAAGGTAAACGCCGTTTCCGTGCGCTGCTCTGGTTCGCCATGAGCGGCTTAGTCCTGCTGGCCACATGACCCGGAAGCTGTACACTGGCTCCCTCGGCCAATAAAGCAAGATGAGCGCCGCAACCCCAGAGTCAGCCACGACTGGACCTAATGGTCAGGGGTCCCTTTACCTTTACCTGCTCAAAGCTATAAGGGCCGTGAATTGCAGCCGAATCTCATGGCATCTGTGGATGCAGCGGCCGGATAATGGAAACTTTCTCAGTCTGGGGTTAAGGGGACAGGGGAGAGATTCGATTAGGTCTGCATTTTAAAGACACCCTTTAGCCAACTTGCACTTTCATGAGAACCGAAACACATAATAATAATAATAATAATAATAATAATAATAATAATAATAATTTATTATTTGTACCCCGCCCATCTGGCTGGGTTTCCCCAGCCACTCTGGGCGGCTTCCACAGAGACCAAAAATACACTAAAATGTCACACATTAAAAACGTCCCTGAACAGGGCTGCCTTCAGATGTCTTCTGAATGTCAGGTAGTTGTTTATCTCTCTGACATCTGATGGGAGGGCGTTCCACAGGGCGGGCGCCACTACCGAAAAGACCCTCTGCCTGGTTCCCTGTAGCTTTGCTTCTCGCAATGAGGGAACCGCCAGAAGGCCCTCGGCGCTGGACCTCAGCATCTGGGCAGAACGATGGGGGTGGAGACATTTGACATTTGCACCTCTCATATTTTTGCAGCACACAAGCAATGCATGTGCCAATGTGTAAGCACGCAAAGGCACATGTAAGTGCTAATAGCGCACAAGCACATGCCGCTAGAAGGCATGGAGGGTTGTGAGGGAACTAGGGGGCTGCACGATGTCCGCTGTTGAAGAGCCATAAAACACAAGGGGCAACGTTATCACTGAGCACCGGTGCATTCTGATGCAAACCTGGATTGTTTGGACCAAAACACACCAACAGGCAGCAGCTGTGCAGGATTTCAGATAGGAGTTGCTCCCGCCCTTCCTGCAGGTGCTGGCGATATGATCCTGGGACCTTCTGCATGCAAACTCACTGGGCTGCAGTCTTCCCCCTCAAAGATATAGCTACCGAACCAAATAACCTCTTCATCTAGCTCAGATTCTGTCCATGGTTGTTGGGTCTTGAATAACAACAACAGCAACAATAATAATAATGTTGTTGTTGTTGTTGTTCAGTCGTTTAGTCGTGTCCGACTCTTCGTGACCCCCTGGACCAGAGCACGCCAGGCACTCCTGTCTTCCACTGCCTCCCGCAGTTTGGTCAAACTCATGCTGGTAGCTTCGAGAACACTGTCCCACCATCTCGTCCTCTGTCGTCCCCTTCTCCTTGTGCCCTCCATCTTTCCCAACATCAGGATCTTTTCCAGGGAGTCTTCTCTTCTCATGAGGCGGCCAAAGTATTGGAGCCTCAGCTTCAGGATCTGTCCTTCCCGTGAGCACTCAGGGCTGATTTCCTTCAGAATGGAGAGGTTTGATCTTCTTGCAGTCCATGGGACCCTCAAGAGTCTCCTTCAGCACCAGAATTCAAAAGCATCCATTCTTCAGCAATCAGCCTTCTTTATGGTCCAGCTCTCACTTCTATACATCACTACTGGAATAATAATAATAATTTATTATTTATACCCCGCCCATCTGGCTGGGCTTCCCCAGCCACTCTGGGCGGCTTCCAAAAAAATATTAAAATACTGTCATACATTGAACCTGGGAGCTTTTGCAATTGCTCTCCCAGTGTGCTTCGACCCCTCCTGTAGCTGTTTTCCAGGCCATTTCTCTGCCTTCTCCATCCTTTCTGCACCAGTTTAGCTCAGGGGCCTTTCTCTCTCCCTCTCCCTGAGTTCCTCCCATCCGTCTCTCCATTCAGCCGGCCAGGAGGACATTTCCCAGTCAACAGCAGTTTTTCCTTAAAGATTCCCCTTTCTCACAAAATCTTCCTTACCCAGGACTGTGCTTCTGCTTGAAAATGGACCGCTTCCACCGTGCTAAAATTTCCAAAGGGTCGGCGCAAGCGAGATCCGAGGCGGGTAGAAAAAACATCTGTACGTGAAAAGGCTCCCTTTTATTCTTGCCATCTTTCCTTTTTTGTCCCCCCACCCCACCCCACCCACGTTCTATTCTGTTTTGTTTTGCTAATCGTCGTCCAGGAAAGGCCTCCGTTCAATAAGAGCCCCGATACAGATGTTTGGGAGAAAGTAGCCATGTAGTGAAGGCCCCTTTCCAGGTTCCTGTCTTTTCTTTGGCTCCGCTGGCCCAGAAACGTCCAGATGACATCAACACACAGAGCGCTTCCATTGTTGGACAACGAGAGGTCCAAACCGCAGGCCAGGATTGCATCCACGAACAGGACGACATCTCCAAAAAAATGTTCTTTGGAGAAAATATTTGGGATGGGAATGGGACGTGGGTGGCGCTGTGGGTTAAACCACAGAGCCTAGTACTCGTCAATCAGAAGGTCAGTGGTTCAAATCCCCGCAATGACGGGGTGAGCTCCCGTTACTCGGTCCCAGCTCCTGCCAACCTAGCAGTTCGAAAGCATGTCATAGTGCAAGTAGATAAATAGGTACCGCTCCAGCGGGAAGGTAAACGGCGTTTCCGTGCGCTGCTTTGGTTCACCAGAAGTGGCTTAGTCCTGCTGGCCACATACCCGGAAGCTGTACGCCGGCTCCCTCAGCCAATAAAGCGAGATGAGCGCCGCAACCCCAGAGTTGGCCACGACTGGACCTAATGGTCAGGGGTCCCTTTACCTTTACTATTTGGGAGGGGGGAAAGTGTTTTGTCTCTCCACTTCCCCACCAGCTTTTCCTCCCATCCATCGCTTCCCCACCTGGTTCTGGAGATGGTATCAAAGCACTATCAAAGATTCTTCCCCCCTCTGAATCCCCTTATCTTGGGGATTACGCCTCTAGTTATCTCCCGCTTGGACTACTGCCATGTGCTCTCTGTGGGGCTACCTTTGAAGGTGACCCGGACACTGCAACTAATCCAGAATGCGGCAGCTAGACTGGGGACTGGGAGCAGCCACTGGGACCATATAACATCGTCCTGAAAGACCTACATTGGCTCCCAGTATGTTTCCTAGCAGAATTCAAAGTGTTGGTGCTGACCTTGAAAGCCCTAAACAGCCCGGTATACCTGAAGGAGCGTCTCCACCCCCATCGTTCAGCCCGGACACTGAGGTCCAGCTCCGAGGGCCTTCTGGCAGTTCCCTCCCTGCGAGAAGTGAGGTTACAGGGAACCAGGCAGAGGGCCTTCTCAGTGGTGGCACCCGCCCTGTGGAACGCCCTCCCACCAGATGTCAAAGAGATAAACAACTACCTGACATTTAGAAGACATCTGAAGGCAGCCCTGTTTAGGGAAGTTTTTAATGTTTGATGTTTTAACGTGTTTTTAATATTCTGTTGAGGGCTGCCCAGAGTGGCTGGGGAAACCCAGCCAGATGGGTAGGGTATAAATTTATTATTATTATTATTATTATTATTATTATTATTATTATTATTATGCCTTGCTGGCTGCCACAAAATATTTGAGCCCCCCAGCTGATGGGCGTTGCCATTCAAGTTTTATTAAATTCCCACAAATTTCACATAAAATTCCAATACATAATAATTTATTTTTGTTTGTTCTATCAACTTCCCATTCAATTTTCCGTGGTATTTTTTTTAATACATTATTATTGCTGCACTCTATCTTCCCTCTTTTATAGATTTTCTTCAACTTGGCACCCCTGCTGGTGACATTCCAACTTCCGAACCATTTCCTTTCAGTCCCAGACCTGCAGCGGTGTCATAGCTAGTTGCCACCAGCCATCAAAAGCCATCGATGACTACTGGTGCTCATTAAGAAATTTCTTAACATGGAAAGAAAGGGCTGCTGTCGCAATGTATTATTTCCCTGCGATCTAAAGATGCGCTGGGGGAAGGACTATAGTTCAGTTGTAGAGCACGTGGTCTCCTGCCGTCCAGTGTAGACAATATTGGGCTAGATGGACCTGGCATAAGCCAACAATCTGTGTTCCTAGGGAGCTTTGAGGGTCTCCCAAACCTGGTGTCAACACCGCCCATTGATTTACTTTGAGAAGTTGATGCAATTCCACTGTATATTATGCTGAGCTCTATTTATTCAAAGTAACTTATGATATTTATTTAGGTACCCTAAAATATATCCTACCTATTGCGCTGAGGGCATCTCCATCTTACTCCCCCCCTCCTAATTTATTGTGCAAAACGATGTCAACCTTTGCTTGCCTTTCAGCGACGTTTTTCTTTTACCATTTATTTCTCGGCCGAAAGCATACGAGTTCTTGGAGGAGGAAGCAAACGCATTAAGAACCGAACGCGATGTTGACATGTGGGGGAAATGATTAAAAAAGAGAGGAATAACTGAACAAAAGCAATTGGTGTGGTGTGTTGATTTTGCATCAGGATGAAGATACAATGGGTGGCATTCTACAAGGGTAAAGTCGTTGAAGTTCATAGATAAGAACTGAGGTTTGTTAATTTCAGTGGGTCTGTGGGTTGAACCACAGAGCCTAGGACTTGTCGATCAGAAGGTCGGCAGTTCAAATCCCTGTGACGAGGTGAGCTCCCGTTGCTCGGTCCCTGCTCCTGCCAGCCTAGCAGTTCGAAAGCATGTCAAAGTGCAAGTAGATAAATAGGTACCACTCCGGCGGGAAGGTAAACGGCGTTTCCGTTCACTGCTCTGGTTCGCCAGAAGTGGCTTAGTCCTGCTGGCCACATGACCCGGAAGCTGTACCCCGGCTCCCTCGGCCAGTAAAGCGAGATGAGCACTGCAACCCCAGAGTCGTCCAGGACTGGACCTAATGGTCAGGGGTCCCTTTACCTTTACTTTGAGTAGGGCATAGTTAACCATAACCCTGCCATGTTCCTTTCAGCTCATAGTTGAGAAGTATGATATAAGTAGGTAGCCGTGTTGGTCTGCCGTAGGCGAAACAACATAAAAAAAATTCCTTCCAGTAGCACCTTAGAGAGTTTGTTATTGGTATGAATTTTCATTTGCATGTACACGAAAGCTCATACCAATAACAAACTTTTTTTAAAAAAAATTATTTTTATTAAGTTTTCCATTTTAACAATCCAATCAAATCACATTATACATACATTATACATATACATATCAATTAATCCAATAAAGCGAGATGAGCGCCGCAACCCCGGTGTCAGTCACGACTGGACCTAATGGTCAGGGGTCCCTTTACCTTTACCTTACCCCTGCTCTCCAAAAGGCTCCCAGAGTCGCTTCCATACAAAACAAGACAGTTTCTACCCACAGGCTTACAATCTGGGGAAAAATAATAATCACCACCACCATCATCATCACACAACACGCGAGGAAAAAGGAACAGGGAAGGATGAGGAACATCAAAACTCGATTTCTAAACCGTTGACCAGGTGGCACAGTTATAGAAGCTTAGAATGGTAGAGTTGGAAAAGACCGTTTGGGTCACCTAGTCCAACCCCATGCAATACAGTATTGTTGTTGTTTTTGCCCAAGCTGGGGCCCGAACCCACAACCCAGAGATTCAGGGGCAGGAACTGGGTGTCCAGTAAAGCTGGTGGAGTGTGAGCACTGCTGCTTCCCGTGTTTCCCACTGAGGGAATGGCCCCCTCCAGGTGACATTTGTGGGGAGAGGACACTCAATGGAGCTGGTCTGCCAGAGCAGATCCAACGAAGGGAGCCCCATGGGGTGTGAAACACAAGAGCAGTCAAGTACAATATTCCTAGAGGGAACATGTTTACACATGGGGAGGAATGTTTGTCCAGCCAGCAGGTAAACTTCCTGTTTCCTTCTGGGCTGGGACAGACTTCCTCTGCATGTGACTGGAGGTGGGTGTGGCCTCACCTGTGCAGGTAACGACAAAAGCACAGTGCAGGGCTGCCATCTCTCTCTCTTTGACTACATGCATCGAAGAAGCAACATCTGCTTAGCCAAAGATGCTCTCTTGGCTTGAGGACACGGAGACTGTCTCCTTATGAGATAGTTTTCCAGGTGTATGTTACTTTTCTAAGATAAGTCTGCCTTCTGGGATCCGATTGTGAACAGAATGTGAGTAAACTCTTTTTATACTTTTATAGAAGACTGTGCCGTGTCTTATCTTTTATGAGGGAATAAGGGGGAAATACCAGAACAGTTAAGGGACATGGGTGGCGCTGTGGGTTAAACCACAGGGCCTAGGACTTGCCGATCAGAAGGTCGGTGGTTCGAATCCCCGCAATGACGGGGTGAGCTCCCGTTGCTCGGTCCCTGCTCCTGCCCACCTAGCAGTTCGAAAGCACGTGAAAGTGCAAGTAGATAAATAGGTACCACTCTGGCAGGAAGGTAAACGGCATTTCCGTGCTCGGCTCTGGTTCGCCAGAAGTGGTTTAGTCATGCTGGCCACATGACCCGGAAGCTGTACGCCGGCTCCCTCGGCCAATAAAGCGAGATGAGCGCTGCAACCCCAGAGTCGGCCACGACTGGACCTAATGGTCAGGGGTCCCTTTACCTTTACCTTTACCAGAACAGTTATTATAGAGGCCTTAGCAAGCCTGAGCAAACGCATCCGCTGCAAGTTTAAAAGGGGGAATGTTACTCTGCTAAATTGTGAACTTGTTAACACAAGTTGGAAAGACGATAACCAAACAATATATCCTCTCTTGCATCCCTGAACATTCCCCCAGCCCCGAGATCTGCAAAGCTTCCTTTTGCATGCCAACCTAGTGAAGGGGGAGAAAACCACTTTCTCTCCCTACTGCTTCCAAGCAGGACAATGGAAACACCAGATTCCAGGGACAGACAATTGTAGATTTGGAAAGGACCCCGAAGGGCATAGAAGCATAGTTGGAAGGGACGCCAAGAGTCAACTGGTCCAACGCCCTGCAATGCAGGTATCTCAACACGCGGTCTCCCATCCAATTCGAAACCACACTGGACCCTGCTTAGCTCTGCCAATGTGGCAGCAGTTTCATTGCAGTGCCACTAGGAGTGATGTCGGCTGCACCTGGCAAGCTCAAGGACCCTTTCCCGAAATCAACTCATCCTTTCCTTTCCTGAGCCAGTGTGGTGTAGTGGTTAAGAGCGGTAGTCTCGTAATCTGGGGAACCGGGTTCGCGTCTCCGCTCCTCCACATGCAGCTGCTGGGTGACCTTGGGCCAGTCACACTTCTCTGAAGTCTCTCAGCCCCACTCACCTCACAGAGTGTTTGTTGTGGGGAAAGAAGGAAAAGGAGAATGTTAGCCGCTTTGAGACTCCTTCGGGTAGTGATAAAGCGGGATATCAAATCCAAACTCTTCTACTTCTTCTTCTTCTTTCCATCCATTGCATCGCTTTCCCCCCTTTCCTGCTTATGGGACGTGAGCCAGAATCGGAGCTCGCCAACGAAAGAGGGTTAGATGCAGAAGGAATGAGAGCCCATCAGCCTTCTCTGCGCCATTCACTTGGTGCAAAGGTAAGAGTCCGTCCTTCTGATTGCTTAGGTCAGGGGTCAGCAACCTTTTTCAGCTATGGGCCGGTCCACTGTCCCTCAGACCATGTGGCGGGCCGGACTATATTTTGAAAAAAAATATGAACAAATTCCTATGCCCTCCTCTGCACACCTCGCAACTTGTCAACATCCTTCTTAAATTGTGGTGCCCAGAACTGGACACAGGACTCCAGGTGTAGCCTGACCAAGGCAGAATAGAGCGGAACTATGACTTCCCTTAAAAGGGACGCAGGTGGCGCTGTGGGTTAAACCACAGAGCCTAGGACTTACCTATCAGAAGGTCAGCGGTTTGAATCCCTGCGACGGAGTGAGCTCCTGTTGCTCGGTCTCTACTCCTGCCAACCTAGCAGTTTGAAAGAACGTCAAAGTGCAAGTAGATAAATAGGTACTGCTCTGGCGGGAAGGTAAATGGTGTTTCCATGCGCTGCTCTGGTTCGCCAGAAGTGGCTTAGTTATGCTGGCCACATGACCCGGAAGCTGTACGCCAGCTCCCTCGGCCAATAAAGCGAGATGAGCGCCGCAACCCCAGAGTTGGCCACAACTGGACCTAATGGTCAGGGGTCCCTTTACCTTTACCTTACTTCCCTTGACCTGGATTAAGTAGAAATGGTTCAAACCTCTGCCCCCAAACCAACTCGATTCGGTCAGTCCTGTGAATTACTTTCGGGTGTAGTTCAGAGGGGGTGGGTTTTGAACTAATTCGGGGAACTTCGTTCAGGCAAACTGCAGCATTCAGAATTGGCAACAGCTCAAGTCACACAGGGAGCTACAGAACCACCAAGATTTTCAGACCTTAAGGGCTAGACGCTTGGCTTCCAATATGAATTGCGAATGTCGTGGGGCCAGGGAAGTGGACCCCCTGGAAAAGATGCGAAGGTGTCCTTCCTTCCTTCCTTCCTTCCTTCCTTCCTTCCTTCCTTCCTTCCTTCCTTCCTTCCTTCCTTCGTCCTCCCCCTCCCCAGAAAACAAAGTGCCTTTAGACAGCCCTGAAGATTTATAGAGTTTAGGGGAATGGAAAAATGTTCCGTTTATATTACCGCCCCTTGTGCCACCCAGATTTCTGACAGCGGCAGGAGCAGAAAGGGCTCGGGTAGAGCGCCAGGCCCTCTCTCCCACATCCAAAGCCACGCTCTGTAAATATTTTATTAAGCATCTTTGGAGTCTCATAAATCTTATTTCTTTAAAACAGGAAAGTGCCGCCAGGTCTTCCACAGCAATAACAACGGAGAGGGGCTTTGGGTGGGCCGGGGAGGGGGAGGCAGCTAAGATTGGCAATGGCCATCTTGGAAGGCGATGTCCGGAGAGTCTGGCTCACGGAAGAAGGGGTGAAGGAGGTGGAAAATTGCACAGGGGGGTGGAGCAGCCAACATGATCGATGGTTTGCCCTACATGGAAGATCCCAGGGGTGTTAGGAGAAATATGACTTTGGGGAGAGGTTTATAAAATGATGCCTGGGCTGGATAAACAGGAGAGAGAGATTTTCTCTGACTTCCGTAAGACTAGAACTCGGGTCGCCTCCACGGAGCTGGTGTGCAGGAGATTAGCTAATGGCACACAATCAAGAGCATGCAATCCGTTCCTGTTAAGGTCCCAGTTGTGGCCACAGACTTGAGTTTTATCTTCTTTCTTTTTTGACAAAGTAATAATCATAGATAAATCAGAAGAAAAATGTGCACCCCACAGACCCGAGACCATTCCGTGCCGCCGGAGCGTGATTTCTGTTCTCATCCTGAAGCAAAGTTCTTAACCCGAGGTACTATTTCTGGGTTAGCGGAGTCTGTAACCTGAAGCATATGTAACCTGAGGTACCACTGTATTATTATTATTATCATTTGTATCGCACCTTTTCCCCTAACAGATACTCAAGGTGGTTTACAGAGTACAGTGGTACCTCGGGATGCGAACGGGATCTGTTCCAGAGCCCTGTTCGCATCCTGAACGGAACGCAAGACGCGACGGCGCGTCTGTGTGTGCGCGGGTTGTGCTTCGCCGCTTCTGCACATGCACATGACGCCATTTTGAGCGTCTGCGCATGCGCGAGCGGCGAAACCGCTCCGTTACTTCCGGGTTGCTGTGGAGCGCAACTCGAACGCGCTCAACCTGAAGCACATTCAACTCGAGGTATGACTGTAAATCTGGATTATTTTGAACGTTGCATGAAGTTTTGCATTAAATGCATTAAATGCAACTGTCCCATGCAGGGATCGAACCTGCAACCTTGCTCTAAGCAGCAGCACCACAGTCTAACTGCATGAGCTACATTGAAGTTAATTACATAATGAATGACATTCACTTCGGCCATAGCAAAGATGGACAATGTGGGCATTTGCAGAAGCCAAACTGCAGCTGAACGGAAACAGCACCGATTGCAACAAATCCAGGGCTGCACGGAAGTTTACATCCCTCTCTGCAAGTGTTTCACGTGCACATACAAACATGCGCTGCTTTTCCACTGGGGGAAAGGTACACAATTCATTTCCGTTCCTGAGTAAACGAACATCTTCTGAAGTGTTGTTGTTGTTTAGTCGCTTAGTCGTGTCCGCCTCTTCGTGACCCCCTGGACCAGAGCACGCCAGGCACTCCCGTCTTCCACTGCCTCCCGCAGTTTGGTCAAACTCATGTTTGTAGCTTCGAGAACACTGTCCAGCCATCTCGTCCTCTGTCGTCCCCTTCTCCTTGTGCCCTCCATCTTTCCCAGCATCCGGGTCTTTTCCAGGGAGTCTTCTCTTCTCATGAGGTGGCCAAAGTCTTGGAGCCTCAGCTTCAGGATCTGTCCTTCCAGTGAGCACTCAGGGCTGATTTCCTTCAGAATGGAGAGGTTGGATCTTCTTGCAGTCCATGGGACTCTCAAGAGTCTCCTCCAGCACCATAATTCAAAAGCATCAATTTTCCGAAAATATTGTCAGCATCTTCCGAAGTATTGTCAGTTAAAAAAAAAAGGCAAAAGAGAGACACGATTTGTAGAGTAGCCAAACAATCTCGGCAACTGCTTGGAGTTTTTGCCGTGCATGAGAGCGGTGTGTGCATGTGTCCATTTTTCAACACCCACCAAAACAACACTTGATGAATCCCCTAAAAGGCGGCAAAGAGGGACATGGGAGCGGGAATAAAATTTGCGAACAGATTTTCCTTCCAAGCTGGCTTGGGGTGTTTCGCGAAACCTTGCTGACAGCTTTGGGAGAAACATGGGTATGCTTGTGTCATTAAGGCTACACCGCAAAGGGAATGGGGCGTGGGTGCCCCGAGCCACTTTTATAAAGTGACGGAGGGAATCGTTTTAATTATCACCCGGCAGTCTTCCATGAGATCACCGCTGCTACAGCTGATCTGCATTAGCAGACCCACCATGTTCCCATGAGAGCACGCCTGCCGCAAAGGTCACTGTGGTTCTGGCAGGGCCGGTGCAAAATATCTCGACACTGGAAAGCCCTCATGAGGAGCCTGTGGCCTTCAGGTGCCGTTGCGGGGCTCCAGAAAGCTGTGGGAATGTTCAGGGATGCAGAAGAGGATATATTGTTTGGTTATAGCCTTTCCAACTTGTGTTAACAAGTTCACAATTTAGCAGAGTAACATTCCCCTTTTTAAACTCACAGCGGATGCATTTGCTCAGGCTCGCTAAAGCCTCTATGATAACTGTTCTGGTAAAGGTAAAGGTAAAGGGACCCCTGACCATTAGGTCCAGTCGTGGCTGACTCTGGGTTTAGCAAAGTAACATTCCCCTTTTTAAACTCACAGCGGATGCGTTTGCTCAGGCTCGCTAAAGCCTCTATAATAACTGTTCTGGTATTTCCCCCTTATTCCCTCATAAAAGATAAGACATGACACAATCTTCTATAAAAGTATAAAAACAGTTTACAGTGATACCTCGGGTTAAGTACTTAATTCGTTCCGAATGTTTGTTCTTAACCTGAAACCATTCTTAACCTGAAGCACCACTTTAGCTAATGGGGCCTCCTGCTGCCACTGTGCCTCCAGAGCAGGATTTCTGTTCTCATCCTGAAGCAAAGTTCTTAACCCAAAGTACTATTTCTTAGTTAGCAGAGTCTGTAACCTGAAGCATATGTAACCTGAAGCGTATGTTACCTGAGGTACCACTGTACTCACATTCTGTTTACAATTGGATCCCAGAAGGCAGACTTATCTTAGAAAAGTAACATACACCTGGAAACTATCCCATAAAGAGACAGTCCCTTTGTCCTCTCTTGGCCAAGAGAGCATCTTTGGCTAAGCAGATGTTGCTTCTTCAATGCATGTAGTCAAAAAGAGAGAGATGGCCGCCCTGCCCTGTGCTTTTGTCATTACCTGCACAGGTGAGGCCACACCCACCTCCAGTCACATGCAGAGGAAGTCTGTCCCAGCCCAGAAGGAAACAGGAAGTTTACCTGCTGGCTGGACAAACATTCCTCCCCATGTGTAAACATGTTCACTCTAGGAATGTACTTGACTGCTCTTGTGTTTCACATCCCACAAAACCATCAGATCCAGCCAGCTGAAGCAGAAGATAACTAGAGCATGGACCACTCTGGCCAGACAGTCTGCGGGCAGGTTGGGTCTCAGCCTACGTACCAGATGGAGCTGGTAGACAGCCGCCCTGGACACAGAATTGACCTGCACCTCCATGGACAGCTGTGGGTTCAAAATGACTTTCAGGCTGCACACCTGGTCCTTCAGGGGCAGAGTTACCCCATTCGGGACCAGGGAGTCCTCCACACTTGCCCGCCCCCTGTCCTCCCAAAACAGGACTTCTGTCTTGTCAGGATTCAACCTCAATCTGTGGAGCTTCTTAGCTGCGATCAACAGGGTGTTTGAACACAACACAGCAGAAGACAAGAACTTGGCATCACCAGGAAGGTTTGCCATTGTCCTCTGCTTGAGACGCTGGGATGCTGCTGCCAGTTGGTGCCGACAACACTGACCTCGATGGGCTGGTGGGCAGCTCTCCTCTCTTGCTGTGATTCAGTTCGGTCTCTCTCCCACCTGCTTAAGTTTAGAGCGGACTCTTTGCAAGCCCCGAGCCAACAGAGGAAGGAAACTTTCGATCGGGGAGATTGCAGAGACTTGTGCAACCGAAAAGCCGCTCCAAGAGACACATTAGATTTTGGCAGGCTGCGATGTTGTGTTCTGGAAAAGGTGTTCAAGGCAGGGCTGCCTCCGCTCTGCCAATATCCTCGGGGCAAGACTGTTCCGCTTGCTCCTCTTTCCCCAAGTGTGAAGAGACGACATTGCCATGGGTGACCTGTCGAGAGAGCCAGTGTGGTGTAGTGGTTAAGAGCGGTTGTCTCGTAATCTGGTGAACCGGGTTCGATTCCCCGCTCCTCCACATGCAGCTGCTGGGTGACCTTGGGCCAGTCACACTTCTCTGAAGTCTCTCAGCCCCACTCACCTCACAGAGTGTTTGTTGTGGGGAGGAAGGGAAAGGAGAATGTTAGCCGCTTTGAGACTCCTTAAAGGGAGTGAAAGGCGGGATATCAAATCCAAACTCTTCTTCTTCTTCTTTACCCTGCTCTGCCATTGATGGCTACTAGGACATTGGCACTTGTCAGGCCTGAAGTGGAAGAAAAATAAACTTGGTGCAAGCCACCTTGCGGGTAGGGGGAGACTTCCCAAATTCTCCGTCCTGGGTTTGGAGGCACTGAATCCTCTTATCCCTGCAATAGGGTCATGATCCTGCATCCAGGATGAGCAAAGGCGTCCTCTCCATCAGGGAGCTTGCTGGCCCTGCTCCTTCTTACTTCCTGGTCAGCTTGCCTGTGCCTTGCGATTTTTGCACGGTTCTAACAATGCCAGTGGGATGTGGGTGGCGCTGTGGGTTAAACCACAGAGCCTAGGACTTGCCGATCAGAAGGTCGGCGGTTCGAATCCCCGCGATGACGGGGTGAGCTCCCGTTGCTCGGTCCCTGCTCCTGCCAACCTAGCAGTTCAAAAGCACGTCAAAGTGCAAGTAGACAAATAGGTTGTTTGTGGGGCCTGCCTGGTGTTTTTACATGAGTAGAATGTGTCCTTTTATTTAAAATGTGTCTCTGGGTTCTTTGTGGGGCATAGGAATTCATTCATTCATTTATTTTTTCAAAATATAGTCCGGCCCCCCAAAAGGTCTGAGGGACAGTGGACCGGCCCCCTGCTGAAAAAGTTTGCTGACCCCTGGAACAGAGGATCAGGCGTAACCCTGAATAAAGGGCAAGCCTGTCTTCAAAATGCACTGTAGGGTTTTCCTTGCTGTGACACTGGGTGTGTTTCCGGGCCAAGGGACTTGCCTTCTCCTGCCCCAAATGTGGAGCAATCAGGAGGCTTGCCAAAAACAAGGGCGTGTGAAGTCAGCCGTGGGGAGGAAAAGGGTATTTCCCCCAATGCGACTGATGTGCTTTTACGGGTTTCCTTTTGACAAATTGGAAGGGAGCGCAGACGCCTCCGAGAGCCACCTCTGCGGTTGAAAAAGCCGCAGCAAACAGAGCCAAGGAAGCAGATAAGAGCTGCTTTGTATGGCCGTGCCTAAAACACATCAGCCCAGTTTCCTGTTTCCAAGAGTGGACAGCTCGCAAACATGGCATCGAAGCGATAGACTTTCCTCTCTTTATTTTTGGCCTGCTCCATCAGGCCTGCTGTCCTTAAACAGGTGGTCATCATGGCTATGAGTTCTTGGTAGATTTCTGCTCCATAAAGATCAGGCCAAGGTTTCAGCATCCCAGTGTACTGGAAGAAGCAAAGATCACCCGTGTTGAAGCAATGATTCTTCAATATCAACTTCATTGGACCGGCCATGTTGGACCAGCCAACATCCTTCAACATATAATCAAAATTAAAACAACAACACAATAACACACACACCCCACAAAAAAGAACCACATTTTCAAAGGGCATAGGGTGTAAATTGGATCAACCAAATGCCTAGTTAAAGAGGAATGTTTTTGCCTGGTGCCTAAAGGTGTATAATGAAGGCACCAGGCGGGACAGAGCTCCTTCGAGATTCGGAGTTTAATATAAAGGACTATCAAAAAAACCGGCAGAGAGGAATTGAGAGAGAATTGAGAGCCTCGGACGTGAGGTCGCCAGGCTGACTGCAGATGGACTGATGGACTTTGGTTGGGGTTCGAAACCGGGAAAGGGGGTGGTGGGGCTTTGGGAATCCAAAGGGTGTATAACTATATTCTGTTTTAATTAATTTGGTTTTGCCACTAACATAAAAACGGGGATTTCGGGGAAGGGAATTGGGGCCGACCTTAGAAAAAGACTTTTAAGAATAAGTATTGACGTATAAAGATTGAGGTTTATAAGTTAAAATTGGTTAATTAAATTGAGGGGGTGAACCTAGAAAAAGATTTTGAAGAATAAGTATTGACGTATAAAGATTGAGGTTTATAAGTTAAAATTGGTTAACTAAAATGAATTAGAGAAAACAAGGTAAAGTTTGGGGACAAGAACTTGCTGAGCTAAAAATTGGAACTGGAATACAAGAAGGGGAGGTGCGGGGAAGTCACGGAAATTGGTCATAGACAGTAAGAAATGTAAGCTGTATGTATTGTCTTTTTATGTTTTGTTTTTATTTTTTGTTGTTGAAAATTTCAATAAATATCTTTTAAAAAAAATAATAATGAAGGCACCAGGCAAACTTCCCTGGGGAGAGCATTCCACAGATGGGGAGCCACTGCAGAGAAGGCCCTGTTCTTGCATTGCCACCCTCCGCACCTCTCGAGAAGGGGACACACGAAGGAGGGCCTCGGAAGATGATCTCAGGGTCTGGGTAGGTTCATATGGAAAGAGGCGGTCCTTGAGGTCCTGAGGTCCTGAGCCGTTTAAGGCTTTATAGGTCAGAACCAGCACTTTGAATTGGGCCCAGAAACTCATTGGTAGCCAGTGCAGTTGGACCAGGATCAGTGTAATATGCCTTACAGGAATCCTGCCCGCGGCCGTTCCCTGGGTGGGCTCGAACCACCAATCTTTTGGTCAACAGCTGGGTGCACTGACCCACTGCGCCACCCGGCTCCCAAGACTTTGGGAATGCGCGGGATTTAGCCTCGTTGCTTGTTGGAGCTGAGCCAGGCTGGTCTGCCAGGAGCAGCTCAAGGCAACGACCCCACAAAGCGTGCAAATCAACATTCCTCGCTGGCAGCTGAGAAAGCTATCACAAAGGGGGTGAGATTTCCCTTCTGCTTGCAGTCTCCCTGTTGGCCTTGGCTGCAGGCAGGGGCGTTGGGGTCAATGGGAAAAGAAGGGTGAGCAGGAGCTGGATTCGAGAGACGGAAGCTCTCTTCACCTTCAGTGGGGCACCGTTCAAAGCGCTGACAGTTTTCCCAGTGGAATGGTCTTCTTCTTTGGCGATCCCTCATAGCCGAGTAAGATTGTCTTCCATGTACACGGTCTTAACAGTGAGTCCGTAAGTGACTGTGGAGGCCAATTCTGGATCCACACGTCCTTCCACAGTGGGGACATTGGTTTCCGGGCAGGAGTTGATCCCGGTGAGGGTTTGCCAAGCATGCCTTCCTCTTAGCACGTTTCTCCCTTGCGTCCTGAGTTCGAGTGTCTTCAAAGCCCACAACACCTTTGGTCAAGGCTGTTCTCCAACTGGAGCGCTCGCGGGCCAGTGTTTCCCAGTTGTCGGTGTTTATACTACATTTTTAAAGATTTGCCTTGAGACAGTCTTTAAACCTCTTTTGTTGACCACCAGCATCACACTTTCCATTTTTAAGTTCAAAATAGAGGAGTTGCTTTGGAAGACGACAATCAGGCATCCGCACAACATGACCAGTCCAATGAAGTTGATGTTGAAGAATCATCACTTCCACACTGGTGATCTTTGCTTCTTCCGGTACACTGGCATTAGTTCACCTGTCTTCCCAAGTGATGTGATTTTTTTCGGAGACACCGTTGATGGAATCTTTCAAGGAGTTGGAGATGGCGTTTGTAAGTGGTCCATGTTTCACAAGCATACAGTAAGGTTGGTGGTACAATAGTTTTGCAAACGAATATTTTGGTTTCCCTGCGAATGTCCTGAGTCCTCAAATGCTCTGCACTTCAGTTGGGAGAAAACTGCACTCTCAGAGCTCAGGCGATGCTGGATTTCAGTATCAGTGTTGGCCCTTGTGGAAAGATAACTGCCCAGGCAGGAGAAGTGATCGACACTTTCCAATGTTACGCCATTGAGTTGGATTTGTGGCGCTGCAGAGGGGTTGTTTTCTGCATGACTGGCAGGCAGGCAGGCAGGCACCTTAAACAACAGGGACAATAAGATTTTGGAAATCAAAAGTTATATTGGTTAAATTCACACAATTTAGCTTTTGCTTGTTGAGCAAAATGTGTGCAAAATCGTGTAGAAATCATTGAAAATTATTGCAAAGTGCTTGCAGTTAGATTTATTATTATTATTATTATTCATTACCTGAGATGTTCAGAAGGTAAAATGGTAATACTTTGTTTTTCCGAAAGCAGTTGATATCCTTCTTCGTCAAGCGACCAAGCTGAATGTTGCCCAGTCACAAACATAATAGCAGATTTGAATTCCTCACATCCAAAAACGTATTTTTAAGACCCCTCACTGAAGAAATCTGCAAAAAGTAAGTTTCGCCCCCCTAAAATGACGCACCCTACTGGTGCTCCCCAGTTTTGCTGGACTCCAAGCTCCGGTTAGAACCAGCCAGGTCAGGGGTGATTGGGACTGAAGTTTTGCAAGATCTGAGTGGCCGCAAACTCTCCACCTCTGGTTTTTTGCTCCAGAGGAGCTGCCTTGTTGCTTGGACAGCGTGGAGAGTTTAGGTTTGGAGGAGGAGCGTTAAAAACTTTTACAAGGTTTGGAGTTCTCGCCCGTCTGCTTCTTGGGTTGCCTCCAGTCCTGACTTCAGGGTCTTGAGCCTATAGTGGTCAAAACAGAACAAAAACCAGCTACTACACGTACGCAGAGGCTGGCTCCGGGAATTTCTGGGCCAAATTTCCATGCTAATAAAACACGACACCCAGTGTGATAATCGCTTAGCAAAACCTTTATTGGATGCCTTCTCCCTTCACAAACTGCAGGGCGAGGGCTGTTTACTGGCGCTGCAGAAATGAAGAGAAGATATTTCTAGCCAAGTCTTGGGACCAGACTTAGGCACCCCAGCTGACCCCAGCTTGCTAGCAGGGTGTTTTTTTGCGAAGTATAAAATGAAGAATGTCTGTATGTATGTCGCTGAAAGAGTTTAACATTGGAAATTTCATAGAATCATAGAATCATAGAGTTGGAAGAGACCACAAGGGCCATCGAGTCCAACCCCCTGCCAAGCAGGAAACACCATCAGAGCACTCCTGACATATGGTTGTCAAGCCTCTGCTTAAAGACCTCCAAAGAAGGAGACTCCACCACACTCCTTGGCAGCAAATTCCACTGTCAAACAGCTCTTACTGTCAGGAAGTTCTTCCTAATGTTTAGGTGGAATCTTTCTATTTCTATTAAAGCATGCTGAAGCTCTCTCTAATCTCTAGCTGATAAGGAACTGTTGATGTTCTCTGCTGGCCTTCACGGGAGTGTTTAACCTTAGATCATGCGATTAAGGTGTTCAGTTACAAATCTCCATCTTGAAGGGAGTTGCCTGTTGGTCTTTCTCAGGACGTAACAGAAACAACAACGGAAGTGATCATTTCTCCAGGAGCTGGATGCAGGCTAATGCAAGCTATGGGAGAAACAAAGATTTGAATTTTATTCTGGTTGTAATTATGTTACATATATTTAAGAAGAAGTATCTGCGCTTGGATATTATGGAATTATATGGATGTATCATTGATGTTTTTGTACCTGTTTTGAAGAAGTTCTGGCTAGTAAAGCTTTGAATCTGAATATTTTTTATTCCAAAAGGATTCTGTTTTCTGAATCCAATCGCTTCATGCTGTGCAATATTAATATCTGCAATATATTTAGCTCGCTTCCCTGGATCTATAGAAGCTAAGATTCTGTAAATGCACCTGGAAGGAGAAGGTGCCAGAAAGGACTATATCACTTTAGCAACAGGGAGAGTGTTGTCTGTTCGGGAGAGGAATTGTAGCTTAGCAAAAGAGTCTTTGATTGACATGCAGAACACCCCAGGTGCAGTTTACATAGCGCTGAGAAAGGCCCCATCTAAAACCCTAGAGAGCGGTTGACAGTCAATGGAGTGGCGCTGTGGGTTAAACCACAGAGCCTAGGACTTGCCGATCAGAAGGTCGGCGGTTTGAATCCCCGCAACGGGGTGAGCTCCCATTGCTCGGTCCCTGCTCCTGCCAAACTAGCAGTTCGAAGTGCAAGTAGATAAATAGGTACCGCTCCGGCGGGAAGGTAAACGGCGTTTCCGTGCGCTGCTCTGGTTCACCAGAAGTGGCTTAGTCATGCTGGCCACATGACCTGGAAGCTGTACGCCAGCTCCCTCAGCCTGTAAAGCGAGATGAGCGCCCCAACCCCAGAGTCAGCCACGACTGGACCTAATGGTCAGGGGTCCCTTTACCTTTTACATTTGATTCAATTCAGTTTGTATTTAAGAGCGAGCTTGGCTAATTTCCTGTTTTTGAAACAATGCACCAAATCTCAGCCATCCTTCAAAATTCACACTTCTCTGAACGTTGCAATGCGGTTTTCCAGCCAAGAATCATGCATGAAAATGCATTTACTAGCCAAATTGTGCAAGTGAAAATAACATGGAAAGGTGTATTATATTAGGGCAAACTGATTTGCAAAAAATAAATAAATGGGCATGTTATGGAAAATTGCATGCAAAACTGTGTATAATTGGAGAATTTCGCAACGAAATGCAGATAAATTTTCACGTGGACTTAAAAAAATTAGTAATCTCAAAGTGATGTGGAATGTGGAGAACTAAATCTAAGATTGGGGGAAGGGGAGAGAAATGGAGAGGAACTGAAATGGGCATGTTTTCTACCTGAAGGCCAAACCAGGTAAATTTTGCAGATAAAGCTGATGTTCTACCATTAAGCTAAGCTTCTCCCCTGCCCAAAAAGCATTAACAAGATAATAATAATAATAATAATTTTTATTTATACCCCACCCTCCCCAGCCAAGGCCGGGCTCAGGGCGGCTAGCAAGCAATAATAAAAACAAGTTGAATGATTACAACTTAAAAACAAAATTAAAATACAACATTAAAATATTGAAACATTAAAACATTCCTCATCGCAGGAGGCGAAGGAAAAGAAAGAGAGGGAGGGAATCAAATTGGCTCCAAGCCAAAGGCCAGGCAGAACAACTCTGTCTTACAGGCCCTGCGGAAAGAAATCAGATCCTGCAGGGCCCTGGTCTCATGAGGCAGAGCGTTCCACCAGACCGGGGCCAGTGTTGAAAAGGCCCTGGCTCTGGTTGAAGCTAATCTGGCTTCCTTAGGGCCCGGGACCTCTAGGGTGTTGCTATTTATGGACCTTAAGGTCCTCCGTGGGGCATACCGGGAGAGGCGGTCCCGCAGGTACGAGGGTCCTAGGCCATGAAGGGCTTTAAAGGTCAAAAGCAGCACCTTAAACCTGACCCTGTACTCCACCGGGAGCCAGTGCAGCTGGAAAAGCACTGGGTGAATATGCTCCCATGGCAGGGACCCCGTGAGGAGCCTCGCCGCGGCATTCTGCACCCGCTGGAGTTTCTGGGACAGCTTCAAGGGCAGCCCCGCGTAGAGCGAATTACAGTAGTCAAGCCTGGAGGTGACCATCGCATGG
The DNA here is from genome assembly GCF_027172205.1 of Podarcis raffonei. Classification (NCBI taxonomy): domain Eukaryota; kingdom Metazoa; phylum Chordata; class Lepidosauria; order Squamata; family Lacertidae; genus Podarcis; species Podarcis raffonei. The sequence continues at coordinate 6,952,636 of NC_070619.1, read as the reverse complement.
ATCACTGTGGCCAGGTCGGGGCGGGAAAGGTAAGGGACCAACTGCTTGATGCGGCGAAGGTGGAAAAATGTCGCCTTCATGGTTTTAAATCAAGGGCGTATTGAAATAGGAAGCTAGGTTGTTTGTGGGCAGGACATGAAATTCCAGCCTCCTTTCCTCTTTCAAAGGCCAACTTCTCTGGCCATCGAAAAGCCAGAGGTTTCTGGACACAGAAACCGCAGAATTCAGCTTCCACCGAGGCAAACAATTCTTGGGGCTACAAAAGCCTTATTGCCAACCAGTTGAGACTTTATATCCATCCCTTCATAAAAGGAAGGGTATCTTTTTATACGCAATGGCGGCAGCAAGAGTTCTTATTGGGCAAAATGGAAGAGTAATGAAATTCACTCTACGCAAGGTTGGATCTGGATGAATCCCTAGCCGGAATTAAGATTGCCGGAAGAAACATCAACAACCTCAGATATGCAGATGATACAACTTGATGGCAGAAAGTGAGGAGGAAATAAAGAACCTTTTATTGAGGGTGAAAGAGGAGAGCGCAAAATATGGTCTGAAACTCAACATCAAAAAAACTAAGATCATGGCCACTGGTCCCATCACCTCCTGGCAAATAGAAGGGGAAGAAATGGAGGCAGTGAGAGATTTTACTTTCTTGGGCTCCATGATCACTGCAGATGGTGACAGCAGTCACGAAATTAAAAGCCGCCTGCTCTTTGGGAGGCAAACTTAGACAGCATCTTAAAAAGCATCACCTTGCCAACAAAGGTCCGTATAGTAAAAGCTATGGTTTTCCCAGTAGTGATGTATGGAAGTGAAAGCTGGACCACAAAGAAGGCTGATCGCCGAAGAACGGATGCTTTTGAATTCTGTTGCTGGAGGAGACTCTTGAGAGTCCCATGGACTGCAAGAAGATCAAATCTCTCCATTCTGAAGGAAATCAGCCCTGAGTGCTCACTGGAAGGACAGATCCTGAAGCTGAGGCTCCAATACTTTGGCTACCAGCATGAGTGTGACCAAACTGTGGGAGGCAGTGGAAGACAGGAGTGCCTGGTGTGCTCTGGTTCAGGGGGTCATGAAGAGTTGTACATGACTAAACGACTAAACAACAATAAGGTTGGATCCAAAAGCTGACAGAATATGCCGAATTTGGTGGTCTATCAGAAAAAATAAAGACTAAATCAAAACAGGAATTTGTCTCCAGATGGGAGGTTTTCAAAGAATATTTGAAATACAAATATAGTAGCTTAAACTCTGTTGCAGCATTCGAGGAACTTCAGTAATAGTTGCAAAGTAGATATAAGAATTAAGATATATTAAGAAAAAGTTAAATTATGATAAAAGTGTGTATTGGCAATAAGTAATATGAAATCAAAATAAGGAATAGACAGGAGGTTGGGTCTTTAGTGTTAAGACCAATTTATGTTTTGTTGTTTGTTAAGAAAATTTTGCATCTGCTGTTACTCCTGTGTGTAATTCGGTATTTGTGTTTTCTCTTTTTTTCTTTTCTTGCTGTATCAATATATATATATATACATACATACATACATATATATATATATATATATATTAAAAGAGAGACTTAATATCCAACCCATTTGATCGGGGTGGAAAGAAGGAGACAGCCATTTCAATCTTGCAAATTGCAGCGCAGTTAGGGGGTCTTGATTGACAGACCCAGAAAAAGCCTGCGATGTCTTGTCATTCTTCACAAAAACACCCCTTTCGATGTGCTTTGTTGTTTAGTCATTTAGTCGTGTCCGAGTCTTCATGACCCCTGGACCAGAGCACGCCAGGCCCTCCTGTCTTCCACTGCCTCCCGCAGTTTGGTCAGACTCATGTTTGTAGCTTCGAGAACACTGTCCCACCATCTCGTCCTCCGTCGTCCCCTTCTCCTTGTGCCCTCCATCTTTCCCAACATCAGGGTCTTTTCCAGGGAGTCTTCTCTTCTCATGAGGTGGCCAAAGTACTGGAGCCTCAGCTTCAGGATCTGTCCTTCCAGTGAGCACTCAGGGCTGATTTCCTTCCGAATGGAGAGGTTTGATCTTCTTGCAGTCCAGGGGACTCTCAAGAGTCTCCTCCAGCACCATAATACAAAAGCATCAATTCTTCGGCGATCAGCCTTCTTTATGGTCCAGCTCTCACTTGATGTGCTTATCTTCTTCCTTTGTTCGTCATTTGACTATTGCGATGATCCAGAACTGCAGGGAATAATACATCTGGCCTCAAAACCTCCGTGGCCAAGCCAGCAAACATACTATAAATTACAGCAACATGCTTAAAGAGAGATGCCGGTTTTCCGTTGCAGAGTTTTATAGACTTGCTCCAACCTCAGCTGGAAGCTGGAACTTGGAAGCCTGTGTTTCTCTCTCTTCCAGCAATGTTTTCAGAGACACGCAAACACAAATAACACAGACACACACATATGGTGGTAAATCTTAAGATTGCTTTGATAGATTTTGTAATCACTCCATTAGTGGCTTGTCTTCGAACCGTTCAAGGAAGAGCTTTTTTATAATCCGTATCAAATAACTCCAAAATAAGGAAGCCATATTCGTGGGATAGCCAAGTGGAATTTTCAATCCTTGACAGTTCCTCTATTTTAGGGGCGAGGAAACTCAGACAAGGGAGCCAAGTGTGGCCTTCTGGACCTGTGTCCCTGACCATTGAGACTCTGCCCCAGGCCTCTTCTCTCCCCATACTAAACCCAACAGCAGACACTTTTGTCCATCTACTGGGAGGAGCCATCACTGAGAAGGCCCTCTTCCACGTTCCCACCTGGTGGGACCAAGACGCAAACTGTCTGTCCTATTCTTTTGTATTACTAAAGCATATATTATTATTATTATTATTATTATTATTATTATTACCCAGCCCATCTGGCTGGGTTTCCCCAGCCACTCTGGGCAGCTCCCAACAGAACATTAAAAACACAACAAAATATCAAACATTAAAATCTTCCCTAAACAGGGCTGCCTTCAGATGTCTTCAAAAAGTCAGGTAGTTGTTGATTTCCTTGACATCTGATGGGAGGGCATTCCACAGGGCGGGTGCCACCACCGAGAAGGCCCTCTGCCTGGTTCTCTTTAACCTTGCTTCTCGCATGGAGGGAACTGCCAGAAGGTCCTTGGAGCTGGACCTCAGTGTCTGGGCTGAACGTTGGGGATGGAGACGCTCCTTCAGGTCTACTGGGCTGAGGCCATTTAGGGCTTTCAAGGTCAGCACCAACACTTTGAATTGTGCTCGGAAACGTACTGGGGGCCAATGTAGGTCTTTCAGGACCAGTGTCATATGGTCTTGGCAGCCGCTCCCAGTCCCCAGTCTCACTGCCACATTTCTGCTATACCTTCCCAAGTTCCGTGGTTTAGAAAAATTCTGTACAGTGGTACCTCTGGTTATAGACGCTCCAGGTTACAGACGCTTCAGGTTACAGACTCTGCTAATCCAGAAATAGTCCCTCAGGCTAAGAACTTTGCTTCAGGATGAGAACAGAAATCGCACGGCGGCAGCAGGAGGCCCCATTAGCTAAAGTGGTAAAGGTAAATGGACCCCTGACCATTAGGTCCAGTCATGGCCGACTCTGGGGTTGCGGCGCTCATCTTGCTTTACTGGCCGAGGGAGCCGGCGTACAGCTTCCAGGTCATGTGGCCAGCATGACTGAGCCGCTTCTGGCGAACCAGAGCAGCGCACGGAAACGCCATTTACCTTCCCGCCGGTGTGGTACCTCTTTATCTACTTGCACTTTGACGTGCTTTTGAACTGCTAGGTTGGCAGGAGCAGGGACTGAGCAATGGGAGCTCACCCCGTCATCGCGGGGATTCGAACCGCCGACCTTCTGATCGGCAAGTCCTAGGCTCTGTGGTTTAACCCACAGCGCCACCCAGGTGAAGTGGTATCTCAGGTTAAAAACAGTTTCAGGTTAAGAACGGACCTCCAGAACGAATTAAGTTCTCAACCCAAGGTACCACTGTATTTAGTTTCGTAACTGACTCTGCAAGCAGAAAACCGTATAACATGGGGAAAACAGGCCATGCAGGAATACCCACGGAGCCGGGGAATCTCTGAGAAAATTCTTGATCTGCCTGTTCTCAGTGCAGCTGGTCTGTTGCTGGTCTCTCGGCCTTTTCCGAATCTCCCCCCAAGGCCAGGCGCTCATGCCATCTTCCACGGGAAATTGGAGAGCGATGAGGAATGTGCCATAAACTGAGAAAAGGGTGATACATCTTCTTGACTGCATCTTTCAAGGCGGGCTCTGTGCATGGCGGGAAAAGGCGGGGGGAGGACGGACCGCCCCACAGCAGCTAAGCACCCCACAGATGCAGGGGGGCCTCCTTCTTGCTGTTGTTAGTAATATTGTCAAGTGGGCTTGGGCAGCGGACCTCCGCCGTCCTCCCCAGACGCAGCCGGGGGAACCGGCCCGTCTCAAAGAGCAGCTGTACAACCCCAGTGCCCACCCACCAGTTTGCGTCTGACTTCAAAACCAGCGAGAGGAGGAGGACGAGGGCTGCTTCCCTCTTGTCCTTTGGCTCCCTCTTCCATGACGAACCATAAAAAAGAGGCCGTGGAAGTCTGAAAAATTCATTTTGATTGGCACTAGGGCATGGAAAAATTGCACCATAAATAGCAGAGCTCTTGGAAGGGAAGCTGCAAGCTCTTGTATTTTATTTTTTGGTTGTTGTTGTTTCTCCTTTTTTGTTTAAAGCCGCGGCAAATTGGCCCGTGTGTTTACACGTCCTCTAATGAGACGAAAGGAATCGCAGGCTCTTTGGTTTTTCCAGACCCCGGGTCCCAAAGTGCTGAGAAGGATTTCATCCAGGTCTCAGAACTGCTTTCTGAGATGGGGATCTGCGGTAGGGCGGGCTTCAAAACATGGACACGTCAGGATACAGACAAGCAACAAACAGAAATTCAGTTTCCCCCCTCCCAGTCCCCTAGATTGTATGTGTGATGGAGGCAGGTAAGCACACCAGGTGGGGGGTTTGAGGGGTCTTCAGCACCCCCAAAATTTTCAAGGAGGGGGCTGGACTCCCCCCAAATCCCGTGGCCCTGCTCCGCCTCCCTGCTATGGGGGGGGGCAAGTCGATGCCCTTGCATGCAGGGCTCAGAAGTTGACAAGCTGTGGCAGCGAGAATATTATTGGCACAAAAATGGAAGCAAGAAGAATTACCGACGAAAGAAGAATGGAGGATGAAATGGATGAACTATGCAGAACTTGACAAATTAACAGGAAGGATTCGAAACCAGATTCTTAGAAGACTGGAGTAAATATACAAACTATTTGGAAAGTAATCGTAACGAACAGATCACGCCAGTAGGACTGCAAGAAATTTTGTAAGGAGGATTATATGAAATGTTGCAAGAAAGACTATGAGGAGAATTATTAGTTAATGACAAGAGTAATAGTGAAATTAAGAAATGCAGAATAAGTGATAAAGAACGGAAAATCATCAGAGGTGTTGATGAAAGTCTAAAATATTGCATAAGATGAAAAGTTATGTTATATGACTGTTGGAAATGATATGTTAAAAAAAACCAATAAAATGTATATATAAAAAAAGAGAGAAGTTGATTAGCTGTATTTATTCAGTGTGGTGTAGCGGATAAGAGCGGTCGACTCGTAATCTGGTGAACCGGGTTCGCTTCCCCGCTCCTCCACCTGCAGCTGCTGGGTGACCTTGGGCCAGTCACACTTCTCTGAAGTCTCTCAGCCCCACTCACCCCACAGAGTGTTTGTTGTGGGGGAGGAAGGGAAAGGAGATTGTTAGCCGCTTTGAGACTCCTTCGGGTAGTGATAAGACAAACCTAGATAGCATCTTAAAAAGCAGAGACATCACCTTGCCAACAAAGGTCCATATAGTTAAAGCTATGGTTTTCCCATAGCCGATTCGAAAGCAGTTCGAAAGCACACCAGTGCAAGTAGATAAATAGGTATGGCTCCAGCGGGAAGGTAAATGGCATTTCCGTGTGCTTTGGTTTCCGTCACGGTGTCCTGTTGTGCCAGAAGCGGTTTAGTCCTGCTGGCCACATGACCCGGAAAGCTGTCTGTGGACAAACGCCGGCTCCTTCGGCCTGAAAGCGAGATGAACGCCGCAACCCCATAGTCGCCTTTGACTGGACTTAACCGTCCAGGGGTCCTTTGCCTTTACCTTTTGCACATTCTCAAGAACGCTCTCTGTTATTCATTTGCAGGTTCTCCGGCTCACAGACACAAGGATGGGAAGTCAAAATGTAAGAGATTACAGTGGTACCTCGGGTTACAGACGCTTCAGGTTACAGACTCCGCTAACCCAGAAATAGTACCGCGGGTTAAGAACTTTGCTTCAGGATGAGAACAGAAATCACGTAGCAGCGGTGGCAGTGGGAGGCCCCATTAGCTAAAGTGGTACCTCAGGTTAAGAACAGTTTCAGGTTAAGAACGGACTTCCAGAACGAAATAAGTTCTGGTACCACTGTATTATGCTGAAAGTGAAATGAATAATGTCAGGTTTTGAGTAAAAAAACCAAAAATTATTTTGGAATGGACTCTGGCCATGCCACGCCTCCTCTCCTCAAGCCACACCCCTCAACAGTGTGGCTCCGCCCCCACTTTGAGAGCCACTATCTGCCTGGAATCTGTCTCCGAACTGTGATAATCGTTTCTTGCAATGTTACGTCTTCCATGCCTGGATGTTGGGTGAGCAGAACTCTGGCTTTCTCAGGGCTCGTTTTGCCCGGTTTTCAGAGTCGCGCCCGTCGCTCTGCCCATTTTCGCCAGAGGCCTTGCCCCCCCACACCACGCAAGCCACCCCCCAAGGAATGTAAGGCCTCCCACCCAAGCTGGGAGTTAAAAAAATATATTCCATTGCCTGGAAGCAAAACCCATCTCTGCCCCCCCATCCAGCCTCTCCCTTTTGCTCATCTGGAAACACCTGCAGCCTGAATCATAAATTAATCTGACTAAAACACAAGTTAATAGACTTGCGGAGACCCCCAGATTCTGATCTTGACGGATTAGAGTGGAGAGGAAGGATCCGAAAGTATATTTCTCAGCCCTTTGCTCAATGGGACGACTCTGAGGAAAAGTCTGCACGTTCTGAGTCTGTAACGAGTTCCAGATTTTTTGTTTTGGGGGGGGGGACGCGCTTGTCAGCTGCTTTGCATTATTTATAGATCCCTTGTGGTCATCGGGAAATGTTGGGGGTGGGTGGGGAGGCGTAGGGTCTCATCACTCCGGACTCAAGGCAGCCTGGCCCCCGGGGATACGTTACAAGTTTCGTTCACAATTTTTCAAACAACGCCCCCCCCCTCTGAGTATTCCGTTTCCAGGTCTGAAGTAAGAAGCAATTATGCTCCGTCCCTTCCTTAAGGCAGGGTTGTAGATTTACAATCTTGGGGGGGGTGGTTCAGGGGTTGCCGGGAGCCCGAAGCCGATTAACACCCCCTTTTTTTGCAAAAGAATTAAAAAATAACGGGGGAGGTCGTGTACAAATTCACAGTGTGAGGTTTGAAATCCGAAGCGCCGAGGTAACGCTCTCACATCTCTGCACGGCGGCTGGGACATGATTTCTGGGGAAGGGTACATTTATATTTACAGCGGGGGGAGGAAAGTATTTGAACCCCTGCTCAATTTGCCCGTTTGCCCTCTGACGAAGAAATGACCAGTCCACAATTTTACAGTGGTACCTCGGGTTAAGTACTTAATTCGTTCCGGAGGTCCGTACTTAACCTGAAACTGTTCTTAACCTGAAGCACCACTTTAGCTAATGGGGCCTCCCGCTGCCGCCGGAGTATGATTTGTGTTCTCATCCTGAAGCAAAGTTCCTAACCCGAAGCACTATTTCTGGGTTAGCAGAGTGTGTAACCTGAAGTGTATGTAACCCGAGGTACCACTGTAATGGTAATATAATATAATAATAATAATAATAATAATAATAATAATAATAATAATAATATATTATTATTTATACCCCACCCATCTGGCTGGGTTTCCCCAGCCACTCTGGGCGGCTTCCAACAAAATATTAAAATACAGTAATGCATCAAACATTAAAAGCTTCCCTAAACAGGGCTGCCTTCAGATGTCTTCTAAAAGTTTGGTAGTTGTTTTTCTCTTCGACATCTGGTGGGAGGGCGTTCCACAGGGCGGGTGCCACTACCGAGAAGGCCCTCTGCCTGGTTCCCTGTAACTTGCCTTCTCGCAGTGAGGGAACCACCAGAAGGCCCTTGGCGCTGGATCTCAGTGTGTCCGGGTAGAACGATGGAGGTGGAGACGCTCCTTCAGGTATACTGGACTGAGGCCGTTTATTGTAGCTGTGAGAGACAGAATAACAACAGGGGGGAAAAACCCAGAAACCCAGAAGACAGAAGTCAGAGATTCTGTCTCTCACAGCTACAATAAACCTACCATTAAAATTATGGACTGGTCGTTTCTTCGCCAGAGGGCGAACGGGCAAATTTAGCAGGGGATCGAATACTTATTTCCCTCACTGTACAGTGGTACCTCGGGTTACATACGCTTCAGGTTACAGACTCCGCTAACCCAGAAATAGTGCTTGAGGTTAAGAACTTTGCTTCAGGATGAGAACAGGAATCGTGCTCCGGCGGCGCAGTGGCAGCAGCAGGAGGCCCCATTAGCTAAAGTGGTGCTTCAGGTTAAGAACAGTTTCAGGTTAAGAACGGACCTCCGGGACGAATTAAGTACTTAACCCGAGGTACCACTGTATTTGCTTTTGTCATCATTGAAGTCAGGGGAGAGGGGTTGCAACGGCCGCCAGTCTCCATCCCTTCTCCAGCGATTCCTGGCTCTAAACTGGCCTAAACGGTTTTCAGCGTCAGCCATACGGCTCAAAATAGAATCGCGGGATCGTAGACTTTGAAGGGGTCCCCAGAGGCATCTAGTCCAACCCCTGCAATTCAGGAATCTCAACTGAAGCATGCATGGCAGATGGCCGTCCCAATAACACCAGCCAAGTCTTCATTCATGCATTCCTTTATTTCTTCGCTCGTTCGCCGTATTTTATCTTCCGCCAGAAAGACACTCCCGACCTGAAGAGGGGGTGTGGTTGCGGGCGCACGCCCCCATCACCTTCTCGCGGGGCTAGGAAGCCCTGCGGGTCGCGGGAATCCCCTTGTTGTTGTTGTTGAGTCGTTTAGTCATGTCCAACTCTTCGTGACCCCCTGGACCAGAGCATGCCAGGCACTCCTGTCTTCCACTGCCTCCCGCAGTTTGGTCAAACTCATGCTGGTAACCTTGAAAACACTGTCCAACCATCTCGTCCTCTGTTGCCCCCTTCTCCTTGTGCCCTCCATCTTTCCCAGCATCAGTGTCTTCTCCAGGGAGTCTTCTCTTCTCATGAGGTGGCCAAAGTACTGGAGCCTCAGCTTCACGATCTGTCCTTCCAGTGAGCACTCAGGGCTGATTTCCTTAAGAATGGATGCGTTTGATCTTCTTGCAGTCCATGGGACTCTCGTCTTCTCCAGCACCATAATTCAAAAGCATCAATTCTTCGGCGATCAGCCTTCTTTATGGTCCAGCTCTCACTTCCATACATCACTACTGGGAAAACCATGGCTTTAACTATACGGACCTTTGTCGTCAAGGTGACGTCTCTACTTCTCAAGATGCTATCTAGGCCTGTCATTGCCCTTCTCCCAAGAAGCAGGCGTCTTTTAATTTCGTGGCTGCTGTCACCATCTGCAGTGATCATGGAGCCCAAGAAAGTAAAATCTCTCACTGCCTCCATTTCTTCCCCTTCTATTTGCCAGGAGGTGATGGGACCAGTGGCCATGATCTTCGTTTTTTTGATGTTGAGCTTCAGACCATATTTTGCGCTCTCCTCTTTCACCCTCATTAAAAGGTTCTTTAATTCCTCCTCACTTTCTGCCATCAAGGTTGTGTCATCTGCATATCTGAGGTTGTTGATATTTCTTCCGGCAATCTTAATTCCAGCTTGGGATTCATCCAGCCCAGCCTTTCGCATGATGTATTCTGCATATAAATTAAACAAGCAGGGAGATAAAATACAGCCTTGTCGTACTCCTTTCCCAATTTTGAACCAATCAGTTGTTCCATATCCAGTTCTAACTGTAGCTTCTTGTCCCACATAGAGATTTCTCAGGAGACAGGAATCCCCTTAGCTACTTATTATTCATCGCCCACAATCGGCTGGCGCCAGGGGCGGGCACTTTGGGGTCTTCTTAAGGTCAGGACGGCCCTGCCTCGCCCCTTTCGCTCCTTCTTCAGCCCAGGATTTCCCACCCACCCACCCTTTAGGCTTACTTTCTGACTTTGCTATGGGCTTCGGCTGGTCGCCGCAAGGGGCCTGGTAGGAGTTTTTCCATTTGGCTAATTGGCTGTATTTTGACGCCACTTGGTTTTTTCGCCTACCTCGTAGCAAAACGTCACAACTCCTTGGTTTTGGCGGTTAGGCATTGGCAAGGGGTATTGTCATGCAAATGGGGTCGGGGGGGAGGAATGCCATCACCTCCCCCAAATCTTGAAGGGTGGTCTGTTAAATGACTCCGAGGGGCGTCGCCTCGTCCGAAACCTACGGAGGCTAGGGCCTAAAGCGCGCTCCCGAGCGGTAACCCCTTGGGGAGCGCTTACGGATGTACATCTCGGGGGCTCCCCCTGTTGGTGTTTAACCCTTCCCGGTTATACCGGATAGTCTCATAGGGCCAATGCCTAAAGCCAATACCACTCTTACCTGTAATCAATAAAGTTGTGGCCAATTTCGCCCATTAACCTAAATTCTTGTGTCCGGTGTCTTTATTTACTTCTTTCATGGGGGGGGGGCGGGAATCGCCACGCAAAGCATCTGCAGAACAGCTTGCCTATTGGGAAAACAACACAGTCCCTACCTTTCAGGCTTACCAAAAAATAAAAAATGGTACAGCACAAAAGGAAAAGGGATTGGAGAGGGAAGAGGAAAGCAAGCAAACTCGGGTGCCACGTTCTTAACACTGCAGGGTTCTCATTACGCTTTTGTTTTTTTAATAATTTTTATTAAGTTTTTAATACAATTATACAAATATCACCATATCAAACAATTTTCACAAATTTCATCTTTTGGACTTCCTTCAGCTTCTCTGCCAATCATCCGTATTTAAATTTTTTGCTACGCATTCCCTACATTTAATATTGCCTTTTAATATACCCTTTCTATCTTGTTTTCTTTTTTACAATACTCCTCAAACTTTCACAGAGCTTCTTTAAATCCCACTAGCGTTGTTTGTTCATCACATATACTTTTCAGATACTCTGTAAATTTCCCCCAGTCCTCGATGAACTTATGGTCTCGTTGATATCTGATCTTCCCAGTTAGTTTGTCCAATTCTGCATAATCCATCAGTTTCATTCTTCAAGGGTCGTTAGCTCCTCCTGTTTCCATTTTTGGGCCATTAATATTCTCGCCGCCGTTACTGCATATTGGAAAAGTTTACAATCCTTTCTATTTATTTCATTTCCTGTTATTCCTAGGAGAAAGGCTTCTGGTTTCTTTACAAATGTATATTTCAACATCTTCTTCAACTCATTATATATCATCTCCCAGAAACCCTTCACTTTCTTACATTCCCACCACATATGAAAAAACGTCCCTTCTTTTTCTTTACATTTCCAACACTTATTACACATTTTTATTCTCATTACGCTTTTGTTGACCAAATCCTGAATTGATTGATTCAGGTCTCTGTATTGCTGGCTCGTGGGATTGACCAGTCAGTCGTGTTTTCTGCCCCTTGACCCATAAGTCGTGTTGTTGCATTAATCCACCTGAAAACCCCATGCAAGAAGACTGCATTTTTTTAAAATAAATGTTTATTAAAGTTTTACAAAACGTATATCACATATAACAAAACAAGAACAAAAACAACAGACAAAAAATACACACTTAACAAGAAAAAGAAAAGAAAGAAAAGAAAATTCCACTTTTAAGTTTCAAAATTCCATATCCCTCTTTCCTGACCTCCTCACATCTCCCTTTTTTGTATTCCTCTTTATTCCGTCAAATTCAGCAAATTCTAACCCTTTTCTGATCTCATTTATAATTATATGTTTCCACTTATTATGTCTCTAATTTCCCTTATCTTGATCCTTTACTCCACCTTATATACTTTGACATAATATTATTCTAGTCATACCCCCTCCTTTTTTTTAAATTCTTCTTTTCATAGCTCTTTTAACCATATCCCAAATGCCATGTTACCTTCAAATCCCACATCATTTTAACACTCAAACATTTTACAATATTTTTGTAGATAGTTCTTGAACTTTTTCCAATCCTCTTCCATCAATTCTTCTCCCTGGTCACGGATTCTGCCAGTCATTTCTGCCATCTCCATGTAGTCAACAAGAAGACTGCATTTAAATTGACTCCCACTTTGTCTTCATTTTTAACGGAGCAATTTCCTGTTAGAGAAAGCTGATTTGAACTCAATCATCACGGAGCGGGGTGGCGATCCTAAAATTAAAAGGGGGGGTGGGGAGGGTGAGGGGTCGAATCCTATTCCATCCCTCCCACCCGCCTTTCCACTCAAATTTTCTTCCTTAGGAAGAAAATCCATCTCCCAACCCGTCAAGAGATCTAGTTACTTCTGAACGATGCTTAGAGGGGCTTTGTGGTTAGCAGATACCTCCGACTTGGGTGTTGCCATGGCGATAAATACATGCGGTCCCATCTTTCCTTCCTCTCCGCCCCCCCCCCCAACTTGCCAGAGTAATCTCATTGTCTGCAGATATTCCTGGAAGGGAATTCTCACGCTGCAAGAAGGCAGATGGCCGTGAAGTCCGACTTCCTTGATTTCCTCACCTGGGTGATGAATTTTATGGCTACTGGCACGCGTACAAAGAACGGCCGCGGCGCTCCGTGGGGCTTGGTTACAGCCTGAATGAAATATTTCGGGAGGGAGGGAAAGCAGGGGAAGGAAATGGGCGAAAATAGATACAAGGCCCAGCTGGGGCTGTTGGTTTATTTTTATTTTCCCCCCAATAATGTTTATTAAATTTCATACAAAAACATAACTTTTAATAAACAGAAAAAGAAAAGAAAAACAATAATAAAAGAAAAAAGAAAAAGAAAATAAAAGAAATAAAGTGTTTCAAACCTCACCTATACCACCACATACAATAAGACTTCGTTAATTAATTAAAATCCAACTTCATAAACATATTACTTGACTTCCTCTAATCTCTTCCAACCGAATTTCCATGTAATTAAATGTAGCAGTTTCCAATATCATTATTCCATATAACAATATTCCGGTCATAATCAAATTTCCTAACTTTTCTTATCATACTTTTCCTTATTTATTTATTTAATCCTAATTTAATCCTAGGCCTCATTCGTTCTTTCAAGTGGTTACAAATCTTTAATATTACAATATTTATTCGAATAGTCTTTAAATTTCAGCCAATCTTCTTGATATTGGATGAAACAGCTGGGGCTGTTGGTTTAGACAAGGCCTAGGCAAACTTGGCCCTCCAGATGTTTTTTGGCCTACAACTCCCATGATCCCTTGTTAACAGGACCAGTGGTCAGGGATGATGGGAATTGTAGTCCCAAAACATCTGGAGGGCTGAGTTTGCCTCTGCCTGCTTTAGAGCTGCATGACAGCACCTGATATGAGTTAATCTTCAATTCTTGGGAATGGAACACAAAGAACAGCTACAGAATATCCTCCAAACATTTCTCCAGTGAAAATAGGGACATCCGATTCCATCATCATATTTTTATTTTTGTTCCCCATCCATCTGACTGGGTTGCCCCAGACACTCCAGAACCAGCCTCCAGCAGCAGCGGGCAAAGCATGCGTTGGAGGCCAGATCTTCTGCCCCATGCATCCTGCCGCCTGAGGCAGTCACCTCGCCTCGCCTCTTGGGTGGGCCGGCACGGACTGCTGGGATGTGTGGCCCCTGGAAGATCGCTCTATAGGCCGAGGGAGCTGGCGTTTTTCCGGGTCATGTGGCCAGCATGACTGAGCCACTTCTGGCGAACCAGAGCAATACACAGAAACGCCGTTTACCTTCCCGCCGGAGTGGTACCTATTTATCTACTTTGACGTGCTTTCGAACTGCTAGGTTGGCAGGAGCAGGGACCGAGCAACGGGAGCTCACCCCGTCACGGGGATTCGACCTTCTGATCAGCAAGTCCTAGGCTCTGTGGTTTAACCCACAGCGCCACCCGCATCCCGAGAACAGACTTAAAAAGGTAAAGGGAACCCTGACCACTAGGTCCAGTCGTGACCGACTCTGGGGTTGCGCGCTCATCTCGCTCTATAGGCCAAGGGAGCCTGCGTTTGTCCGCAGACAGCTTCCGGGTTATGTGGCCAGCATGACTATGCCACTTCTGGTGAACCAGAGCAGCACACAGAAACACCATTTACCTTCCCGCCGAAGTGGTACCTATTTATTTACTTGCACTTTGGCGTGCTTTCAAACTGCTAGGTTGGCAGGAGCAGGGAATGAGCAACGGAAGCTCACCCCGTCGCGGGGATTCGAACCGCCGACCTTCTGATCGGCAAGTCCTAGGCTCTGTGGTTTAACCCACAGCGCTACCCACGTCCCTGATAACAGACTTAGGGGACCCTGAATCCATTGGGCTGTAAAAGCAAAGCCCAATTTCTCCCCCTACAACGCTCCCTAGCTGGCTGCGAAGAAGTACTTGACAATGGAATCACTTTGTGGTATCCTCTTTATTTTCAGTTCACACAAAATGCTTTTTGCGGGGTAGGGTGCAGCAGGTAAGAGGAAAACAGATTTGACATTGCATACGTTTCCAGAGCTGATCTACACTTTTGGAAAAAGCACACAATAATAGTCATGCGCCGGACCGTAGCACTTCAGAAAGGATAAATCGCTGTGCAAAGCGGGAGCAGGGAATCTACGGTCCAGCAGATGTCTCTGGATTACAGATGTCTCTGGAGTCCCGCAGCCTCTCCCCAGAGAGGGCCACAGGTTCCGGAGGCCTGGTGCAAGGAAAAAGAAAACAGCTCCCCGCCTTTGGAAATCCAGCTGCTCAGGGAGGAGGCGAGATTGCGTCTCCTCCCTTGCTTCGGAAAAGCGGTTTGAGCATCTGTTCCGAAATGCTACAGGTGTGCTTTTTTGTGAACAGGCAGATCGCTCCCCGCGACAATAAACATTCGTCGCAACGGACTTCGTGACGACAGAGAGCTTTTGCTAGTTCTTTAAAGTATGGCAAAGGTTTGGGGCTGCGATCCAAACCCCCGCCATTCCTGGGTTGATGGGTTCAGATAGATAGATACCTGTTCCGTTGCCGCTGCCTGTCCCTCGAGGGAGTTTGGGTCACAGCGACTGGTCAGCCAAGAAACCTTGACCGCTGGACCGTTTGTACCCCGGAAAGAGGAAGGAGAGGTGGCAGCAATGGGGCAGGGAGGAGGGTTAGGGGGAAGAAGAGCCCCATAGCTCCTGCCAGAGCTATGGGCATCTTAGAGGAGGCAGTAGCAGCCGTGAGCGGCTTTCAGCATTGCATCTGACGTCCCACCATTCAGGAGCCGCGTTGAATGTGGGTTACACAGGGAGCTCAGAGCTGCAATCGCACAAGCCTGTTTCCCACCCACCCAGCCACATTTACTGGTGCTAAATTTTGGGGTAAGAAAAAAAACGAGAAGAAAAGATAAACGGTCCCATTTCTTAAACAGGATGTCTCCTAAGAGATCACATTAAAAGGGAGCAGGAACTTTTTCTAACTAGATGCACGGGCTCGTATCCAGCGCTGGTCATATTCAGTCAACCCCCCTGAAATAAAACGGGCCAGATCCGTTTCATTTCGGCAGGTTCCTTCTGAGTAGAGCTCCGCTGGAGACAAGCGATGCGGCATCCTTAGAAGGGAGGAAGGGGAAGCAAAGATCAGCCATTCGGCTGCCTCTTCAATGATTCGTTTTATACGAGGAGAAGGAAAACTAAAGGGTGGGAGATTTCGCAGTCTTTGGGCTCGTCCGCATTTGCCTCTGACGCTTTCCCCCGGGGAAACCTGAACTTTACTGCTGGATCAGAGCACACATCAGTTGGGTTGATGTTTGCTCCGATTTATTGATGAAGGGCAGTTTTGGGACAAGCAGAAAACCGCTTCGACTTGTGCTTTCTAGACTTGGCCCAAGCGCAGATCTGGGTGAACTCTCGGTCAATTCACACACCCCCCCCCAAAAAAATCTTACATATAATAACATTGCAACATAACCAAATCAATCTTAAAATTAATTAAAATTAATTAATCTTAAAATGATAGATACAATTATAGGTAAAACACAAACATGGAAATGCATTAAAATTATTTAAGAACACTCTTGGTCAATTCACCCCCCCCCCCCAAAAAAAATATTACATATAATACCATTGCAACAAAACCAAATTAATCTTAAAATTAATTAAAATTAATTAATTAAATGAATTAAAATTAATTAATCTTAAAATGATGGATACAATTATAGGTAAAACACAAACATGGAAGTGCATTAAAGTTATTTAAGAATACGACTGAACGGCAATGCTTTAGGGGATAAAACACAAACAGTGCTTTTCAAAGAGAAACTTTTGAAACGAAATAATTAACCAGGTTCAGAGGTGGGAGACTGGAGGGGGGAGAAAACAACAACAATCTATTTATCTCCACAATGATTTCTTTTGTACTAGGAAAATAACATTAAAAGAAAAAAGAAAAAAACCTCATTTTTTGCCGAAGTCATGAATAAATCAGACTTATAAGGCAACTAGGTAAAAATGAAATTATCCTAAGCTTTCTAAAAATATATATAGGCATGCACATACGCACAAACATTCTCTAAAAAAATAACACATTTTATGGTCAAATAATGCAGATACTATGGTTATAATGCAAATAACTATGGTTAAACAATGCAAAGGTTGCTAAAAACTTTCTAAACGTCAACACACAGATCTGGCAGAACTTTGTCACCACTTCTAGTCCCATTGAAATCGAACCCACTCAACAAGTTTAGCTCTGGCTAAATTGTATCTCGCTGACTTCAACAGAACTTAAATAACAACAAACTTCTACCAGATGCCGTCTGGGATTTATTTAGGCACATTTAAGTTGCAAACAATTAATGGGAACATGCACAAATTTAAAAAGAAGAGGAATTCGTTGAAAACTAGTGGGATGTTTCTCAGCGCTGAGTTTTGGGGGGGACTAATAAGAGCATAGACCTTGCACGTATTTTTGAAAAACCGCAGCTTTCAATTTATTGCTTGCACCAGGAGCAATTAAATTCAGCATTTCGTCAGTTGGCACAAACGCGTCGGTGCGACCTCCTGGAATCCCTGGAAAGAGAACGGCAAAAAAATAAAATAAAATGTAATTCTTATGGCCGGCACGAGTTTTATCACTTTTACTGAAGTGAAAGCAGCACACCAGCCTAAAATCGAGAGGGCAAGATGGCAGAGGGTCATGGAAGAAGGGAGAATAATAAGGATATTAATAGACAGGATTGCAAGTTGTTTTTATATGCAATGACAGCTGCAAGAATATTATTGGCACAAAGATGGAAGCAAGAAGAACTGCCGAAGAAAGAAGAATGGAGGATGAAACTGATGGACTATGCAGAATTAGATAAATTAACAGGAAGGATTCGAAACCTGCAGGACCAGAGATTCTTAGAGGACTGTAGGAAATATATGAACTACCGTATTTTTCCCTCTATAAGACGCACCAGACCACAAGACGCACCTAGTTTTTGGAGGAGGAAAACAAGAAAAAAAATATTCTGAATCTCAGAAGCCAGAACAGCAAGAGGGATCACTGCGCAGTGAAAGCAGCGATCCCTCTTGCTGTTCTGGCTTCTGGGATAGCTGCGCAGCCTGCATTCACTCCATAAGACGCACACACATTTCCCCTTACTTTTTAGGAGGGAAAAAGTGAGTCTTATAGAGCAAAAAATACGGTATTTGAAAAGCAATTGTGATGAACAGAATATACCTGTAGGACTGCAAAAAGTTTTGTAAGGTGGATTACTTGAAATATTACAAGAAAGGCTATGAGGAGAATTATTAGTTAAGGATAATTAAATGCACAGTAATAGGAAATTAAGAAATGCAGAATAAGTGATAAAGAACGGAAAATCATCAGAGGTGTTGACGGGAGTCAAAAATATTGTATAAGAGGTGAAGATATGTTGTATGACTGTTGGAACTGATATGTTAAAAAATCAATAAAAATTTATTTTTTTAAAAAAAAAAGGAAGAAGGGAGTAATGATTAATAAATTTTATTTGTTTTTTATGTTTTGGAAATGTACATCCAGTTGTTTTTTAATTTTTTGGGGGGCCCCCAAGAGAGCGGGGTCCTAAGCTATAGCTTGTTTAGCTTATACGTAAATCCGGCGCTGGCCGAACGAGAACCAGACATGAACTGGAATTAGTTCCTTTGCAGACATGTTGAACCGGAACCAGTTCTTCTTAAAAGGGGGGTTTTCCCAAGCTCTCTACCTAAGGCCGGGTTAGGCAACCTAAGGCCCGGGGGCAGGATGCGGCCCAATCGCCTTCTAAATCCGACCCACGGACGGTCTGGGAATCAGCATGTTTCTACATGAGTAGAATGTGTCCTTTTATTTAAAACGCATCTTATTTCTGGGGCATCGGGATTCAATCATTCCCCCACCATATACAGTGGTACCTCGGGTTACAGATGCTTCAGGTTACAGACTCCCCTAACCCAGAAATAGTACCTCGGGTTAAGAACTTTGCTTCAGGATGAGAACAGAAATTGTGCGGCGGCAGCAGAAGGCCCCATTAGCTAAAGTGGTGCTTCAGGTTAAGAATAGTTTCAGCTTAAGAACGGACCTCTGGAACGAATTAAGTATGTAACCAGAGGTACCACTGTAGTGCGCCCCCCCCCCAAAAGGTCTGAGGGACAGTGGACCGGCCTCCTGCTGAAAAAGTTTGCTGACCCTTGCTCTAAACTGAAACCGATTCCCGAGGAGGAGAACTGAAATCACTGCAACTCACTCGCATCTCAGCCCACAGGCTAGACAGGATGCTCTGATGCTTTTGGTTTCGTTCACATCCCAGTGGCAATGCTGCCATCTTGCGGGGAGAACGCACAATAAACAATGGTGGGTTTACGTATAAGCTAAACAAGCTGTAGCTTACGTCCCCACTCTTTGGGGGGGGGCCCAAAAAATTTAAAGGGGGAAAAAACTGGAAACTACATTTCCAAAATATAAGATAAAAAAACAAATACAATAAAAGCTACATACAGCAACAGTGTTTTGTGTTGTGTAGGCTCCTAGTATGTAAGACATGGGCCCCGCCTGCTAGCCTGCTCCCTAAAAAGTCACTGGTTTGCTCATTTCTATAAGATGCTTACATTCTGCTATTTATAATTATTAGTAGTTGGCATCATATATTTACACCTATTATTATTTCATGTTATAGCAAGATTCTAGAGACTAGATTATGAGTCTTTGTAAATTGTGTTTCGAAAGGAACTTTTGTTATTACCAAATGCCAATGTGTTTCCATCATTAAGTTTGTTATGAATAGAATATCATTTTAAGTCTATATTAATATACTTCTTCTTAATTGTATTTCACTATCAATATACTTCTCCTTAATTGTATTTCAGTTCAACAATTCCTTTGATAAAATACTTATTTTGTTATGTGGAAATGGCTTTAGATACCTATTAGGTCCATCGGTTGCCATATAGCATATATTCAACACAAAAAACAGTGACAATTTGTTGTTGACAAAGGACAGCTGGACATAGAAAGGGCCCCATTACCTTCAGTAGCTTAGGGCCTCATCAAACCGAAATCCGTTCCTGACAATAAATATCAGCGGGGGGGGGGGGTTTCCCCCCTTGCTAACAATAATGGTATCCCTTGAACCACATTCTATTTTATTTGAAGTATTATTATTTTTTTGCTCTGCCCGTTGGCAAAAAGAAAAAGAAAAGAAGACTCTCCAAGCGGTTTTTACGAAGGCAGTCTTACAAAAGGGAAAGGGGTTGGAAGATGGCGGCAAGAATATTATTGGCACAAAAATGGAAGCAAGAAGAATTACCGACGAAAGAAGAATGGCGGGTGAAATTGGTGGACTGTGCAGAACTGGATAAATTAACAGGAAGGGTTCGAAACCTGTGGGACCATGTGATAGGAATTTTATGGTCTTAGATATATGGTAATGTTCATAAGTGCACCAACCAAGCACGTACATAGATCAGCACAGGAAGACCGACCTGGAACCATTTTGATTCCTAAACTGAGCAAATGTTTTCTCTGCAAGGTCAAAGTGGGAAACCTCCCCATTGTCTCTTTCCTCACAAATCCTGTCTTAAGGACACATTTAAGATATGAATAGGGTGTGAGCCTGTGACCTGGCCCAGGAACTAAGTATTTATCACTGCAAAAGACTGGCCAGGCTCCCCAGGCAATCCAATCAAGTAACCTGCCAGACAGGAGATAAAACAACGACAGGAGAAAAACAATATTCAAATTCTGTTTTAGACCACCTTTTCTGTGATGTAGGTGTGATGTATCTGGGAGGTGGTCTTAGGTTACACCTTTTCTGTGATGTAGGTGTGATGTTTCTGGGGGTGGTCTTGATCTACAGGATGGGAATTTCAAAAGTCTTTATAAGCCCTTGCATGCCATTTTTCTGGGTCCCTCCTCTCTCCTGCGTGTGAGGGGAGCACCCTGTTGCAACAGATCAATAAAGATCAAGCTTACTAGCTGCTTTGCTTCTCAATATTCTCTGGTTGGCCTCTGTTATTCTCTCCTACCAATAGGGAACCTATGTAAGGACTCTTGGATACCCCATAAGGGAAAAGGGCAATTTTTGTTTACAACAATTGCAAGAAAGACTATGAGGAGAATTATTAGTTAATGACAATTAAGAGTAATAGAGAAATTAAGAAATGCAGAATAAGTGATAAAGAGCGGAAAATCATCAGAGGTTGTTGACGGAAGTCTAAAACGTTGTATAAGATAAGAAGTTATGTTATATGATTGTTGGAAATGATATGTTAAAAAAACCAATAAAAATGTATAAAAAAACAAGAAGGGAAGAGGCAAACCTAAGAAGGTAAAAAAAGGGTCTTGCTGGATCAGGGCCAATGGCCCCATCTAAGCAGTCATTCTGTTCTCACATCGGCTGACCAGATGCCTGTGGGAAACTAGCGAGCAAGATTTGAACACAAGACCAGCTCTCCCCTCTATGGCTTCCAGCAACTGGAATTTGGAAAGGTTGCTGGCTCCATGAATTTGCTGGTAAAAGGTAAAAGGTAAAGGGACCCCTGACCATTAGGTCCAGTCGTGGCCGACTCTGGGGTTGCGGCGCTCATCTCGCTTTATTGGCCAAGGGAGCCGGCGTACAGCTTCTGGGTCATGTGGCCAGCAGGACTAAGCCGCTTCTGGCGAACCAGAGCAGCGCATGGAAGCGCCGTTGACCTTCCCGCCGGAGTGGTACCTATTTATCTACTTGCACTTTGACGTGCTTTCGAACTGCTGGGTTGGCAGGAGCAGGGACCGAGCAACGGGAGCTCACCCCGTCATTGCGGGGATTCGAACCGCCAACCTTCTGATCGGCAAGTCCTAGGCTCTGTGGCTTAAGCCACAGCGCCACACGCGTCCCATGAATTTGCTGGGGACTCCCTTCAATCCCCCACTTTTGCAGCGAGCGGAGGTGGCACCCAACTTTTGCAACAATAATAATATCTGCAAACTGCCTTAAATTTCAGTCTGGGGAAAGGTGGGATATAATAACTGAAATTGAATTGAAATTGAAATACTTTATTGTCACTTGTACAACTTGTACCCAGTGAGATTACACCAGCACCCCCCACTCAGCTCTCTTAGTATTAATTCCCCTCGTTTACTGACGCACACCCACCAAACCCAAAAGTCACTTGCCCTGTTGTTATCTTTTCATTCAGCAGCCTAACAGCCCCCGGATAGAAGCTGTTCTTTACCCTGTTGGTGCAACTAATCCTGCTTCTATATCTTCTGCCTGAGGGCAGGAGATCAAGAAAGTGCTGGCCAGGGTGTGAATCATCCCTGAGGATTTTCCTCACTCTCCTGAGGCAACGTTCTTCCGCTATTTCATCCAGCGGATTCACGGGACAGCCCATAATATGTTGTGCTGTGTTCACCACCCTCTGTAGGCACTTCCTATCAGTTGATATCAAACCAGCGTACCACACCATGATGCAGTATGAAATAATAATAATAATAATAATAATAATAATAATAATAATAATAATAGTTCCTTTGGGGACTGAAGAACTACTTCACACACGCCCTACCTGATTCATTTAGTCATCACATCACTGTGGTTCTGGCTCCTTGGCTTCCGCCTCTTCTGCTATTTTGTCCTGATCTGGAGCGGATTCCGGCTGATCTGGGGCTTCCGGCTGGTCTGAAATCGGCGGCTGTTCCGAGGCTTCGGATTGGCCAGGAGCTTCCAGCTTATCCAAGGCTTCCAACTGGCCAAAAACATCTGGCTGATCCAAGCCGTCCAGTTGGCCAAGGGATTCCATCTGTTCCATGATTCCCTGTGGATCCGGGCTCGCACCCAACAATAATTCCATGGAGGGAATCATAGCGTCTTCCGGGTCGGGGGGCAGAACGACCTCCGGCCGGACCGGCAACACTCCTTTCTCGTAACAGTCCAGCCTCATTTCCATCATGTCTCGGATTAAGTCTGCAAGGAAAGTTGTGTCGCGTTAGAAATTGTAAATGGTAATACAGTCATACCTCGGGTTACAGACGCTTCAGGTTGTGTTTTTTCAAGTTACGGACCGCTGAAACCCAGAAGTACGGGTTACTTCCGGGTTTCGGCAGTCGCACATGCGCAGAAGCACTAAATTATGCTTTGCGCATGCGCAGAAGTGCCGAATCGCAACCGTGCATGCGCAGATGCGCCGCTGCGGGTTGCGAACTCTGCGGGTTGCGAATGTGCATCACGCACGCATCACGTTTGCAACCCGAGCGTCCACTGTATCCTCCTAAATGCTCAGGAATTAATAGGCCAAAGCCAGCTATGGTAGTTGATTTCGGCGTGGGAATCAGGCAGTCACGGCCAGTTTAACCAAACCAACCGCGTAGACTAAGGGTGCCCTGCGACTACAGTTCGAAATGAATACTGTATGTTTTGCGTAACAAAATTGGTTTATTAAAACTGCTGGTTGGTAAAATCAAAAAAACTTTTAGGAGATAATTTGCGGGTCTCCCCCAGTAATTTGCAAGGAGCCCCCCAACTTGCAGCTGAGGGAGCCGCTTTCTGGCGGTGGCTGCAGTTGACAGAGAACGAACGGAGGAGTTTTGTTTTTATTTAGAAAAATATATAATCTTGCATCGTCGTTTTGTAAGAAAACAACAGCCACCGAACCTTATTTGCACATGGGAAGAAGCCCCACCCCCGGATAATTTAACTTACTGTCGGCTATTGTTCTGCCCAGAACCCGGTTTTCCATGATCTCTTCTATCTCCGACATCATCCCCGGGAAGAAGCCTGTCTCAATGTCTGTGAAATACAAGGAGAGGTTTTTAAAAATTATTACCCGAATGGAGAAATATTGGAAGGTTGTTGTTTGGTAGAGCAGCTGAGGCTGGAAGCAGAAAGAGCTCACCCACTCTGCGGTACAACAAGGGCGCCAGGCCTGAGCATTTGTCTTGACCAGGGATGGAGAGATTTGGCCCACCTGTGGGAGCCATATTGTGCCTCCCATCATCTCTCACCATTGCCTATGCAAGCAGGAGCTGGTGGGAGCCGGAGCATAGCAACCAACCGGGCGACTTTGGGCTTTCAAATTTCAGTGTGGTGCTGTGGTCTAAACCCCTGAGCCTCTTGGGCTTGCCGATTAAAAAGGTTGGCAGTTCGAATCCCCGCGACGGGGTGAGCTCCTGTTGCTCTGTCCCAGCTCCTGCCAACCTAGCAGTTCGAAAGCACACCAGCGCAAGTAGATAAATAGGTACCACTCTGGCGGGAACATTCTAAGTAATTGTTGTGGTGCCCCTGCAGCAGGCAAACCGGTTGCGTTCCCCTCTGCAGCAACATCTGGGATAGCTCAGTTGTTTAGAGCATGAGACTCTTAATCTCAGAGTTCTGAGTTCGAGCCCCAGGTTGGGCAAAAGATTCCTGCATTTCAGTGGGTTGGACTGGATGACCCTTGGGGTCCCTTCAAACTCTACAGTTATTTGATTCTACAATCTGGAGGCCGACTGCAACTGATCCACGAGCCATGGACTCTCCTTAATAGGAAGCACTTATTTCTCGCCAAAACTTTCCAGGGCAATGGTAGCCTTTCCTGAGGACAGCCAAATCTATCCATTCCGGTTCCTTGTGTTTCTTAAGTTTTCATCAGCCACATGTTTTTCAAAAAGGCATGCGTGAACATTCTTCTGCATTTCCAGGCACATTTCTCCTATTAAAGGCATTCTTGTGTTTATTCCATTTACTTAACAGAATTTGCATGCCACTAAATTGCACAAAGAGGGACGCGGGTGGCGCTGTGGGTTAAACCACAGAGCCTAGGACTTGCTGATCAGAAGGTCGGCGGTTCCCTGCTCCTGCCAACCTAGCAGTTCGAAAGCACGTCAAAGTGCAAGTAGATAAATAGGTACCACTCTGGCGGGAAGGTAAACGGCATTTCCGTGTGCTGCTCTGGTTCGCCAGAAGTGGCTTAGTCCTGCTGGCCACATGACCCAGAAGCTGTACGCCGGCTCCCTCGGCCAATAAAGCGAGATGAGCACCGCAACCCCAAAGTCGTCTGCGACTGGACCTAATGGTCAGGGGTCCATTTACCTTTTAAATTGCAAAAAACAACAACCCAGCAACATCTAAGCACATCCAGCGGCACACGTTTTTGCCTAATATCCTCATCTTTGCAAGCTGTTTCCCCTGGTTTTGTACGCTGTGTTCTGCAAGATAAACAGTTTCGTGTCAACGTTTTCCATGCGCAGTGTTTGGCTGGAGAAGTCCACGGAGAAATGTGGATTTCGAGGCATGAACCCTGAGTTCATGCACTGGTTTGGGAAAGCGGCTTCCATTAAAAGTGCCCCCTGTCCCTAGTCTTTGGCTGGAACCCTTGGTTCTCAAACTCAACTCCTACTGGCTCACCTCCAAGAATTGCCCTTTGGAAAGGGTTTCTGATATGCCCCCTGCAAAATTAAGTCTTCTTCTTCTTCTTGTTTAGTCGTTTAGTCGTGTCCGACTCTTCATGACCCCAAGGACCAGAGCACGCCAGGCACTGCTGTCTTCCATTGCCTCCCGCAGTTTGGTCAAACTCATGTTAGCAGCTTCGAGAACACTGTCCCACCATCTCGTCCTCTGTCGTCCCCTTCTCCTTGCGCCCTCCATCTTTCCCAACATCAGGGTCTTTTCCAGGGAGTCTTCTCTTCGCATGAGGTGGCCAAAGTACTGGAGCCTCAGCTTCAGGATCTGTCCTTCCAGTGAGCACTCAGGGCTAATTTCCTTCAGAATGGAGAGGTTTGATCTTCTTTCAGTCCATGGGACTCTCAAGAGTCTCCTCCAGCACCAGAATTCAAAAGCATCCATTCTCCAGCAATCAGCCTTCTTGATGGTCCAGCTCTCACTTCCATACATCACTACTGGGAAAACCATAGGTTTTACTATACGGACCTTTGTTGGCAAGGTGATGTCTCTGCTTTTTAATATGCTGTCCAGATTTGTCATTGCTTTTCTCCCGAGAAGCAGGCGTCTTTTAATTTTGTGGCTGCTGTCACCATCTGCAGTGATCATGGAGCCCAATAAAGTAAAATCTCTCACTGCCTCCATTTCTTCCCCTTCTATTTGCCAGGAGGTGATGGGACCAGTGGCCATGATCTTCGTTTTTTTGATGTTGAGCTTCAGACCATATTTTGTGCTCTCCTCTTTCACCCCTTCATGGATCACTGCCTTGCCGTGGCGAAGGGGCTTGAATAACTCAGGGAAGCTATGAGCTATGCCAAGCAGGGCACCCAAGATGGACAGGTCATAGTGGAGAGTTTTGACCAAACATGATCCACCTGGAGCAGGAACCGGCAAGCCACTCCAGTATCCCTGCCAAGAAAACTCCATGGACAAATTAAGTCTCGCTTCGACCCAAAAGGTGGGTCTGATGTTAAAACGAATGCCAAAAGAAACCAAACCTGTCTTATTTAACCAATACAAGCAATCTGTGTCAGAATGCGTCAGTAACCCAGAAAGTATAAATATTTAAAGCTGGGGCCTTTCCAAATTGTCAGTTTTGAAGACTGCGAATGCTCTGAATCGCCGAAGAATGCTCTGTCCGGGCCCACGGATTGAGACTTTGTGTATTCGGACAAACACTTGAAAGTGATCTGGTTCTGGGAGTGGTTTGGAAGTTCTCCTAGCCAAACACTGAGAAGATCAAGCTTCTGGAGCAACAAGGAAAAGAATGGGGACTCTCCTTTTATCCCTATTTTCATGCACTTCTTCTTTGGCAATCCCTCGTAGCCGAGTAAGATTGTCTTCCATAAACAGAGTTTTAACAATGAGTCCATAAGTGACTGTGGAGGCCAATTCTGGATCCCCACGTCCTTCCACAGTGGGGACATAGGTTTCTGGGCAGGAGTTGATCACGGTGAGGGTTTGCCAAGCGTGCCTTCCTCTTAGCACGTTTCTCCCTTTTGTCCTGAGTTCGAGTGTCTTCAAAGCCCATGACACAGAGGACCAGATGGCCAGGGTCATACAAACGAAAGCTACCTGGGGGGTCTTGTGGCAGACTGAAGTGTTGCTTGGTATAATAATAATAATAATAATAATAATAATAATAATAATAATTACATCTGGCTGGGTTTCCCCAGCCACTCTGGGCGGCTCCCAACAAAATATTAAAAATACAATAAAACATCTGACATTAAAAGCTTCCCTAAACAGGGCTGCCTTCAGATGTCTTCAAAAAGTCTGGTAGTTGTTTATTTCCTTGACATCTGATGGGAGGGCGTTCCACAGGGCGGGTGCCACCACCGAGAAGGCCCTCTGCCTGGTTCCTTGTAACTTTGCTTCTCACAGTAAGGGAACAAGTAGAAGACCTTTGGAGCTGGACCTCAGTGTCCAGGCTGGATGATGGGGGTGGAGACGCTCCTTCAGGTCTACTGGGCCGAGGTCATTTAGGGCTTTCAAGGTCAGCACCAAGACTTTGAATTGTGCTCGGAAACGTACTGGGAGCCAACGTGGGTCTTTCAAGACCGATGTTATGTGGTCTTGTCAGCCGCTCCCAGTCACTAGTCTAGCTGGTAATGTATATACAGTGGTACCTCGGGTTACATACGCTTCCGGTTACAGACTCCGCTAACCCAGAAATAGTAGCTCAGATTAAGAACTTTGCTTCAGGATGAGAACAGAAATCACACGGCGGCGGCGGGAGGCCCCATTAGCTAAAGTGGTGCTTCAGGTCAAGAACAGTTTCAGATTAAGAACAGACCTCCAGAATGAATTAAGTACGTAACCAGAGGTACCACTGTATTGCTTGCTGTTTAGAATAAAATCTTCTCACTCGCTTGTGTTTGTATTGCCTCTGAATCTCATTTTAAAAAAAACACCTTGCATTTGGCAAGACAGATGCCTTTCTTGGTGTTATGTACTGAAGTTCTCACCCTGGGCCAGCAGGGGGATACTGTAGATAGTTATGCAAATAAGGGATCGAAAGTGACGTTCAGTGATTGGATAGTTTTGGAAAGTTGTTACAGTTACGTTGTACTGGAGCTCTATATAAACAGGCTGACTGAACCCTTCAGTTCAGTTCTGTCCTGGCCTCTGAATAAACAAGAGCTGTTTGAAGAATCGCTGTGTCGTCTGATGTGTTCGCCCACAACTTAACACTTGGGGAGCCTGAAATCAGAATGAGAGGCCCCTCCCCCTGCCATCCCAAGACACAGCAAGCCACACACCTCTCTCCACCGGGTCGTAGAAGTATCCGCTCTCTCGAAGGCTGCCGAAGACGGAAGGAATAAGGTCTGACAGGTAGCGCTGAGCGAACGCCCGAGCTGCAATCTTCTCTGAGGTCTCTTTCTCTTTCTGAAGGACTTGTAGCTGCTGCTTTTTACGACGCTCCTGCGGGAGAGAAGAAAACAGCGGTTGTGGAACTTCTGGGTTTTGTTTTGGGTCTATTTCCCAAGCCATTTCAGCAGACTTTGAACCAGACCAGGTAGCTGCTGGTCAACAGAAGAGATGTAAATACTCTCTCAAGGCAAATCTTAAAAAAATGTACGTACAGTCAAACCTTGGATCCTGGATGCCTTGCGAGTCGAACGTTTTGGCTCCCGGACGCTGCAAACCCAGGAGTGACTGTTCCGGTTTGTGAACGTTCTTTGGAACCCAATCGTCCAACATGGCTTCCGCGGCTTCCGATTGGCTGCAGGAGCTTCCTGCAGCCAATCGGAAGCCGCACCTCGGTTTCCGAATGTTTTGGAAGTCGGGCGGACTTCCGGAATGGATTCCGTTTGACTTCCAAGGCACCACGACAGTATAAACACCGATAATTGGGAAACACTGGCCTGCAAGCACTCCAATTGGAGAACAGCCTTTGCCAAAGGTGTCATGGGTTTTGAAGACGCGCAAACTCAGGACGCAAGGGGAAAACGTGCTAAGAGGAAGGCACGCTTGATCACACCGTGATCAACTCCCACCCAGAAACCTATGTCCCCTATGTTCAGGGAAGTTTTCTGTGTTTTAATATTTTGTTGGAAGCCGCCTAGAGTGTCTGGGGCAACCCAGCCAGATGGGCGGAATATAAATAATAAAATTGTTGTTGTTGTTGCATGAACGCATGCAGTGTGAGGTGATCTTATAATAAATCTACTAGCTGTGGCCTCCAGATATTCTTGGAGAGTTTGTAGGACAAGAACCAGAAATTTGAATTGGGCTTGGAAACACCACAGGGAGCCCATGTAATCCCTTCAGAAACTGATGTGACGGTCACCTTCTTTCCTTGACTGGAAATCCCCCACCCCAATACCTTAGCCCAGAGGTTTTCAAGCTTTTTGAGTCCATGGCTCCCTTGCACTTCCTTTCTGCGGCACCCCTGTGGCGCTCAGGAGACCAGTTAGGTCCCCACTTACCTGCAGAGCTGGAAGCCCCACACCCCTTTTCGAACACCCTCCTCAGCCTCCTTGCCCCTCTCCTTGGGGGTCCTCTGGGCAGCCGCTCCTGCAGCCCCTGGTTTCTGAGCTGCCCCCCAAAGAGAGGCACCTCCTTGCACCGGCCCACAGACGTGTCTGCCCATTCCCAACAGCAAGGGCTGGTGGACTGGGCTCCCTCGCCCGCTTGCTTGCTTACTCCGAGGTCGTCTCAGGTCCTGGCACCCAGCGCCCCCTGGCCAGCCCCAGAGGCACCACTCGCACGGGGAGCTTGCAGCCAGGGCTGCTGCAACAAACAGCTGTGCAAGCCTTTGGGAGGCAGAGATGCCAGAGGGCATCAGAGTGTTGTTTGTGGACACCAGTGTTGTCTGTCGCAGCCCTGTGGGGCTCAGGAGTTTGGATTTGATATCCCGCTTTATCACTACCCGAAGGAGTCTCAAAGCGGCTAACATTCTCCTTTCCCTTCCTCCCCCACAAGAAACCCTCTGTGAGGTGAGTGGGGCTGAGAGACTTCAAAAAAGTGTGACTGGCCCAAGGTCACCCAGCAGCTGCAGGTGGAGGAGCGGGGAAGCGAACCCGGTTCACCAGATTACGAGACTACCGCTCTTAACCACTACACCACACTGGCTCACAGTTAGGTCACCCCTTGCCTGCAGAGCTGGAAGCCCCTCACCCCTTTTTGAACACCCTCCCTCAGCCTCCTTGCCCCTCTCCTGGGGAGACCTCTGGGCAGCCGCTGCTGCCGCCCCTGGTCTTTGAGCCGCCCCCCTCGCCCCAAAGATAGGAATTTTATGGTCTTAGATATATGGCAATGTTCATAACCGCACATACATAGATCAACACAGGAAGGCCAACCTGGAACCATTTTGATTCCTAAACTGACCAAATGTTTTCTCTGCAAGGTCAAACTGGAAAAGTCTCCCCATTGTCTCTTTCCTCACAAATCCTGTCTTAAGGACACATTTAAGATATGAATAAGGTGTGAGCCTGTGACCTGGCCCAGGAAATAAGTATTTTACCACTACAAAAGAATGGCCAGGCTCCCCGGGAAATCCAATCAAGTAACCTGCCAGACAGGAGATAAACAAGGACAAGAGAAAAACAACATTTAAATTTCTGTGATGTAGGTGGGATGTATCTGAGGGGTGGTCTGAGGTTACACCCCTTCTGTGATGTATGTATGATGTTTCTGGGGGTGGTCTTGATCTACAGGAGGGCAATTTCAAAAGTCTTTATAAGGCTTTGCACACTATTTTTCTGGGTCCCTCCTCCTCTCCTGCATGTGAGGGGAGCACCCTGTTGCAACAGATCAATAAAGATCA
The DNA here is from genome assembly GCF_027172205.1 of Podarcis raffonei. Lineage (NCBI taxonomy): Eukaryota > Metazoa > Chordata > Lepidosauria > Squamata > Lacertidae > Podarcis > Podarcis raffonei. The sequence goes on along the minus strand of NC_070619.1, from coordinate 6,922,263 downwards.
AGCTTACTAGCTGCTTTGCTTCTCAATATTCTCTGGTTGGCCTCTGTTATCTTCTCCTACCAAGAGGGAACCTATGTAAGGACTCTATATGGGCTCTTGGATACCCCATAAGGGAAAAGGGCAATTTTTGTTTACAACACCATTATTCAAGGCCACGACACACGGGTTGAAAACCACTGCTTCTTTCACCTCCCCACCCAGCTAGCAGCGCCGGTCTCTGTACCTTTTCCTCTCTGTGCCGCCGCTCCTGCTCCTCAAGTCTCTGGACCTCAGCAAGCTCCGCACGGCGCAGCTCGTGATACGCGTACTGATGCGCCCGCAGGTCGGCGAGTTCCTCTTCCTCCATGACTTCCAACAACGCTTGTTCGATGGTCTTGCCGACCAAGACCTCCAGCATCGGCCTCACTTCGATATCAAAATCGAAAAGCTGGTGGGGAGGGCGAAAAAATGAGGAGAAATCAAAGGTGGGCTGACATAAGGGAACGTCTTGAGAAATGGTTTTCTTTAAAGCGTAAATCTGCACATCAAGACAAACTTCCCGCCGCAGTGGTACCTATTTATCTACTTGTGCTGGTGTGCTTTCGAACTGCTAGGTTGGCAGGAGCTGGGACCGAGCAACGGGAGCTCACCCCGTCGCTGGGATTCGAACCGCCGACCTTCCAATCGGCAAGCCCAAGAAGCTCAGTGGTTTAGACCACAGCGCCATGTGCTCCCCTTATACAATGGTTTTAACTGTCTTTATATGTGCAGTTTTTGAAATACAAGTTTTTGTTGTGAAATCGTTTGGAGATGCTTTATAGAAAGTGGTTCATAGAAGAAATGGAACAATAAGAGTTCCATGCTCTAGCTCACCCCATTACGGGGATTCGAACCGCCAACCTTCTGATCGGCAAGCCCAAGAGGCTCTGTGGTTTACACCAGGGCTCAGCAAACTTTTTCAGCAGGGGGCCGGTCCACTGTCCCTCAGACCTTGTGGGGGCCGGACTATATTTTTTTGGGGGAAATGAACGAATTCCTATGCCCCACAAATAACCCAGAGATGCACTTTAAATAAAAGCACACATTCTACTCATGTAAAAACACCAGGCAGGCCCCACAAATAACCCAGAAATGCATTTTAAATAAAAGGACACATTGTTGTTGTTGTTTAGTCATTTAGTCGTGTCCGACTCTCCGTGACCCCCTGGACCAGAGCACGCCAGGCACTCCTGTCTTCCACTGCCTCCCGCAGTTTGGTCAAACTCATGCTGGTAGCTTCGAGAACACTGTCCAACGAAAAGGACACATTGTACTCATGTAAAAACACGCTGATTGCCGGACCATCCATGGTCAAGATTTAGAAGGCGATTGGGCCGGATCCGGCCCCCAGGCCTTAATTTGTCTACCCATGGTTTAGACCAAAGCACCACCCACGCCCCTAGAAGCATTGGACGCGGCATTGGGCACAGTCCAGATCCCGCCCCCCCCCCCCCTGGAAATTTGGCAAGGCAGAGGAAAGCGCTTCCATCCAAAGTCCTGCCTAGACCAGAGTTCTGGAAGCCTGAAACACACTTGCCAGGCTTGGCTCGGAGGGGCTTGGTCTAAATGACCGCTGGGTGTCCCTGCCGACTCTACGGTTCTATGGTTCTAACGTACATCTCCTTCCCAGATCTGGGTGGCCACATCTCTGCCGGTCTTTGCGGGGATGAACAGAGGCGTTGCCGGCCGGTCCAGAAACGCGTCCGTTTGGCATTCCATGTCCACTTCGATGATACGGTCCGCAAGCTCTTCCAGGTATAGTTCTGAAACGGCATTTGGGATGCTCTTGTGTAGGGGCAGTTTTGCAGCTCTCCCAACCCCAATGCAAATCTCCTGCACGGAGGACAATTAGGCTGGAAATGGGACTCCTGAGCTCTGTGTGGGGCTACCTTTGAAGGTGACCCGGAAACTGCAATTAATCCAGAATGCGGCAGCTAGACTGGTGACTGGGAGCGGCCGCCGAGACCACATAACACCACTCTTGAAAGACCTACATTGGCTCCCAGGACGTTTCCGAGCACAATTCAAAGTGTTGGTGCTGACCTTTCAAGCCCTAAATGGCCTCAGCCCAGTAGACCTGAAGGAGTCTCCACCCCCATCGTCCAGCCCAGACACTGTGGTCCAGCTCCGAGGGTCTTCTGGCAGTTCCCTCACTGCAAGAAGCCAAGTGTTTTGTGTTGTGTAGGCTCCTGTTTTGTTATGTGCAAATGGCTTTAGATACCTATTAGGTCCATAAATTACCATCTAGCATATATTCAACACAAAAAAACAGCGACAATTTGTTGACAAAGGACAGCTGGACATATAAAGGGCCCCATTACCTTCAGTAGCTTAGGGCCTCATCAAACCGAAATCCGGCCCTGAGCACGCGTCTTAATTCGCAATATATTGCCAGGTTCAAAACTATGAAACCAATATAGATGCACGATATGGAACTGGTTTGGGATGAAGATACCGTATTTTTCGCTCTATAAGACGCACCAGACCACAAGACGCACTTAGTTTTTGGAGGAGAAAAACAAGGGAAAAAATAATCTGAATCTCAGAAGCCAGAACAGCAAGATGGATCGCTGCGCAGTGAAAGCAGCGATCCCTCTTGCTGTTCTGGCTTCTGGGATAGCTGCGCAGCCTGCATTCGCTCCATAAGACGCACACACATTTCCCCTTACTTTTTAGGAGGGAAAAAGGGAGTCTTATAGAGCAAAAAATATGGTATATCTCCCAGCCCTACTCACAAGGAAACCTGCTTGGCTAGTTCAACGATGGAATCCTCCATTAGATTTTTTTAAACCTGGGGATTAGAAGGGACTTGGGCATTGTGAAAACTAACATGCCCCCCCCACACACACACCAAAGAGAGAGAGAGAGAAAACCTCACCACAATATGAATCACTAACGTGGAGGACTGAATTTAAGGTTGGGAAGGATGTGCAAGATAACAAAAGCATTCTGGGAAAAGATTTATAATGAGTTGGGGGGAAAATGTTTAAAATAATGTTTGTGAAAAAACCAGAAGCTTTTTTACTAGGAATTTTAGGTGCAGAGATACCAAAGGAGCAGAAATGACTATTCATGTACGCGACGACAGCAGCATTATACTACTGGCCTACAGATGGAAAGAAAATAAAATCCTGACCAGAGATGAATGACTGATGAGGATGAATGGACTATGCCGAAATGGCGAAAATGACCAGGAAAATCAGAAACCAGGAAAAGAAAAGCTTTAGTGAGGAGTGGGAGAAATTTACAAATTACCTAAGGTAAAGGTAAAGAGACCCCTGACCATTAGGTCCAGTCATGGCCGACTCTGGGGTTGCGGTGCTCATCTCGCTTTATTGGCCGAGGGAGCCGGCGTGCAGCTTCCAGGTCATGTGGCCAGCAGGACTGAGCCGCTTCTGGTGAACCAGAGCAGCACACAGAAATGCCGTTTACCTTCCCGCTGGAGTGGTACCTATTGATCTACTTGCACTTTGACGTGCTTTCGAACTGCTAAGTTGGCAGGAGCAGGGACTGAGCAATGGGAGCTCACCCCGCCGCGGGGATTCGAACCGCCGACCTTCTGATCGGCAAGTTCTAGGCTCTATGGTTTAACCCACAGCGCCACCCGTGTCCCTCCAATTCCTATAGCTTGTCCATTTATTCAAAATCTTTTGACATTTGTTTTCCCATGTATCTTCCATCATTACCTGTTCAAATACGTCAGATTGTATACCGTATTTTTCGTTCTATAAGACGCACCAGACCACAAGGCGCATCTAGTTTTTGGAGGAGGAAAACAAGAAAAAAAATATTCTGAATCTCAGAAGCCAGAACAGCAAGAGGGATCGCTGCGCAGTGAAAACAGCGATCCCTCGTGCTGTTCTGGCTTCTGGGATAGCTGCGCAGCCTGCATTCACTCCATAAGACGCACACACATTTCCCCTTACTTTTTAGGAGGGAAAAAGTGAGTCTTATAGAGCAAAAAATACGGTATATGCAAAAACACAGTCATTTTTCCATTGTCCATTTATCCTTTTCTTCCCACCCTGATGCAATAACAAGCATACCAGCTAAGATCATAATCTTTCTATTTTACTATTCCCCAGTATTCCTGAGATAAGCATTTCGCCCTCCCTCTCCACCTGGTGTATTACCTGTTTGAACGTCGACATGCCTCCTGCCTTCTAAAGGTTCCGGGGTTCTCGTCTGAAGCTGATCCCTAGCTCTTCTCCTGGCCAACGCTTTACGCTGGGCTTCCCGCTGCCTTTGAAGCTCCAGAGGATCGGGTTCGCTGCTCTGGAGGAGGGGACGGACAGAGAGAAAGCGGTTCGTGCGGTGTCCTTAATCTTATTTATTAGATTTGCACGCTGGCCTATAACCCACAGCTACTCAGGGCGGTAAAGGACCCCATGGCGGTTGAGTCCAGTCAAAGGCGACTATGGGGTTGCGGCACTCATCTCGCTTTCAGGCCGAGGGAGCCGGTGTTTGTCCGCAGACAGCTTTCCGGGTCATGTGGACTAAACCGCTTCTGGCGCAACAGGACACCGTGACGGAAACCACAGCGCACAGAAACGCCGTTTGCCTTCCCGCCGCAGTGGTACCTATTTATCTACTTGCGCCGGTGTGCTTTCGAGCTGCTAGGTTGGCAGGAGCTGGGACAGAGCGACGGGAGCTCAGCCTGTTAAGTTGTGGGTGAACATATCAGACGACACAGCGATTCTTCAAACAGCTCTTGTTTATTCAGAGGCCAGGACAGAACTGAACTGAAGGGCTCAGTCAGCCTGCTTATATAGAGCTCCAGTACAATGTTACTGTAGCAACTTTCTAAAACTATCCAATCACTGAACGTCACTTTCGATCCTTCATTTGCATAACTATCTACAGTATCCCCCTGCTGGCCCAGGGTGAGAACTTCAGTACATAACACACCCGTTGTGGGGATTCGAACCGCCGACCTTCTGATCGGCAAGCCCAAGAGGCTCAGTGGTTTAGACAACAGCGCCACCCATGTCCAGATCCCAAAACCCCCCTAGCCCAGTGGCTTGATCAGATGTGCCGGTGGGAAGTGAAGTCTGAAGGTGACAGCAATATCCATCACTAGACCTCTCATCCTTGACAAAGTTCATCCCCAAGCCCTGCATCTTGCAGCAGCTGGTTCCACTGGTTAACTGCACATTGTTCCTTTTGCCTGGAATGTGCAATCGAAACAGATACATAGATATGTCAAAGTTTACGGGAAAAGGAAAACTCACCCATGGTAAGATGTGAAGAGCATAGGTATTACCCCGAACGACTCGCCTCTCATACATGAGGTTGGCATAGTGATAAGGCTCCTCCTCTCTGGAAGAGAGAACATAAAGAGGGACAGGATTCGAAAACAGCACTTAGCATAAATTAGCAACGAAGCATAAGAGAGCAGGGTGTCACTGTCCCCGTTCCTGCTGCTAAATCTGCAAGGCTATGTGAGAATAAATAAGCTCTCCTTAATTTGCAAGTTTACAAACCTGTCAGAGGTATTTGTGCCCAGTGGGATTTTGTGATAAAAATTCTTACAGAGTTCCGGGCCTTTTTATAGCAATAATAATAATAATAATAATAATAATAATAATAATAATAATACAAGTGCCATGATATTTCTTCCCTGAAACAAATGTGTTCTTTAAAAACGTGAGCTAAAAAGGACATGAAATTGTGCTTTTGTATTCAACTCCCAGCGAAAATGGGAATGACATACAGTGGTACCTCGGGTTACATACGCTTCAGGTTACATACGCTTCAGGTTACATACGCTTCAGGTTACAGACTCCGCAAACCAGAAATAGTGCTTCAGGTTAAGAACTTTGCTTCAGGATGAGAACAGAAATCGTGCAGCGGCGGCAGCAGGAGGCCCCATTAGCTAAAGTGGCGCTTCAAGTTAAGAACAGTTTCAGGTTAAGTACAGACCTCCGGAATGAATTAAGTACTTAACCCGAGGTACCACTGTAGTTTGAGAGCTAACACAGAGAGCGTTCTTATTGCTCTTTTTGCGTGGTTTTAAAATGAACTGGGAATTGTTTGGTTCTAACTCTGCAAGAAGAGAAAAATCACACATTGGATTTGTATTTATTTTGTAGAAGGAGAAGAAGATTTATTTTTTTTAATTTTTAAAAACACTCTACTTTTAAGCTGAGGTTGGCTGGCCATCTGTCATGGATACTTTAGCTGAGATCCCCGCATTGCAGGGGGTTGGTCTAGAGGACCTTTGGGTGTCCCTATTCCAAATCTACCATTCTATGATTCCTCTGCAAACCAACTGGGCAGCCGCACACATTTAAGAACAACAACCCAAACGACAGCAGCAGCAAGTTTGTTCTTTGCACCTCTTTCTTTCTTTCCAGCGCTTTCTTAAATTTCACAGCATATATAAAAATTATCCAGAAAGAGGGGGGGGGGAGAAAAAAACATTACAATATCAAGACCATTCCCAACTGAAACAAACAAAAACGCTTCCATTTTCTAACAAAAGCGGAGGTGCAGCATTTAAAACCGACCAAAAGCAAACACGTAACAAACGCATATATTGGGAGTGTTTGGGTTGTCTGAAGTAGTTACATAAGAAGTGACGCTAATACGCCCAAGAACCTCACCAAAATGCTGGAGTGTGGTGGGAGTGTCCCAAAATTCAACTATTCTGGACAACAGCCATACAAGAAATATGTAAAATAACTAAGCAAGTAATAGACATCACCCCAGAATTGGCCCTACTAAACATCTTCCAAGACAACAATGCCCATTTACACCACAAAGAACTCATAACCCACCTGCTCTCAGCAGCCAGAAACACCGTAACCAGACACTGGAGAGACCTGTCAGGAGTAAGCCTGGACCAATGGTACCAAATAGTATGGGAAACAGCCCTACTGGAAAAATTAACTAATAAACTGAAACTGACACGGGGACAAACAGAAGAAGACGCCTTCACCCCGGTATGGCTCCCCTTTATCACATACACAGCCCAACAGGACAATGACAATAATCCACCAACAGCATACAAACCAATATGGCTAACCTGATCCAAAACACACACACACCCCACTCACACACGAAAACAAAGACCACCACAGCCAACCACAAGCAAACAATCACACCCTTGGCCAACCCCAACCTCTCTCACCACCAAAGGAACACAAGTGAACAACACAAGCAACGCTGACACCAAACTCTACATACATTAAACATAATGGAAACACCGCCACCCGACCCCACCCCCATCCATCTTCCCTCTCTCCACCCCCCCTTTCTTTTTTCTTTCTTTTTTCTTCTCCCCCTAATGCCTCAGCAAATGAAACGGATTTGTAAAAATGTTACATGGAAGAAGAAGAAAAAATACGAGGCACTACACTTCTGTAAAACAAGAAAATCCTTAATAAAAAATATTTTTTTTTAAAAAAAAGAAGTGACGCTACACCAGCCTCTTGCAAACATGTGTGTTGTTTGTTTCTTCTGGCTAGTCTTCAGTTCATGTGCAATTATTATTATTATTATTATTATTATTATTATTATTATTATTCCGTTTCTGATATGCTGTCCTCTGCGACCAAGCACCACCCATTTTGGCTAGAAGGCCTGTAGCACCAGCATAAGAATCTAGTAGTAGTAGTAGTAGTAGTAATAATTTATTATTTATACCTCGTCCATCTGGCTGGCTTTCTGTTCTTATCCTGAAGCAAAGTTCTTAACCCGAGGTAATATTTCTGGGTTAGCGGAGTCTGTAAGCGTCTGTAACCCGAGGTACCACTGTATTGTATTTTAATATTCTGTTGGAAGCCGCCCAGAGTGGCTGGGGAAACCCAGCCAGATGAGTGAGGTAAAGGTAAAGGACCCCTGACCATTAGGGCCAGTCATGGTCAACTCTGGGGTTGCGGCGCTCATCTCCCTTTATTGGCCGAGGGAGCCGGCGTACAGCTTCCGGGTCATGTGGCCAGCAGGACTAAGCTGCTTCTGGCGAACCAGAGCAGCGAACGGAAATGCCGTTTACCTTCCCGCCGGAGCGGTATCTATTTATCTACTTGCACTTGACGTGCTTTCGAACTGCTAGGTTGGCAGGTGGGGTATAAATAAATTATAATTATATTTATAATTATAATTATTAGCATAATGCACTGGCAAGGCCTCAGCCGGCAATCTGCTTCTGGGCTGAGTGCAAGGGATGCCCCACAGGGAGCGCATTGCAGTAGTCTATCACGGATGTCGGTTTGACTCTTTCGGGTCGGGCCCTTCCTTCCCTGGTCCAGCCAGGGAGCCTAAAGGTACTCACGTCTCGTTGGCATCGATGGAGGTCCGGTACCTCTGCCTGCCCGGCAACGGCCTGGGACGGTTGCAGTACGAATAGGTGGCAGAGGGTCCCGCCGCCGTGCCGTCCCGGCTGAGAATCACCGACGTGGAGGCCATGGCGGCTCGCAGAAGCCTCTGGCTCCAAGAGGCCTGGGCTGGGAGCAGCAGCGCCGAGAGAGTCTCCTTGGCAACCGTCGCCGGGCGACACGGACTCCGTTCCCTGGCAACCGTCGCCAAGGTAAACTGAGCCCTGCCACCTGACCCAGCCGGGAGCTGCCTTTGCTGGCATCCGTCCAAGGAAGCATAACTATGGCAGGGAGCTTGGAGTTCACGAAAGGGAACTTGATTTATGGGCTACTTTAATTAATTTTATAATGAAATGATTTTAGAATGTTGTATTATTTTATTGTTGTTAGCTGCCCTGAGCCTGGTTTCAGCTGGGGAGGGCGGGATATAAATAATAATAATAATAATAATAATAATAATAATAATAATAATAGTAATAATAATAATAATAATAATAATAATAATAATAATAATAATAAAAATGAGAGTGCATTTTAAATTGCATTTTAACCTGTGTTTTAAATTGGGGTTTTTTTTCCTATTATGTTTTTACTGTAATTTTTACTGTTGTTAGCCGGCCTGAGCCCGGCTCTGGCCAGGAAGGGCAGGGTATAAATAAAATAATTATTATTATTATTATTATTATTATTATTATTATTATTATCTGGGGCTATGGGGCTCAAAGGAAAACAAATGGGCAACTCAATGGCCCCAATTGGAGTCAGGCTGTCGGCCCAATGTCTACACACCAACTGGCGACGGCTACAAAATGGTGGCGCTGTGATTTTCCGCCTGCAAAGCAGGGGTGTTTTGTGTTACTTTTGTTGTCGTTTCTTAATAGGGTGCAACACATGTTTGTGGTTTTTATGCTGCAAACCGCCCTGTGACTGTCAGGTGGAGGGCGGTATGTAAATTTCAGTCGCCAAGACCATGTTAAAAACTAGGCTGTAGGACATAGATCGCCAGGAACTAATCTCAGCTGCGGAAAAAACATGTTCCCCTCTTTATTTTCGACTCAGGAATTTAACCTTAATTATTTACAATTTTTGTTTAATCCGCAAGAAAGAAGGGCCTTTCCGCTGGCTAGGTTCAATTCTAATCCTTCTAACCTCCTTTGGGGTAGGTTTGCGGGTTTGGCAGAAGGAGATAGGATCTGCCCACCTAGTGGAAACTCTAGCTCACGTGGCCCTTAACTGTAAAATGTATGATGATCTCTGCCAACAATTTCTAGACCATCTATGTATTCCAACATGGAAACCAGAGACGGTGGTTATGCGCTTCTTATTACAGGGGAGAGACCAGGAGCTCACCAAGACAGTAGCTAAGATCCTCCATTTGATTTTTTTGTCGCCAAAGTACGCTACAGGATCCTGCCCTTGCTGGAAACCCTCAGAGATGAGGCGGATTGCTCGACTCTTCTGCCCTTTGGCAGGTGACTGTGCCGTTGGGGTAGCAACGAGATCGCACTGGCCTATCTATTCTGAATCTATTCTGCATGTTCTTCTTGTTGTTTAGTCATTTAGTCGTGTCCGACTCTTCGTGACCCCCTGGACCAGAGCACGCCAGGCCCTCCTGTCTTCCACTGCCTCCCACAGTTTGGTCAAACTCATGTTCGTAGCTTCGAGAACACTGTCCCACCATCTCGTCCTCCGTCGTCCCCTTCTCCTTGTGCCCTCCATCTTTCCCAACATCAGGGTCTTTTCCAGGGAGTCTTCTCTTCTCATGAGGTGGCCAAAGTCTTGGAGCCTCAGCTTCAGCATCTGTCCTTCCAGTGAGCACTCAGGGCTGATTTCTTTCAGAATGGAGAGGTTTGATCTTCTTGCAGTCCACATGTGACCACTTGACCGCTTCGATCATCAGAATTGGCATTTTCCCAAGGGCCATCGAATACCCGTTCTGCATCTTGTAGGAACTCAATTGTTTAGCTGGAACTTTGGAACTCCCTGCCTATTGATTCCAGTTAGGTGCCTTCACTGTATTCCTTTTGGTAATAATAATAATAATAATAATAATAATAATAATAATAATAATAATAATAATAATAATTTATTTATACCCCGCCCATCTGGCTGGGTCCCCCCAGCCACTCTGGGCGGCTTCCAACAGAACACTAAAATACAATAACCTATTAAACATTAAAAGCGTCCCTAGACAGGGCTGCCGTTAGATGTCCTCTAAACGTTTGGTAGTTATTTTTCTCTTTGACATCTGGTTGGAGGGCGTTCCACAGGGCAGGTGCCACCACCGAGAAGGCCCTCTGCCTGGTTCCCTGTAACTTGGCTTCTCACAGCGAGGGAACCGCCAGAAGGCCCTCGGGAGCTGGACCTCAGTGTCTGGGTAGAACGATGGGGGTGGAGACGCTCCTTCAGAACTGGACCGAGGTACCTGCTGAAGACGCTCTTATTTAAGACCAGCCTACCCAGGTGTTTAGAAAGCTTGCAGGCTTGATTTGCTTGTCTGTTTTACTGCGGTTTCAACTTTCTGTAGGTTTTAGATTTTTTTTTAATGATCATTTCATTGCTTCAACTTTTTTTTTTTGCCAAGTACTTTGATGTTCTTCTGCAATCCAGCGGTATACAGTGGTACCTCGGGTTACAGACGCTTCAGGTTACAGACGCTTCAGGTTACAGACTCCGCTAACCCAGAAACAGTACCTCGGGTTAAGAACTTTGCTTCAGGATGAGAACAGAAATTGTGCGGCGGCAGTGGGAGGCCCCATTAGCTAAAGTGGTATCTCAGGTTAAGAACAGTTTCAGGTTAAGAACAGCCCTCCAGAACGAATTAGGTTCTTAACCCGAGGTACCACTGTATATAAATTTTGTAAAAATAAAGAAAATGTTTAAAAAAACAACCTGTGGCCATCACCAGATCTTGTGGTGGAATTCCTGAAGAAGTGTTTTCCTTTGCAGCCTTCCTACATCTAAAGCATAGCTGTCAAGCGTCCCTTATTTGGCGGGACAGTCCCTTATCCCAGTGCCATGTCCACTGCTGTCCCTTATTGATGAGGCTTCGTTTGGCTGCTGGCTGGGCTTTCTGCCTTTGGCTCGGAGGGGCTCAGAAGTTGAACATACCTGTGCCCAGAAAATCCCTTATTTTGTTTTTTGTTTTTTTAATAAATGTTTATTAGGGTTTTACAAAACATAGAAATCATCAAATCACATAAATCAAACAATCACATATAACAAAACAGAGAACAGAAAAACAAAAAATACACACCTAGCAAAGAAAAAAAGAGAAGAAAAAAGAAAAATCCACTTTTCAGTTTCAAAATTCCGTATCCCTCTGTCCTGACCTCCTCACATCTCTCTTTTTTGTGTTCCTCTTTATTCCGTCAAATTCAGCAAATTCTAACCCTCTTTCAAACCTCATTTATAATTATATATTTCCACTTATTATGTCTCTAAATTCCCTTATCTTGGTCCTTCACTCCACCTTGTATACTTTGACATAATATTATTCTAGTCATACCCCCCTTCTCCTTTTTAAAATTCTTCTTTTCATAACTCTTTTAACCATATCCCAAATACCATGTTACCTTCACATCTCACATCATATTAGCACTCAAACATTTTACAATATTTTTGTAAATAGTCCTTAAACTTTTTCCAATCCTCTTCCATCAATTCTTCTCCCTGGTCACGGATTCTGCCGGTCATTTCTGCCATCTCCATATAGTCAATCACTTGCATCTGCCACTCTTCCACGGTGGGTAAATCTTGTGTCTTCCAATACTTAGCGAGAAGTATTCTTGCTGCTGTTGTTGCGTACATAAAAAATGTTCTGTCTTTCTTTGGCACCAATTGGCCGACTATGCCCAAAAGGAAGGCCTCTGGTTTCTTAGGAAAGGTAAATTTAAATACCTTCTTCAGTTCATTATATATATCTCTCTCTCACAGAAAATCCCTTATTTTGGCTGCTGATCCCTTATT